>NC_056749.1:51078852-51270315 GCF_019279795.1 Protopterus annectens
GCCATGGTGGTGCAGCGGTTAGCATTGCCACCTCACGGCAAGAGGTTCTCCAGTTCGATGCTCTGCTGGGGTGCCTTCTGTGTGGAGTCTGCATGTCCTCCCTGTGGTCAGGTGGGTTTCCTCCAGGTGCTCTGGTTTCCTCCCACATCCCGAAGACATGCTGTAGGTTGATTAGACACTCTAATCTGGCCCTAGGTGTGAGTGAGTGAGTGTGTGTGCCTTCTGTGGAAGGTTGGGCGCCGGGCTGGCAACTCGACACCATAAAAACTCCACTGCAATCATGAGTGGACAGGTGTTCCACTGTGGCGACCCCTAACTGGGAAAAGCCGAAAGAAGAAGAAGACTCTCTCTCTCTTTCTCTGATGGACACCAGCACAGCGATTTGAGTCTAGCATTCTGCGCTAAGAACCCAACCCCCTATCTCCCTTAGTTCCACAAACTCATGAACGGAAGACTTGAATCGCCATCATTAAATAAATATGATGTGTGCTGGAGGGACATATTTATTACTGAGCATTTTCTCTTACACTGAAATAACCTTCACTTACATAAAAAGAGTGATAACTTTGTTTCTTTTAAAGCAAATTTTGGTGATTGGACAGGCATCTTTAAATTCATGATTCTGACTTTTTTTGGCTCTCCTGGAGGAGAATGTGCAATACAAAGGTGAATGCTGGTAATCCAACAATGGTTTATACACTGACCTTGCCTTTTAAACTGTATGAATCTATGAAAATCCATGCCTCACAGGAGTACATGCAGACATTTCACAGAAATTCAGCCCAGAAGTATAGTAAAGATTCAATTGCTCTAAGACAGCAATGCTAACTACTGCAGAAATCACTTGTTTAATTTTCTTTTTTAAGTTTCAGAACAGAAAACACATTCAGTTTTAGGTGCCCTTTATTTTTATAGCTGATTCTGATTGGAGTTGGTCAGCACACTTAAGAGACAATCTTTTCAGCCATATCCCAGGCCAGAGTCACAATACAACAGTTATTAAAAAACTGAGTCAGTACTGCTGAGAGAGAGAGAGAGTTAGTACATTTACAAAAACAACAGTATGTGTCACAAGCGTTCATAAATCAGGAACAACAAACATAAATAATATCGGAGGCATGCTGAGCTAGAAATATCTAGCATGAACTCAATATTTCCATCCTTAGCCTTCTCACAGAGTATGTCTGCTTTAAAGGAACTTTACTGACACCTGCTGGATAATACATGACTACTTGTATTAGCAGCGAAGGTTTGATGCTCACCATGAAGGGTATAAATATGTGCCAGATAATATCACACTGCACAACAAAATTTCCCATCCTGCTGCCAAATTCTCGAGTGCTTTCAGTTGTGTCATATAACACCTGCATGTCTTGTGTTGATCCATGGCCTTGGATTACAGTAATTTTTCAAGGGAATTATGGCAAAATAAAGTTTATAATTTCCATTCTGACATTTAAACATAAAACATTTGTCATGTCCACAGGGGGGGGAAAAATCAATTACTGTCTTCTTTCCAGAAAAAGGCTACCATAGCAGTCTTCCATCTTCCTTCCACTAACACAGATACACATACATACAAACATGCAAGTAAACATATAAACATACATACACACATACTACACATATTTACACAGATAACATATGAAGAGTTTGTCAATTACTGACAATCCTGTAATCATTGCTGTACAAAGTTGGTCCCCTTTTAATAAGATCATATTTTGTATTTTACTGACTTCTTTCTTAGAAACTTTCTGGTTTAGTAACTGAATGGATGTAATTAGAACAAATGATTTTATAGAGATCATTGTGAAAATAAGGTTGAACATTGCTTCGTAGCCTTCCATGCACAGTATTTATTTATTTTTTTAGACCCCCCCTTTTGAGTTCTTTGATAAGTTTGGGATCAAATCAGATAAGAGCTATTCATATAAGCAGTAGAACTTGTGACCTTCTCAGATTGTCCCTTAGTAATGTTTAGCTGTTAGTAACTAGACATCCTAATCTCTCCCCTTGGGTGCTTCCACTTTAAGTAGTCAGTCCTTTGTATCTGAGGACAGTTAGCCACACAGCAAGGGCCATAACCAAACAATCAGCAACTACATGAAATTATTTATTTCAAGGTATAATCTGTGGAGAGCCCACTGACAGGGGCATACTCTTGTAGTAATCAGACAATAACTTGAGTCTCTGTGCCTCCCAACCATCCAGGTTCATGTACAAACACACACGCCACAAACATACTGTGTTTATCAGCATATGTGTACAGTTTGATCACATACACATATACATTATATACAAGTGTATTGCTACAATGGAGTCCTTTTTGTTTAGTTGGAACAAACCACTTTAATTGTGTTTTTCTTGCATGAAATATCTTGTATTGTAAAAATTCCCACTGTACATATAGTTTATTAGTGGAGCTTTTCTCCCCGGGACTCCGCTGTAAATGGACTTCGCTCCAGTCGGACTTTCCCGGTCAACAAATGTAAAATAAATAAAGAAATAAAATAAAATAAAGTGTAGTTACTTTTACCGAATCACACTTTATTGAATTTCCAGATAAAGCAGCCACTGGCAAAGGAGTTATCCTTTCTCAACTTGAATGTGGCTGCCAATTTTTGTTTCTGTCTTCAAGAAAAACATTGCCACACTCTATAGACTATCTCTAACAACATCTGCCATTTCATTATAAGCTTGTCCTGGTTTGAGCAACACTGTATTACCCTTTGAAAAGCCAAATGGCTACCTATAGCCTGCTGTTATGATCACAAATATACAAACTTTTCCAGCTGCACACATTTACTCCTTCTGCAGCTAGACTTAACAAAACCCTCCTCAAACAACCTGAGACACTACTCACAAGCCATGCCTACTGTCATTTCCCCAGAACCAAACCCCGCAGCACTGCACATGCTCTGTCACATCAGCTCTCGTTCCCCTTTAAAATAAGCTCACATGCTCTGTCACACCAACTCACATTACCCCAGAACCAAACCCCACAGCACTGCACATGCTCTGTCACACCAACTCACATTACCCCTAGAACCAAACCCTCAGCACTGCACATGCCCTGTCACACAAACTCACATTACCCCTAGAACCAAACTCCACAGCACTGCACATGCTCTGTCGGATCTAAATTAGAACATCGAATATTTAATGGTTCGAATCACTAAAGGTCGACCTCATGCTAGTGATATCTGGCAGGTAACATATCTGACTCGTGCTGGTGATATCTGGCAGGTAACATATCTGACTCATGCTGATGGTATCTGGCAGGTAATATGTCTGACTCATGCTGATGGTATCTGGCAGGTAATATATATAGCAAATGCTGATGATATCTGGCAGGTAATATATCTGACTCGTGTTAATGGTATCTGATATGTAATATATCTGACTCTAGCTCATGCTATCTGGCAGGTAATATATCTGACTCTCGTTGGTGGTATCTGACAGGTAATATACCTGATTCGTGATGGGGGTATCTGACAGGTAACATATCTGACTCGTGCTGATGGATTTGGCAGGTAATATATCTGACTCATACTGATGGTATCTGGCAGGTAATATATCTGACTCATGCTGACGATATATTTCAGGTAATATATCTGACTCATGCTGGTGGTATCTGGCAAGTCATATATCTGACTCATGCTGGTGGTATCTGGCAGGTAATAAATCTGACTCATGCTAATGATATCTGGGAGGTAATATATCTGAATCATGCTGGTGGTATCTGACAGTTAATATATCTGACTCTTGCTGATGGTATCTGGCAGGTAATATATCTCACTCATACTAGTGGTATCTGACAGGTAACATATCTGACTCATGCTGATGGTATCTGGCAGGTAATATATCTGACTCTTGCTGCTGGTATATGGCAGGAAATATACCTGATTCATGCTAGTGGTATCTGGCAGGTAATATATATGACTCATGCTGATGCAACTGGCAGGTAATATATCTGACTTATACTGATGGTATCTGGCAGGTAATATATCTGACTCATGCTGGTGGTATCTGGCAGGTAATATATCTCACTCATGTTGATGGTATGTGTCAGGTAATATAGCTGACTCATGCCGATGGTATCTGATTGGTAATATATCTGATTTATGCTGATGATATATGCCAGGTAATATTTTTGACTCATGCTGATGGTATCTGGCAGGTAATATATCTGACTCTTGCTGGTGGTATCTGGCAGGTAATATATCTGACTCATGCTGATGGTATCTGGCAGGTAATATATCTGACACTTGCTGGTGGTATATGGCAGGTAATATATCTGACTCATGCAGTTGGTATTTGGCAGGTAATATATCTGATTCATGCTGATGGATGTGGCAGGTAGTATATCTGACTCATTCTAGTGGTAACTGGCAGGTACTATATCTGACTAATGCTGGTGGTATCTGGCAGGACATATATCTGACTATTGCTAGTGATCTCTAACAGGTAATATGTCTGATTTATGCTGGTGGTATTTGGCAGGTAATATATCTGACTCTTGCTGATGGTATCTGGCAGGAAATATATCTGACTCATGCTGATAAAATCTGGCAGGTAATATATCTGACTTGTGCTGCTGGTAACTGACAGGTAATATTTCAAACTCATGCGGATGGTATCTGGCAGGTAATATAACTGACTCTTGCTGATGGTATGTGACAGGTAATATGTCTGATTCATGCTCATGGTATTTGGTAGGTAATTTATCTGACTCATACTGATGGTATCTGGTAGGTGATATAGCTGACTCTTGCTGATGGCATATGGCAAGTAATATATCTGACTCATGTCGGAGGAATCTGGCAGGTAATATATCTGACTTGCTGCTGGTATCTAGCAAATAATATATCTGACTCTTGCTGGTGGAATCGGGCAGGTAACATATCTGACTCATGCTGATAGTGTCTGGCAGGTAATATATCTGACTCATGCTGATGGATCTGGCAGGGAATATATCTGAATCATCCTGGGGTTATCTGGCAGGTAATATATCTGACAAATTCTGGTGGTATCTGGCAGGGAATATATCTAACTCATGCTGGTGGTATCTGCCAGGTAATATATCTCACTCTTGCTGATGTTATCTGGCAGGTAATATATATGACTCTTGCTGATAAAATCTGGCAGGTAATATATCTGACTCATGCTGGTGGTATCTGACAGGTAATATATCTAGCTTATGCTGATAGTATCTGGCAGGTAATATACCTGACTCTTGCTGTTCACATCTGACAGGTAATATATCTGTCTTATGTTGATGGTATCTGACAGGTAATGTAACTGACTCATGCTGATGGTATCTGGTGGGTAATATATCTGACTCGTGCTGGTGGTATCTGGCAGGTAATATAGCTGACTCATGCTGGTGGTATCTGACAGGTAATATATCTGACTCATGCTGGTGTTATCTGGCAGATAATATATCTGACTCATGCAGATTGTATCTGGCAGGTAATATATTTGAATTATGCTGGAGGTATCTGACAGGTAATATATCTGACTCATGCTCGTGGGATCTGGCAGGTAATATATCTGACTCAAGCTGGTGGTATCTGGCAGGTAATTTATCTGACTGAAGCTGATGGATCTGACAGGTAATATATCTGACTCTGCTGGTGGTATCTGGCAGGGAATATATCTAACTCATGCAGATGGTATGTGGCAGGTAATATGTCTGAATCTTGCTGGTGGTATCTGGCAGGTAATACATCTGACTCATGCTGGTGGTATCTGGCATGTAATATATATGACTCGTGCTGGTGGTATCTGGTAGGTAATATATCTGACTCTTGCTGATTAAATCTGGCAGGTAATATGTCTGAATCTTGCTGGTGGTATCTGGCAGGTAATACATCTGACTCATGCTGGTGGTATCTGGCAGGTAATATATTTGAATTATGCTGGAGGTATCTGTCAGGGAATATATCTCACTCATGCTGACAGTATCAGCAAGGTAATATATCTGAGTCATGCTGGTGGTATCTGGCAGGTAATATATCTGACTCTAGCTGAAAAAATCTGACAGGTAATATATCTGTCTTGTGCTGATGGTGTCTGAAAGGTAATATATCTGACTCATGCTGGTGATATCTGACACGTAAAATATCTGACTCATGCTGCTGGTATCTGGCAGGTAATGTGTCTGACAAATGCTGGTGGTATCTGGCAGGGAATATATCTAACTCATGCTGGTGGTATCTGTCAGGTAATATATCTCACTCTTGCTGATGTTATCTGGCAGGTAATATATATGACTCTTGCTGATAAAATCTGGCAGGTAATATATCTGACTCATGCTGGTGGTATCTGACAGGTAATATATCTAGCTTATGCTGATAGTATCTGGCAGGTAATATACCTGACTCTTGCTGTTCACATCTGACAGGTAATATATCTGTCTTATGTTGATGGTATCTGACAGGTAATGTAACTGACTCATGCTGATGGTATCTGGTGGGTAATATATCTGACTCGTGCTGGTGGTATCTGGCAGGTAATATAGCTGACTCATGCTGGTGGTATCTGACAGGTAATATATCTGACTCATGCTGGTGTTATCTGGCAGATAATATATCTGACTCATGCAGATTGTATCTGGCAGGTAATATATTTGAATTATGCTGGAGGTATCTGACAGGTAATATATCTGACTCATGCTCGTGGGATCTGGCAGGTAATATATCTGACTCAAGCTGGTGGTATCTGGCAGGTAATTTATCTGACTGAAGCTGATGGATCTGACAGGTAATATATCTGACTCTGCTGGTGGTATCTGGCAGGGAATATATCTAACTCATGCAGATGGTATGTGGCAGGTAATATGCCTGAATCTTGCTGGTGGTATCTGGCAGGTAATACATCTGACTCATGCTGGTGGTATCTGGCAGGTAATATATTTGAATTATGCTGGAGGTATCTGGCAGGTAGTATATCTGACTCTAGCTGAAAAAATCTGACAGGTAATATATCTGTCTTGTGCTGATGGTGTCTGAAAGGTAATATATCTGACTCATGCTGGTGATATCTGACACGTAAAATATCTGACTCATGTTGCTGGTATCTGGCAGGTAATGTGTCTGACAAATGCTGGTGGTATCTGGCAGGGAATATATCTGACTCATGCTGGTGATATCTGACAGGAAATATATCTGACTCATGCTAGTGGTATCTAACAGGTAATATATCTGACTCATGCTGGTGGTATCTGGAGGGGTAATATATCTGACTCATGCTGATTGTATCTGGCAGATAATATATCTGACTAATGCTGGTGGTATCTGGCAGGTAATATATCTGACTCATTCTTGTTCTATCTGGCAGGTAATGTATCTGACTCAAGCTGATGGCATCTGGCAGGTAATATATCTGACTCATGCTGGTGGTATCTGACAGGTAATATTTCTGACTCATGCTGGTGGTATCGGTCTCATGCTGGTGTCTGCCAGGTAATATATCTGACTTATGCTGATGGTATCTGGAGGGGTAATATACCTGACTCATGCTGATTGTATCTGGCAGATAATATATCTGACTCATGCTGATGGTATCTGGCAGGTAATATATATGACTTATGCTGGTGGTATCTGGCAGGTAATATATCTGACTCATTCTCATTCTATCTTACAGGTAATGTATCTGACTCAAGCTGGTGGTATCTCGCAGGTAATATATCTGACTCATGCTGGTGGTATCTGTCTCATGCTGGTGTCTGCCAGGTAATATATCTGACTCATGCTGATGGTATCTGGCAGGTAATATATCCAACTTATGCTGGTGGTATCTGGCAGGTAATTATCTGACTCATTCTGGTGGTATCTGCCAGGTAATATATTTGACTCATGCTAGTGGCATCCTGAAGGTAATATATCTGACTCATACTGGTGGTATCTGGCAGGTTATATATCTGACTCATTCTGGTGGTATCTGTCAGGTAATATATCTGACTCTTGCTGTGTTATCGGGCAGGTAATATATCTCACTCACACTGATGGTATCAGGCAGGTAATATATATGATGCATGCTGATGGAATCTGACAGGTAATATATCTGACTCATGCTGATTGTACCCATCAGGATATATCCGACTTATGCTGTTGGTATCTGACAGGTAATATATCTGACTCATGCTGATGGTATCTGACAGGTAAAATATCTGACTAATGCTGATGGTATCTGCAGGTAATACATCTGAATTATGCTGGTGTATCTGCCAGGTAATATATCTGACTCATGCTGGTGGTATCTGCCGGTAATATATCTGAATCATGCTGGTGGTATCTGCCAGGTAATATATCTGATTCATTCTGGTGGTATCTGTCAGGTAATAGGTTCATAGGTTCATAGTTTTATACTAGGCTATCTGCCCTAAGGCATTTATAAGCCTAGCCCAAATTTTTGTGGCTTACGCCACCCCTTATATGAAAAAATACTGTGCCCATTAGTTTGTTGTGCCTCTGTCCAGCAGTTACACAGAGATGATTCCCGGGATAAACCTACGATCTCCCATCCACAGGTCAAGATTTCTCTTGAACAGAGCCAGCGAGGTGCTCTGCCTCACATGGATCGGGATTTTATTCCACAGCATAGGGAGTCTCTGAGTGATAAATCTATCCCTCCAGCACATCCTATTTATATCCGTGCTAAGGTTTAAGTCGCTTGCTCTAGTGGTTTTGGTGGATTTGGATTTTTTGAGGTGGAGCATGTCCATTAATTCCGGGTTGGACATGGCCTTGTATGTCAGGCACATGTCACCTCTGAGCAGAGGGTATGCAACTGAATAGAGCTGGAGTTTCTTCAATCTGGCAGCATATGACAGATTTTGGAGTCCCTTTATCCTTTTGGTGAGGAACTCTTGGGGTCTCTCCAATTGCTGCAGATGTCGGGTGAAATACATCCCGAATGGGGCATTGTACTCGATCATTGGTCTAATAAGTGAAGAGTACAGGGGAACAATGACCTCACTAGATCTGGATGTGAATCCCTTCATGATCAGGTGGGCAATGTAGAAGGTCTTTCTAACCACTTTAGCAACGTGAGTGTCAAAAGAAAGGCCACTGTCAACCTGGGTCCCCAGGTCCCTGATAACCTCTTCTGTGCTTAGTGGATTGCCACCTATACGGTAGCTTGGGGTTACCTTGTTTTTCGGCGGGTATGACTATACATTTTTGGCTTAACTACAGGCCATGGCTCTGGCACCAGCTATCTGTTTTCGTGAGTCCCTTCTGAAGGATATCCGTGTCCGATGCACTTTCCACTATGGCGCCCAGTTTGCAGTCGTCTGCAAACTTTGTCAGCCAAAGTCCTCCCATGTTGGCCTGTACTTCTGAGAAGTAGATGCCGAACAATAGGGGGCCAAGGACCGAGCCCTGTGGGACACCACTTGTGACCGGCTTGGAGTCTGACAGCGCCAGCAACTCTAACCATGTGGGTTCTGTCCTTAAGCCAGTTTCCAACCCATCTTGTGACATATGGGTGTACGTTTAAGCTGGTAAGTTTTTCTACAATACCCGAGTGGGGTATTGTGTCGAAGGCCTTTGCAAGGTCAAGGTAGGCTGTATGGACTGCCTTTCCCTCATCAATGGCCTTGGTGACTGTTTCGAAGAAGTCGACCAAGTTCAAAAGGCATGATCTGCCCTTGACGAAGCCAAACTGGGTCGGGTCGAATGTCTGCAAGTCCCCTATATCTTTGTTTATGAGCTCCATTATGATCCTCTCCATAGCTTTGCAGACTAGACTTGTTAAGCTTATGGGGCGGTAATTACCAAGGTCCGTAGAGGCACCGCCTTTGTGGAGTGGGACCACAGTTGCTGTACGCCACTCCTTGGGCATGTATCCTATGGTAAGGCTGAGATTAAACAGCTGCCTTATGTGCGGGTTTAATTCCTCATTTAGCTCGTGTAGCACACAGCCGGGGACACCATCCAGTCCCATTGATGCTGTGTTTTTAGCTTTAGAGAGAGCAGCTTTCACCTGCGCATTTGAGATGTCTGGGAGGCTACACTCTGTTGGGATAGTTATCTCTCCTTTAGGGGAGAGGTGAAGTTTGCACTGAACCTGTCTGCCAGTATGTTGGCAATGTCTGTGGGTTCAGTGATTTTTGTATCATTTTGGACTAATTCTGAGCATATCTGGGAGTTTCCACCCAGGTTCCTAACGTAGCTGAAAAAGGCCTTATGATTGTCCTTTGAATCCATGGCAATTTTTCTCTCAAAATTGGCCTTAGTTGATTTTATGAGTGCTCGTATTTTTTTAATGATAATGATCAGGGGTGACTTCCCTTTTATGGATTTTGTTCTATCATGTAATAGCTTTCTCCTCTTATTGTAAAGTTTGTTAATGGCTGGGGTCCACCAGACTGGACGTTTGCCCTTTGTGGAAAGAGTCTTGGTTTTATTTGGGATTGCCTGATCCATGCAGTCCTGGAGGTGTTCATAGAAGGCATTTGTATATATATATATATATATATATATATTCAAATATATATATATATATATATATATATATATATATACACAATATATATGACTTTTGCTGATGGTATCTGACAGGTAATATATCTGACTTATGTTGGTGGTATCTGGCAGGTAATATATCTGACACTCGCTGATGGCATCTGGCAGGTAATATATCTGACTCATGCTGATAATATCTGTCAGGTAATATATCTGACTCATGCTGGTGGTATCTGACAGGTAATATATCAAACTAATGTTGATAATATCTCTCAGGTAATAAATCTGACTCATGCTGATGGCATCTGGCAGGTAATATATCTGACTGATGCTGGTGGTACCTGACAGGTAATATACCTGACTCATGCTGATGGCATCTGGCAGGTAATATAGCTGCCTCATGCTGGTGGTATCTGGCAGGTAATATATATGACTCATGCTGGATGTATCTGTCAGGTAACATATCTGAATCATTCCGGTGGAATCTGGCAGGTAATATATCAGACTCATGCTGGTGGTATCTGGCAGGTAATATATCTGACTCATGCTAATAATATCTGAAAGGTAATATATCTGACTCATGCTGATGTTGCCTGGCAGGTAATATATGTGACTGATGCTGGTGGTATCTGACAGGTAATATATCTGACGCATGCTGATAATATCGCTCAGGTAATAATTCTGACTCATGATGATGGCATCTGACAGGTAATATATCAGACTCTTGCTGATGGTATTTGTCAGGTAATATATCTGACTTATGCTGGTGGTATCTGGCAGCTAATATATCTGACTCATGCTGCTGGTATCTGGCAGGTAATGTTTCTGACTCATGCTGGTGGTATCTGGCAGGTAATATATCTTTCTCATTCTGGTGGTATCTGGCAGGAAATATATCTGACTCATGCTGGTGGTATCTGACAGTTAATATATTAAACTTATGCTGTTGGTGTCTGGCAGTTAATATATCTGACTCATGCTGGTGGTATCTGCCAGGTAATATATCTGACTTATGCCGGTGGTATCTGACAGGTAATATATCTGACTCATGCTGATGGTATCTGGCAGGTACTATATCTGACTTATGGATGATGGGATCTGACAGGTAATATATTTTACTTATGCTGGTGTGATCTAAGAGGTAATATATCTGACTTATGCCGGTGGTATCTGACAGGTAATCTGTCTGACTTATGCTGTGGTATCTGGCAGGTAATGTGTCTGACTAATGCTGGTGGTATCTGTCAGGTAATATATATGACTTATGCTGGTGGTATCTGGCAGGTAATATATCTGACGCATGCTGATGAGATCTGACAGGTAATATATCTTACTCATGCTGATTGTACCCGGCAGGATATATCTGACTTATGCTGGTGGTATCTGGCAGGTAATATATCTGACTCATTCTCGTTCTATCTCGCATGTAATGTATCTGACTCAAGCTGGTGGTATCTGGCAGGTAATATATCTGACTCATGCTGATGGTATCTGGCAGGTAATATATCCAACTTATGCTGGTGGTATCTGGCAGGTAATATATCTGACTCATTCTGGTGGTATTTGGCAGGTAATATATTTGACTCATGCTGGTGGCATCCTGCAGGTAGTATATCTGACTCATGCTGGTGGTATCTGGCAGGTTATATATCTGACTCATTCTGGTGATATCTGTCAGGTAATATATCTGACTCTTGCTGTGTTATCGGGCAGGTAATATATCTCACTCACACTGATGGTATCAGGCAAGTAATATATCTGACACATGCTGATGGGATCTGACAGGTAATATATCTGACTCATACTGATTGTACCCGGCAGGATATATCTGACTTATGCTGGAGGTTTCTGACAGGTAATATATCTGACTCATGCTGATGGTATCTGACAGGTAATTTATCTGACTACTGCTGATGGTATCTGCAGGTAATATATCTGAATCATGCTGGTGGTATCTGCCAAGTAATACATTTGACTCATGCTAGTGGTATCTGGAAGGTAATATATCTGACTAATGCTGATGGTATCTGCAGGTAATATATCTGAATCATGCACATGGTATCTGCCAGCTAATATATCTGACTCATGCTCGTGGTATCTGTCAGGTAATATATATGACTTATGCTGATGGTATCTGACAGGTAATATACCTGACGTATGTTGGTGGTATCTGACAGGTAATATATGTGACACTTGCTGGTGGCATCTGGCAGGTAATATATCTGACTCATGCTGATAATATCTGTCAGTTAATATATTTGTCTCATGCTGATGGTATCTGGCAGGTAATATATCTGACTGATGCTGGTGGTATCTTACAGTTCATATATCAAACTAATGCTGATAATATCTCTCAGGTAATAAATCTGACTCATGCGGATGGTATCTGGCAGGTAATATATCTGATTCATGCTGGTGGTACCTGACAGGTAATATATCAGACTCATGCTGATGGTATCTGTCAGTTAATATATCTGCCTCATGCTGGTTGTATCTGGCAGGTAATGTATCTGACTCATTCTGGTTCAATCTGGCAGGTAATATATCAGACTCATGCTGGTGGTATCTGAAAAATAATTTATCTGACTCATGCTAATGGTATCTGGCAGCTAATATATCTGACTGATGCTGATGGTATCTGACATGTAATATATCTGACTCATGCTTATGGTATCTGGCTTGTAATATATCTGACTCATGCTGGTAGTATCTGGCAGGTAATATATCTGACTCATGCTGGTGGTATCTGACAGGTAATATATCTGACTCATGCTGGTGATATCTGGAAGGTAATATATCTGACTCTTGCTGAAGGTATCTGGCAGGTAATATATCTGACTCTTGCTGATAGTATCTGGCAGGTAATATATTTGACACATGCTGGTTGTATCTGGGAGGAAATATATCTGAAACATGCTGATGTATCTGGCAGATAGTATATCTGACAAATGCTGATGTATCTGGCAGATAGTATATCTGACTCATGCTGATGGATCTGGTAGGTAATATATCTGACTCTTGCTGATAATATCTGTCAGGTAATATTTTTGTCTCATGCTGATGGTATCTGGCAGGTAATATATCTGACTGATGCTGGTGGTATCTCACAGGTAATATATCAAACTAATGCTGATAATATCTCTCAGGTAATAAATCTGACATGCAGATGGTATCTGGCAGGTAATATATCTGACTCATGCTGGTGGTACCTGACAGATAATATATCAGACTCATGCTGATGGTATCTGTCAGTTAATATATCTGCCTCATGCTGGTTGTATCTGGCATGTAATCTATCTGATTCATGCTGGTGGTATCTGACAGGTAATATATCTGACTCATGCTGATAGTATCTGGCAGGTAATATATCTGACTCATGCTGGTGGTATCTGACAGGTAATATTGCTGACTCATTCTGATGGTATCTGGCAGGTAATATATATGACTCATGCTGGTGAGGTCTGCAGGTAATATATATGACTCATGCTGGTGGTATCTGGCAGGTAATATAGCTGACTCATTCTGGTGGAATCTGGCAGGTAATATATCAGACTCATGCTGGTGGTGTCTGACAGGTAATATATCTGACTCATGCAGCTGGTGTCTGCCAGGTAATATATCTGACTCATGCTGATGGTATCTGGCAGGGAATATATCCAACTTATGCTGGTGGTATCTAGCAGGTAATATATTTGCCTCATGCTGGTTGTATCTGGCATGTAATATATCTGATTCATGCTGGTGGTATCTGACAGGTAATATAGCTGTCTCATGCTGATGGTATCTGGCAGGTAATATATCTGGCTCATGCTGGTGGTATCTGGCAGGTAATATTGCTGACTCATGTTGATGGTATCTGGCAGGTAATATAGATGACTCATGCTGGTGATGTCTGGCAGGTAATATATCTGACTCATTCTGGTTCAATCTGGGAGGTAATATATCAGACTCATGCTGGTGGTATCTGAAAGATAATTTATCTGACTCATGCTAATAGTATCTGGCAGCTAATATATCTAACTGATGCTGGTGGTATCTGACATGTAATATATCTGACTCATGCTTTTGGTATCTGGCAGGTAATATATCTGACTCATGCTGGTAGTATCTGGCAGGTAATATATCTTACTCATGCTGGTGGTATCTGACAGGTAATATATCTGACTCATGCTGGTGGTATCTGGCAGGTAATATATCTGACTCTTGCTGAAGGTATCAGGCAGGTAATATATCTGACTCTTGCTGATGGTATCTGGCAGGTAATATATTTGACACATTCTGGTTGTATCTGGCAGGAAATATATCTGAAACATGCTGATGTATCTGGCAGATAGTATATCTGACTCATGCTGATGTATGTGGCAGATAGTATATCTGACTCATGCTGATGGATCTGGTAGGTAATATATCTGACTTTTGCTGATGGCATCTGGCAAGTAATATATCTGAGTCATGCTCTTCGTATCTGACAGGCAATATATCTGACTCATGCTGATTGATCTGGCAGATAATATATCTGACTCAAGCTGATGGTATCTGGTAAGTAATATATCTGACTCTTGTTGATGATATGTGGCAGTTAATATATCTGACTCATGCTAATGGTATCTGGCAGGTAATATATCTGAATCATGCTGGTTGTATCTGGCAGCTAATATACCTAACTCATGCTGATGGTATCTAGCAGGTAATATATCTGACTCATACTTATGGTATCTGGCAGGTAATATATCTGGCTCATGCTGGTGGTATCTGACAGGTAATATTGCTGACTCATGCTGATGGTATCTGGCAGGTAATATATATAACTCATGCTGGCGGTATCTGGCAGGTAACATATCTGACTCATTCTGGTGGAATCTGGCAGGTAATATATCAGACTCATGCTGGTGGTATCTGGCAGGTAATATGTCTGACTCATGCTAATAATATCTGAAAGGTAATATATCTGACTCATGCTGATGTTGTCTGGCAGGTAATATATGGGACTGATGCTTGTGGTATCTGACAGGTAATATATCTGACGCATGCTGATAATATCTGTCAGGTAATAAATCTGACTCATGATGATGGTATCTGACAGGTAATATATCTGACTTATGCTGGTGGCATCTGGCATGTAATATATCTGACTCATTCTGGCGGCATCTGGCAGGTAATACATCTGAGTCATGCTGATGGTATCTGACAGGTAATATATCTGACTTATGCTGGTGGTATCTGGTAGGTAATATATCTGACTCATTCTGGTGGTATCTGGCAGGTAATATATCTGACTCATGCTGGTGGTATCTGGCAGGTAATATATCTGACTCATGCTGGTGATATCTGGCAGGTAATATATTTGACTCATGCTGATGGTATCTGGCAAATAATATATATGACTCTTGCTGCTGTTATCTGGCAGGTACTATATCTGACTAATGCTGATGGGATCTGACAGGTAATATATTTTACTTATGCTGGTGTGATCTAATAGGTAATATATCTGACTTATGCCGGTGGTATCTGACAGGTAATCTGTCTAACTTATGCTTATGGTATCTGGCAGGTAATATATCTGAGTTATGCTGTTGGTATCAGGCAGGTAATATATCTGACTCATGCTGCTGCTATCTGGCAGGTAATATATCTGACTCATGCTGATAATATATGGCAGGTAATATAACTGACTCATGCTGGTGGTATTTGGCAGGTAATTCATCTGATTCATGCTGGTGGGATCTGGCAGGTAATATATGTGACTCGTGCTAATGGTTTCTGGCAGGTTATATATCTGACTCATGCTGATGGTATCTGGCAGGTAATATATCTGACTCATGCTGGTGATATCTGACTTGTGATATATCTGACTCATGCTTGTGGTATCTGGCAGGTAATGTGTCTGACTAATGCTGATGGTATCTGGCAGGGAATAATCGGACTCATGCTGATGGTATCTGGAAGGTAATATATCTGACTCATGCTGATGGTATCTGGCAGGTATTATATCTGACTCATGCTGGTGATATCTGACAGGTAATATATCTGACTCATGCTGGTGGTATCTACCAGGTAATATATCTGACTCACGCTGATGGTATTTGGCAGGTAATATATCTGACTAATGCTGGTGGTATCTGGCAGGTAATATATCTGACTCATTCTCATTCTATCTGGCAGGTAATGTAGCTGACTCAAGCTGGCGGTATCTGGCAGGTAATATATCTGACTCATGCTGGTGGTATCTGACAGATAATATTTCTGACTCATTCTGGTGGTATCTGTCTCATGCTGGTGTCTGCCAGGTAATATGCAGAGCACCTCACTGGCCTTGTTCAAGAGGAATCTTGACCAATGGATGGGAGATCGCAGATATACCCCAGAGATTACTTCAGTGTCACTGCTTGACAGAGGCACAGCAAAATGATAGGCATAGTTTTTATTCAAACTAAAGGGGTGGCGAAAGCCACATAACTATGGGCTAGGCTTATAAATGCCCTTGGGCAGATAGCCTAGTATGAACCTATGAACCTAATATATCTGACTCATGCTGATGGTATCTGGCAGGTAATATATCCAACCTATGCTGGTGGTATCTGGCAGGTAATTATCTGACTCATTCTGGTGGTATCTGTCAGGTAATATATCTGACTTATGCTGGTGGTATCTGTCAGGTAATATATCTGACTCTTGCTGTGTTATTGGGCAGGTAATAAATCTCACTCACACTGATGGTATCAAGCAGGTAATATATCTGACGCATGCTGATGGGATCTGACAGGTAATATATCTGACTCATGCAGATGGTATCTGACAGGTAATATATCTGACTAATGCTGATGGTATCTGCAGGTAATATATCTCAATCATGCTGGTGGTATCTGCCAGGTAATAGATGTCTCATGCTGGTGGTATCAGGCAGGTAATATATCTGACTCATGCGGGTGGTATCTGTCAGGTAATATATATTACTTATGCTGATGGTATCTGACAGGTAATATATCTGACTTGTGTTGGTGGTATCTGGCAGTTAATATATCTGACACTTGCTGGTGGCATCTGGCAGATAATATATCTGACTCATGCTGATAATACCTATCAAGTAATATATTTGTCTCATGCTGATGGTATCTGGCAGGTAATATATATGTCTGATGCTGGTGGTATCTGACAGATAATATATCAAACTAATGCTGATAATATCTCTCATGTAATAAATCTGACTCATGCTGATGGTATCTGGCAGGTAATATATCTGCATCATGCTGGTTGTATCTGGCATGTAATATATCTGATTCATGCTGGTGGTATCTGACAGGTAATATATCTGACTCATGCTTATGGTATCTGGCAGGTAATATATGTGGCTCATGCTGGTGGTATCTGACAGGTAATATTTCTGAATCATGCTGATGGTATCTGGCAGGTAATATATATTACTCGTGCTGGTGGTATCTGGCAGGTTTTCATTCTGTTGGAATCTGGCAGGTAATATATCAGACTCATGCTGGTGGTATCCGGCAGGTAATATATCTGACTCACGCTAATAATATCTGAAAGGTAATATATCTAACTCATGCTGATGTTGTCTGGCAGGAAATATATGTGACTCATGCTGATGGTATTTGGCAGGAAATATATCTGACTCATGCTGGTGATATCTGACACGTAAAATATCTGAATCATGCTGGTGGTATCTGACAGATAATGTGTCTGACTAATGCTGGTGGTATCTGGCAGGGAATATATCTGACACATGCTAGTGGTATCTAACAGGTAATATATCTGACTAATGCAGGTGGTATCTGGCAGGTAATATATCTGACTCAGTCTCATTATATCTGTCAGGTAATGTATCTGACTCAAGCTGGTGGTATCTGGCAGGTAATATATCTGACTCATGCTGGTGATATCTGACAGGTAATATTTCTGATTCATGCTGGTGGTATCTGTCTCATGCTGGTGTCTGCCAGGTAATATATCTGACTCATGCTGATGGTATCTGGCAGGTAATATATCCAACTTATGCTGGTGGTATCTGGCAGGTAATATATCTGACTCATTCTGGTGGTATCTGTCAGTTAATATATCTGACTCTTGCTGTGTTATCGGGCAGGTAATATATCTCACTCACAGTGATGGCATCAGGCAGGTAATATATCTGACGAATGCTTATGGGATCTGACAGGTAATATATCTGACTCATGCTGATTGTACCTGGCAGGATATATCCGACTTATGCTGTTGGTATCTGACAGGTATTATATCTGACTCATGCTGATGGTATCTGACAGGTAAAATATCTGACTAAAGCTGATGGTATTCTGCAGGTAATATATCTGAATTATTCTGGTGGTATCTGCCAGGTAATATATCTGACTCATGCTGGTGGTATCTGGCAGGTAATATATCTGACTAATGCTGATGGTATCTGCCGGTAATATATCTGAATCATGCTGGTGGTATCTGCCAGGTAATATATCTGATTCATTCTGGTGGTATCTGTCAGGTAATATATATGACTTTTGCTGATGGCATCTGGCAGGTAATATATCTGACTCATGCTGATAATATCTGTCAGGTAATATATTTGTCTTATGCTGATGGTATCTGGCAAGTAATATATCTGACTGATGCTGGTGGAATCTGACAGGTAATATATCAGACTCATGCTGATAATATCTCTCAGGTAATATATCAGACTCATGCTGATGGTATCTGGCAGTTAATATAGCTGCCTCATGCTGGTTGTATTTGACAGGTAATATATCTGATTCATGCTGGTGGTATCTGACAGGTAATATACCTGACTCATGCTGATGGTATCTGGCAGGTAATATATCTGGCTAATGCTGGTGGTATCCGACAGGTAATATTGCTGACTCATGCTGATGGTATCTGGCAGGTAATATATATGACTCATGCTGGATGTATCTGGCAGGTAACATATCTGACTCATTCTGGTGGAATCTGGCAGGTAATATATCAGATTCATGCTGGTGGTATCTGGCATGTAATATATCTGACTCATGCTAATAATATCTGAAAGGTAATATATCTCACTCATGCTGATGTTGTCAGGCAGGTAATATATCTGACTCATGCTGCTGCTATCTGGCAGGTAATATATCTGACTCATGCTGATAATATCTGGCAAGTAATATAACTGACTCATGCTGGTGATATCTGACTTGTAATATATCTAACTCATGCTGGTGGTATCTGGCAGGTAATGTGTCTGACTAATGCTGGTGGTATCTGGCAGGGAATAAAAGGACTCATGCTTGTGGTATTTGGCAGGTAATTCATCTGATTCATGCTGGTGGTATCTGGCAGGTAACATATGTGACTCGTGCTAATGGTTTCTGGCAGGTTATATGTCTGACTCATGCTGATGGTTTCTGGCAGGTAATATATCTGACTCATGCTGGTGATATTTGACTTGTAATATATCTGACTCATGCTGGTGGTATTTGGCAGGTAATGTGTCTGACTAATGCTGGTGGTATCTGGCAGGGAATAATCGGACTCATGCTGATGGTATCTGGAAGGTAATATATCTGACTCATGCTGATGGTATCTGGCAGGTACTATATCTGACTCATGCTGGTGATATCTGACAGGTAATATATCTGACTCATGCTGGTGGTATCTACCAGGTAATATATCTGACTCATGCTGGTGGCATCTGGAGGGGTAATATATCCGAGTCATGCTGGTGGTATCTGGCAAGTAATATATCTGACTCATGCTGATGGTATTTTGCAGGTAATATATCTGACTCATGCTGGTGATATCTGGCAGGTAATATATTTGACTCATGCTGGTGGCATCCTGCTGGTAATATATCTGACTGTTGCTGGTGGTATCTGGCAGGTTATATACCTGAATTATGCTGGTGGTATCTGTCGGGAGATATATCTGACTCTTGCTGTGTTATCGGGCAAGTAATATATCTCACTCACACTGATGGTATCAGGCAGGTAAAATTTCTGATGCATGCTGATGGGATCTGACAGGTAATATATCGGACTCATGCTGATGGTATCTGACAGGTAGTATATCTGACTAATGCTGATGGTATCTGCAGGTAATATATCTGAATCATGCTGGTGGTATCTGCCAGGTAATAGATGTCTCATGCTGGTGGTATCTGGCAGGTAATATATCTGACTAATGCTGATGGTATCTGCAGGTAATATATATGAATCATGCTGGTGGTATCTCCCAGGTAATATATCTGACTCATGCTGCTGGTATCTGTCAGGTAATATATATGACTTATGCTGATGGTATCTGACAGGTAATATATCTGACTTATGTTGGTGGTATCTGGCAGTTAATATATCTGACACTTGCTGGTGGCATCTGCCAAGTAATACATCTGACTCATGCTGATAATACCTATCAAGTAATATATTTGTCTTATGCTGATGGTATCTGGCAGGTAATATATCTGTCTGATGCTGGTGGTATCTGACAGGTAATATATCAAACTAATGCTGATAATATCTCTCAGGTAATAAATCTGAATCATGCTGATTGTATCTGGCAGAATATATCTGCCTCATGCTGGTTGTATCTGGCAGGTAATATATCTGATTCATGCTGGTGGTATCTGACAGGTAATATATCTGACTCATGCTTATGGTATCTGGCAGATAATATATCTGGCAGGTATTATTGCTGACTCATGCTGATGGTATCTGGCAGGTAATATATATTACTCATGCTGGTGATATCTGACAGGTAATATATCTGACTCATGCTAGTGGTATCTACCAGGTAATATATCTGACTCATGCTGATGGTATTTGGTAGGTAATATATCTGACTAATGCTGGTGGTATCTTGCAGGTAATATATCTGACTCATTCTCGTTCTATCTGGCAGGTAATGTAGCTGACTCAAGCTGGTGGTATCTGGCAGGTAATATATCTGACTCATGCTGGTGGTATCTGACAGACAATATTTCTGACTCATGCTGGTTGTATCCGTCTCATGCTGGTGTCTGCCAGGTAATATATCTAACTCATGCTGATGGTATCTGGCAGGTAATATATCCAACTTATGCTGGTGGTATCTGGCAGGTAATTATCTGACTCATTCTGGTGGTATCTGCCAGGTAATATATTTGACTCATGCTAGTGGCATCCTGAAGGTAATATATCTGACTCATACTGGTGGTATCTGGCAGGTTATATATCTGACTCATTCTGGTGGTATCTGTCAGGTAATATATCTGACTTATGCTGGTGGTATCTGTCAGGTAATATATCTGACTCTTGCTGTGTTATCGGGCAGGTAATACATCTCACTCACACTGATGGTATCAGGCAGGTAATATATCTGACACATGCTGATGGGATCTGACAGGTAATATATCTGACTCATGCTGATGGTATCTGACAGGTAATATATCTGACTAATGCTGATGGTATCTTCAGGTAATATATCTGAATCATGCTGGTGGTATCTGCCAGGTAATAGATGTCTCATGCTGGTGGTATCTGGCAGGTAATATATCTGATTCATTCTGGTGGTATCTGTCAGGTAATATATATGACTTTTGCTGATGGTATCTGACAGGTAATATATCTGACTTATGTTGGTGGTATCTGGCAGGTAATATATCTGACACTCGCTGATGGCATCTGGCAGGTAATATATCTGACTCATGCTGATAATACCTATCAAGTAATATATTTGTCTCATGCTGATGGTATCTGGCAGGTAATATATCTGTCTGATACTGATACTGCATCGATCTGACATTATGATAATATCTCTCAGGTAATAACTCTGACTCATGCTGATGGTATCTGGCAGGTAATATATCTGCCTCATGCTGGTTGTATCTGGCAGGTAATATATCTGATTCATGCTGGTGGTATCTGACAGGTAATATATCATGGTATCTGATATCTGGCTCATGCTGGTGGTATCTGACAGGTAATATTGCTGACTCATGCTGATGGTATCTGGCAGGTAATATATATTACTCATGCTGGTGGTATCTGGCAGGTTATCATCCTGTTGGAATCTGGCAGGTAATATATCAGACTCATGCTGGTGGTATCTGGCAGGTAATATATCTGACTCATGCTAATAATATCTGAAAGGTAATATTTCTGATTCTTGCTGGTGGTATCTGTCTCATGCTGGTGTCTGCCAGGTAATATATCTGACTCATGCTGATGGTATCTGGCAGGTAATATATCCTACTTATGCTGGTGGTATCTGGCAGGTAATACATCTGAGTCATTGTGGTGGTATCTGCCAGGTAATATATTTGACTCATGCTGGTGGCATCCTGCAGGTAATATATCTGACTCATGCTGGTGGTATCTGGCAGGTTATATATCTGACTCATTCTGGTGGTATCTGTCAGTTAATATATCTGACACTTGCTGTGTTATCGGGCAAGTAATATATCTCACTCACACTGATGGTATCATGCATGTAATATATCTGACGAATGCTGATGGGATCTGACAGGTAATATATCTGACTCATGCTGATTGTACCTGGCAAGTTATATCCAACTTATGCTGTTGGTATCTGACAGGTAATATATCTGACTCATGCTGATGGTATCTGACAGGTAAAATATCTGACTAATGCTGATGGTATCTGCAGGTAATACATCTGAATTATGCTGGTGTATCTGCCAGGTAATATATCTGACTCATGCTGGTGGTATCTGGCAGGTAATATATCTGACTAATGCTGATGGTATCTGCCGGTAATATATCTGAATCATGCTGGTGGTATCTGTCAGGTAATATATATGACTTTTGCTGATGGTATCTGACAGGTAATATATCTGACTTATGTTGGTGGTATCTGGCAGGTAATATATCTGACACTCGCTGATGGCATCTGGCAGGTAATATATCTGACTCATGCTGATAATATCTGTCAGGTAATATATTTGTTTCATGCTGATGGTATCTGGCAAGTAATATATCTGACTGATGCTGGTGGTATCTGACAGGTAATATATCAAACTAATGCTGATAATATCTCTCAGGTAATAAATGACTCATGCTGGTTGTATTTGGCAGGTAATATATCTGATTCATGCTGGTGGTATCTGACAGGTAATATACCTGACTCATGCTGATGGTATCTGGCAGGTTATATATCTGACTCATGCTAATAATATCTGAAAGGTAATATATCTGACTCATGCTGATGTTGTCAGGCAGGTAATATATCTGACTCATGCTGCTGCTATCTGGCAGGTAATATATCTGACTCATGCTGATAATATCTGGCAAGTAATATAACTGACTCATGATGGTGGTATTTGGCAGGTAATTCATCTGATTCATGCTGGTGGTAGCTGTCAGGTAATATATGCGACTCGTGCTAATGGGGTCTGGCAGGTTATATATCTGACTCATGCTGGTGATCTCTGACTTGTAATATATCTGACTCATGCTGGTGGATCTGGCAGGTAATATGTCTGACTAATGCTGGGGGTATCTGGCAGGGAATAATCGGACTCATGCTGATGGTATCTGGAAGGCAATATATCTGACTCATGCTGATGGTATCTGGCAGGTATTATATCTGACTCATGCTGGTGATATCTGACAGGTAATATATCTGACTCATGCTGGTGGTATCTACCAGGTAATATATCTGACTCATGCTGGTGGTATCTGTCAGATAATATTTCTGACTCATGCTGGTGGTATCTGGCAGGTAATATATCTGACTTATGCTTGTGATATCTGGAAGGGTAATATATCTGACTCATGCTGATGGTATCTGGCAGGTAATGTAGCTGACTCAAGCTGGTGGTATCTGGCAGGTAATATATCTGACTCATGCTGGTGGTATCTGACAGATAATATTTCTGACTCATGCTGGTGGTATCTGTCTTATGCTGGTGTCTTCCAGGTAATATATCTGACTCATGCTGATGGTACCTGGCAGGTAATATATCCAACTTATATGGTGGTATCTGGCAGGTAATTATCTGACTCATTCTGGTGGTATCTGGCAGGTAATATATTTGACTCATGCTGGTGGCATCCTGCTGGTAATATATCTGACTCATGCTGGTGGTATCTGGCAGGTTATATATCTGGCTCATTCTGGTGGTATCTGTCAGGTAATATATCTGACCTTTGCTGGTGGTATCTGCCGGGTAATATATCTGACTCTTGCTGTGTTATCGGGCAGGTAATATATCTCACTCACACTGATGGTATCAGGCAGGTAATATATCTGACACATGCTGATGGGATCTGACAGGTAATATATCTGACTCATGCTGATTGTACCCGGCAGGATATATCTGATTTACACTGGTGGTATCTGACAGGTAATATATCTGACTAATGCTGATGGTATCTGCAGGTAATATATATGACTCATGCTGGTGGTTATCTACCAGGTAATATATCTGACTCATGCTGGTGGTATCTGTCAGGTAATATATATGACTTATGCTGATGGTATCTGACAGGTAATATATCTGTCTGATGCTGGTGGTATCTGACAGGTAATATATCAAACTAATGCTGATAATATAAAAAGTCCAAAAGCAGATAAACACACCAACGGAAGCAGGAAACAGCGTGAATAAAATGAAAACAAATATCAAAGTCACCATATACGCTGTTCCATACGGCAATAAAACGTCTTCAGTATAACAAAGCAAGTTGTAAAGTCTCCAAATACTCCAGAGCACGTTGTTCTAATAAAAACTTTTTCTTTTATTTTGTACAAAAGTAAGCGCTTTCGCCAACAGGCTTTTTCAGACTTAGATACAAATTACAAAAAGTAAAGCTCTTTATAAGAGCTATCATAAAGGCTGATTGGTTAAAATCAGCGTAAAATGCTACCAAAAATTTAAAGTAAAACACACAGTGTGCAATCATTTAAACATTCTATATATTCTATTTACTAAAAACACATCTACAAATTAGTTGAATAAAGCAAGGTGACATGAACCATGCTATTACATAATAAAAACACTTTTACATAGTATAAAAATCCTATATTCAACAACTGTGCAATTTCATGATTTACAAAAAAATATAGAAATCCGCATATAAACTCTAAACTCTACATACATATACAGCATTTGAATCCTAACTAAAAAATGTATGATACCTTTCCTACTAACTCATATGCAGAGTACATTATTGAATGAAAAGTACGATCGTGAATACATTCAGTTTACTGAAAACACATATCCATACATCAATAAAACAAAGCAAACTAATGTATGCCATGCTGTTATATGTTGCTTATGCATAATATAAAAAACCTGTAACTAACAAGTGTGAAGACCTCAACACTTGCAATAAAATACAAAACTAAAAACTTTATGAAACGACCTCACAGTAGATTGTATTATAATCCATCTAAAAGCGCAAAGCTCTATATGGGCGTTTAGATTATAAATCCTTATTAGTAAAATATATATAATGTCTTTCCTATTATCTCATATGTATGTATGTAGAGTTTAGAGTTTATATGCGGATTTCTATATTTTTTTGTAAATCATGAAATTGCACAGTTGTTGAATATAGGATTTTTATACTATGTAAAAGTGTTTTTATTATGTAATAGCATGGTTCATGTCACCTTGCTTTATTCAACTAATTTGTAGATGTGTTTTTAGTAAATAGAATATATAGAATGTTTAAATGATTGCACACTGTGTGTTTTACTTTAAATTTTTGAGCGCATTTTCGCTGATTTTGTAACCAATCAGCCTTTATGATAGCTCTTTTTAATTTTTTTAATCTGGAACCCGTTTTTTTGATAAAAAATTGAAAAAGGTCTGGAAGGAATTTAAAAATTGCGTTTTACTGAAAATGTTCGGAAAATTTTTTTTTTTTTTTTTGGGGGGGGGGGGGTTTTATTGGGCTTTTTAAAAAGCTGTGGTATCTGGCAGGTAATATATCTACCATGCTGTGGTATCTGGCAGGTAAATATATTGACTCATGCTGGTGGTTGGCTAACAAAGTAACTAAGAAAGAAGTTGCAATAGCAAAGAATAGGGCATCAGAGGCACTCTATCAGGTTCTGGAAAGTGACAGTAAGGCACAAAGAAACTATACCAGGTTGCAAGGCAAAGACAGAAAGATAGAGAAGATAGTCAGACACCCTTCATAAGAGATTCCAGCAACAACCTGCTTACCAGCGCACAGGACATCAAAGGCAGATGGAAGGAGTATTTCCAGCAGCTTCTGAATGAAGAAACCCCACAGAAGCGGTACTGCCCCAGAAACAGCCTACAATGAGAGTAGAAGAGGAGCCCAGCTTAGAAGAAGTAAGAGCACTAAGGAAAATGAAGTCAGGAAAGCAACAGGCTCAGATGAGGTCACAGCATATGATAAAGATGCTGGATGAGCTAGTGGAGATATGGCTCTGAGGGTACTAATTGCAGTGTGGAGAGAAAATTCCAGATGACTGGAGAATAAGCATACTCGTGCTGTACAAGAACAAAGGAACAAAGTACTGGAACAAAGTTGCTAAATTTGCAGCAAATACCCCTTTCAGAACCCAGCACTGTATAACCTTAAAAAGCATATATATTTTTTAAACTATCTTATCAACTAACATATACATAGCTTCTACCACCTATAAAATTATCCAGAATACTTGTCCGTCACTAAACAACATTCTACAATAACCACTACTAATTGGTCATTATGATCCAGTGACCAAAATTCCAGTCTGTCCAATAAAAGCAAAATTCTGTTGGGACTGTGCTCAATACTAAATAATTATACCACTTTAATTAACTGTTCACTGACATTCTTAAATACACCACAAGCCAGTTTTATCATTCTATATCAGCATATCAAATGCTGACAATGCCAAATGCAATTTAATCGAACTGAAATGTTTGAAATCTCAGAAGAGTGAACTGACGGACATTGATTTCTTTCCCAGGGAAAGAACTGTTCCATGCAAAACAAAAAATATTTCAATACTTTAAACACGATAGAAAAGGGCTTTTAATACTTAAATATAAAGTCCAAGACCGACCACAGTGGAGGAAATAACAACTGATGATGGCCCATCGATTTCTTCTTTTCCTGGGGAAGAAATCGATGTTCCGCCAGTTCATCTTCTGATATTTCAACATTTCAGTTAGATTAAATTAAATTTGCAACATTCAAATGCTGATAGGAACCCTTTTATCTCACTACGTATTGTAATTCCTGCTTTATTATATTAATCATTAATTTGTCTATAAATGGGCTAAAATTTCTCTAACTGTTAAACTCTACTATTTAATCCTATCTACTCAACCAATTTTTATCATATTATGACTTTTCAATTTGGTAGAATTATTTAAACTGTATTTGTTTTTTGTATTTTTAATGACTGTATAATTATTATTTTTCTTAGAATGTTTTTGTAATACTTTTGTGAGTTTTTCTCCCCAGGGCTCTGTTTTCCTGGTGTAAAACAAATGTTAATAACAACACATCTTTTTTATTCATATGAAGCTCATTTAAATGTGTGCAGTGCCTCACTTTTTCTCTTCCTCCTTGTCCTTCCCAGCATTCATTCTTTCCATAATTGCTGTTGTGGGGTACCAGCGGTTAAAGCTTTCACGTGATGGCACAGTTCAAGTTTCTGTGGCCACAGTGTCTGGGGTACTGTAGCCAGCATTAGGTATGGCACAGCCTGCTTCTGTGGCCAGCTGCAAGTCTAGGGTTCTGTGGTTAAAGCTGTGGTATGACACACAGAATGTAAAAGCCTGTGGCCACAGGGGTACTGTGGGTTAAAGCTTTAGGGTATCACACAGCCTGCTTCTCTGTGGCCAATGTGTCTAGGGGTACTGTGGTTAAAGCTGTAGGTATGACACACACGCTTCTCTGTAATACAAGGGTACTGGGAGCTGTGTTTTAGGCATGGCACAGTTCGCTTCTCTGTGGCCATAGTGTCTAGGGGTGCTGTAGTTAAAGCTTTCTTTAGGTATGGCACAGAATGCTTCAGGACACAGTGTGTAGGGCACTGTGGTTAAAGCGAGTATGGCACTCTCTCGCTAGTCCTAATCACAGTGTCCAAAGTACCGTGGCTCAAAGCCAGTATGTGGCAATGTCCGTTTGCACACACAGCGTTCAAAGCACCGCAGTTAAAGCTTAGGCATGGCACCGCCTCGCTTCTGAAGCCACAGTGCTCCAGGGTACTGTGAGCAAAGCTTTAGGTATGGCACAGCCTGCTCTCTGTACATAGTATCTAAGGGTACTGTGGTTAAAGTTTTGGCATGGCACAGCCTAACTTCTTTCTGTGGCCACAGTGTCTAGGGTCTCTGCAGTGGATAAAGCCTTTAAGCATCACACAATCCTGTTTCCTCTATGTACCACAGTGTTCAGGGTACCTCGTGGTTAAAGCTTTAGGTATGGCACAACCTTTGCTTCCTTCTTGGCCACAGTGTCTAGGGGGTACCGTGATTAACGCTTTAGGTATGGCAATAAGCCTGCTTCCCGTGGCCATATTGCGTTCAGGGGTACCGTGGTTAATGCTTTTAGGATATGCGGTAGAGAATGTTTCCTCTCTGTGACTACTCGTGTCTAGGGTTACCGTGGTTTATCCCACTGTGGTAGAAGTTGGATAGGTGAATCTAAATTGGCCCTCTAAGTGTGTGTGTGTGTGCGTGTGTGCGTGTGCGTGTGTGTGTGTGTGTGTGTGTGTGTGTGTGTGTGTGGGCATATGTATGTATGGGCGTGTATGCGTGTATATGTGAGTGTGTTTGTGTGTGTATATGTGTGCATGTGCGTGCGTGTGTGTGTGCGTCTGCGGTTTGTGGCGTATGCGTATGCGTATATGTGTTTCGTGTGTGCGTGGATGTTCGACTGTGCATGTATTTGCAGGTTCGTGCATATGTGTGTTCGTGTGTGTGTGTCTATGTGCGTGTGTGTGTGTGTGTAAAGCGTGTGTGTGTGCGTGCGTGTGTGTGTGTGCGTATATGTACGTTTGTGCAGCGCAGTGCTGCGGTGTGTGCGTGTGTGTGTGTGTGTGTGCGTCTCTGTGTCTGTGCGTCTATGCGTGCGCGCAAAGATTTACGGTATCTGGCGTGCATACATGTGTGCTCTTGCATGCATAGCGTGTGTGTGTGCATATGTGTGTTTATCTGTGTGTATATGTGCGTTTTTCTACGTCTGTCTGTGCACATTTGTGTGGGTGTGTATGCGTCTAATGTACGTTTGTGCGTGTGTGTGTGTAAAGGCGGTAAAGGTAAAAGCCCGTATGTGTCTATGCGTATGCCTGCGTGTGTGTGTGTATGTGTGTGCTGCAAAAGGCAGCATGTGTAAAAGGCAGGTGTGTGTGTGTGTGTGTGTGTGTGTGTGTCTATGTGTGTGTGTGTGTGTGCGTATGCGTGTCCGTGTGTGTGCGTGTGTGTGTTAGCGTGTGTGCATGTGCGTGTCTGGCGCAAGTAACACGATACAGAGTGAAAGGCAATCGGTAGATCCACTTCCATTCCTACTCTGCAATATTACTAAATCACCGTGGAATGTGGCAGATGTTGAGAGCCAACAGTTGCGTAAGCATTTGACTCATAAACAGGATGACACTTGAATGCAGATAATGTTTCTGGAGGTTTTAAATATCTGTTTATATTATTTTGGGACTAGTATTAAATCAAGCATATCATTTCAAGGGAGCCAAAGAAACACTAAGCATACGCAAACTTATTTCAAGGTTTATCCTTGCCTTTGCTGATTCAGAAGGAACAAACAAGCTGGTTCTGGAATCTGCTTTCGGCAAACAAGTGAAAGGAAAACAAACTAAAGACCACCTCACAAAGTCACGGCAGGAAAAATAATAACAGAGGAAGCCACGAAGAAAGACACAGACCACAATTATCAATAGATCTTCAATATTTTTTTAGCCTAGCACAACATTAATTAGTGCTTAAGCATAATAATAAATTATAAGTAGAACAGGGATTTCTAACATTAGGCTTGTAAATGCCTTTTCTTTAATACTTTGATGTCTGGGGTCATAGGGCAAAACCCATGCCCAATGTTAATCTGGAAATATTAACACTCATGTTTTTAAAAAGCTGAGATGAAAAAACACTGCTAACTATTCAGTAACTGCATTTTATTCATCAGGTAGAATCACTTGGCTCTGGGACTTTTTGAGGGGAAAACCCAGGGTAGCATTTATAATGAGAGAAAAGGGAACATGTGCTTGCATCATTCGGGAAACTACCCTTTGTTGAATTAATGTCCCAAAGTGTAGCAAAGGTAAAGACCACAGGGCCATGCTGGAAGAAGGAAGAAGATTTTGTTTCTGCCTCGAATAGCTGGGTAGCTTAGAGAACAGGATGGGGCGTGAACAGCTTAAAATGGCATAAAGGTACAGAGGGCCTCCAAACACAGACATGCATTGAGGAAACACTGGAAAAAATCATTGCCTCGGGCAGTAATCCTCGACAAAACAGTAATCACGTTATCAAAAGCATAGACTCCTGGGAAGAGACTTGGCAGCCAAAGTTTATTATTGAAGCATCTCTGAACAAATTCAAGCTTTTATTACCGGATTCAATAATTTCTAAACAAACTAAGAGGAGTAGGTGCAGAAGGCAAACTGGAATGGCCAGCAAAATGTATCGCAGACATATGGTTGGCCCTCAAACGCAAACTTGAAATAACAGGTAGGTAAAGAGGACTGATTATAAAGAAAGATGGCGGCGATGGAGGAAGGATCACAAACTTCCTTTACTGGGGAGAACAGAATTCATGGCTGGAGTAGTGTGCGTAAGACAGAGTGCAGAAACTTTCATCCAAGTTCAGCCACTGATGCTGCAGTAGAACAGATAAACGGCTGCCTTAACGGCCACTGAAGAATTTGTAAACATGGCGTAGTTTTGTATATTTTGTTGCTGTGGGCTCCATTTATACTTCAGACATAAGAAAAAACATTGTATCTCCACAGTAGTCATAAAACTTTATTATAGCCCATCTAATTTCCAAAGGCATTTTCATCACTTAGAGTTATATTCTAGTTATAGAAGATAACAATCTCGTTTTAATATGTATCTATCCAAACACCTCAGGAAGATCCCAGCAGCTTTAACTAATAAAAAAAGTGTCAGGACAAAAGACCTTCAGCTGTCAAGACCGGGTTTGAAATTCTGTCCCTGGCGCCATGGTGGTGCAATGGGTTAGCATTGCCACCTCACGGCAAGAGGTTGCCTCCAGTTCATGCCAGCTCTGCTGGGGTGCCTTTCAGGGTGGAGTCTGCATTGTCCTCCCTGTGGTCAGGTGGGTTTCTCCAGGTGCTCTTGGTTTCCTCCCACATCCCGAAGACATGCTGTAGGTTGATTAGACACTCTAATCTGGCCCTAGGTGTGAGTGGAGGAGTGTGTGCCTTCTGTGGAAGGTTGACTGGCTGGCAACTCCGACACCATAAAAACTCCAACTGCAATCATGAGTGGACAGGTTCCACTGTATACCCCTTAACTGGGAAAGCCAAAGAAGAAGAAGACTCTCTCTCTTCTGATGGACACCAGCACAGCGACATTTTGAGTCTAGCATTCCGCGCTAAGAACCCAAATCCCCTATCTCCCTTAGTTCCACAAACTCATGAACGGAAGACTTGAATCGCTTAATCATTAAATAAATATGATGTGTGCTGGAGGGACATATTTATTACTGAGCATTTTTCTCTTACACTGAAATAACCTTCACTTACATAAAAGAGTGATAACTTTGTTTCTTTTAAAGCAAATTTTGGTGATTGGACAGGCATCTTTAAATTCATGATTCTGACTTTTTGGCTCTCCTGGAGGTGAGAATGTGCAATACAAAGGTGAATGCTGGTAATCCAACAATGGTTTATACACTGACCTTGCCTTTTAAACTGTATGAATCTATGAAAATCCATGTGCCTCACAGGAGTACATGCAGACATTTCACAGAAATTCAGCCCAGAAGTATAGTAAAGATTCAATTGCTCTAAGACAGCAATGCTAACTACTGCAGAAATCACTTGTTTAATTTTCTTTTTTAAGTTTCCAGAACAGAAAACACATTCAGTTTTAGGTGCCCTTTTATTTTATAGCTGATTCTGATTGGAGTTGGTCAGCACACTTAAGAGACAATCTTTTCAGCCATATCCCAGGCCAGAGTCACAATACACAACAGTTATTAAAAACTGAGTCAGTACTGCTGAGAGAGAGAGAGAGTTAGTACATTTACAAAACAACAGTATGTGTCACAAGCGTTCATAAATCAGGAACAACAAACATAAATAATATCGGAGGCATGCTGAGCTAGAAATATCTAGCATGAACTCAATATTTCCATCCTTAGCCTTCTCACAGAGTATGTCTGCTTTAAAGGAACTTTACTGACACCTGCTGGATAATACATGACTACTTGTATTAGCAGCGAAGGTTTGATGCTCACCATGAAGGGTATAAATATGTGCCCGATAATATCACACTGCACAACAAAATTTCCCATCCTGCTGCCAAATTCTCAAGTGCTTTCAGTTGTGTCATATAACACCTGCATGTCTTGTGTTGATCCATGGCCTTGGATTACAGGAATTTTTCAAGGGAATTATGGCAAAATAAAGTTTATAATTTCCATTCTGACATTTAAACATAAAGCATTTGTCATGTCCACAGGGGGGAAAAATATCAATTACTGTCTTCTTTCCAGAAAAAGGCTACCATAGCAGTCTTCCATCTTCCTTCCACTAACACAGATACACATACATACAAACATGCAAGTAAACATATAAACATACATACACACATACTACACATATTTACACAGATAACATATGAAGAGTTTGTCAATTACTGACAATCCTGTAATCATTGCTGTACAAAGTTGGTCCCCTTTTAATAAGATCATATTTTGTATTTTACTGACTTCTTTCTTAGAAACTTTCTGGTTTAGTAACTGAATGGATGTAATTAGAACAAATGATTTTATAGAGATCATTGTGAAAATAAGGTTGAACATTGCTTCGTAGCCTTCCATGCACAGTATTTATTTATTTTTAGACCCCCTTTTGAGTTCTTTGATAAGTTTGGGATCAAATCAGATAAGAGCTATTCATATAAGCAGTAGAACGTGTGACCTTCTCAGATTGTCCCTTAGTAATGTTTCTGTTAGTAACTAGACATCCTAATCTCTCCCTTGGGTGCTTCCACTTTAAGTAGTCAGTCCTTTGTATCTGAGGACAGTTAGCCACACAGCAAGGCCATAACCAAACAATCAGCAACTACATGAAATTATTTATTTCAGGTATAATCTGTGGAGAGCCCACTGACAGGGGCATACTCTTGTAGTAATCAGACAATAACTTGAGTCTCTGTGCCTCCAACCATCCAGGTTCATGTACAAACACACACCACAAACATACTGTGTTTATCAGCATATGTACAGTTTGATCACATACACATATACATTATATACAAGTGTATTGCTACAATGGAGTCCTTTTGTTTAGTTGGAACAAACCACTTTAATTGTGTTTTTCTTGCATGAAATATCTTGTATTGTAAAAATTCCCACTGTACATATAGTTTATTAGTGGAGTTTTCTCCTCGACTCGCTGTAAATGGACTTGCTCCAGTCGGACTTTCCCGGTCAACAAATGTAAAATAAATAAAGAAATAAAATAAATAAAGTGTAGTTACTTTTATCAATCACACCTTTATTGAATTTCCAGATAAAGCAGCCACTGGCAAAGGAGTTATCCTTTCTCAACTTGAATGTGGCTGCCAATTTTGTTTCTGTCTTCAAGAAAAACATTGCCACACTCTATAGACTATCTCTAACAACATCTGCCATTTCATTACAAGCTTGTCCTGGTTTGAGCAACACTGTATTACCCTTGGAAAAGCCAAATGGCTACCTATAGCCTGCTGTTATGATCACAAATATACAAACTTTTCCAGCTGCACACATTTACTCCTTCTGCAGCTAGACTTAACAAAACCCTCCTCAAACAACCTGAGACACTACTCACAAGCCATGCCTACTGTCATTTCAGAACCAAACCCCACAGCACTGCACATGCTCTGTCATTATCAGCTCTCGCTCCTTTAAAATAAGCTCACATGCTCTGTCACACTAACTCACATTACCCCAGAACCAAACCCCACAGCACTGCACATGCTCTGTCACGCCAACGCACATTACCCCTAGAACCAAACCCTCAGGACTGCACATGCCCTGTCACACAAACTCACATTACCCCTAGAACCAAACTCCACAGCACTGCACATGCTCTGTCGGATCTAAATTAGAACATCGAATATTTAATGGTTCGAATCACTAAAGGTCAATTTCTTGCTAGTGATATCTGGCAGGTAACATATCTGACTCGCGGCTGCGGGATATCTGGCAGGTAATATATCTAACTCATGCTGGAGGTATCTGGCAGGTAATATATCTAACTCATGCTGGAGGTATCTGGCAGGTAATATGTCTGGCTCATGCTGATGGTATATGTCAGGTAATATATATGACAGATGCTGATGATATCTGGCAGGTAATATATCTGACTCATGTTGATGGTATCTGATATGTAATATATCTGACTCTAGCTCATGCTATCTGGCAGGTAATATATCTGACTCTCGTTGGTGGTATCTGACAGGTAATATACCTGATTCGTGATGGGGGTATCTGACAGGTAACATATCTGACTCGTGCTGATGGATTTGGCAGGTAATATATCTGACTCATACTGATGGTATCTGACAGGTAATATATCTGACTCATGCTGACGATATATTTCAGGTAATATATCTGACTCATGCTGGTGGTATCTGGCAAGTCATATATCTGACTCATGCTGGTGGTATCTGGCAGGTAATAAATCTGACTCGTGTTAATGATATCTGGCAGGTAATATATCTGAATCATGCTGGTGGTATCTGACAGTTAATATATCTGACTCTTGCTGATGGTATCTGGCAGGTAATATATCTCACTCATACTAGTGGTATCTGACAGGTAACATATCTGACTCATGCTGATGGTATCTGGCAGGTAATATATCTGACTCTTGCTGCTGGTATATGGCAGGAAATATACCAGATTCATGCTAGTGGTATCTGGCAGGTAATATATATGACTCATGCTGATGCAACTGGCAGGTAATATATCTGACTTATACTGATGGTATCTGGCAGGTAATATATCTCACTCATGTTGATGGTATCTGTCAGGTAATATAGCTGACTCATGCTGATGGTATCTGATTGGTAATATATCTGACTCATGCTGATGATATATGCCAGGTAATATTTTTGACTCATGCTGATGGTATCTAGCAGGTAATATATCTGACTCTTGCTGGTGGTATCTGGCAGGTAATATATCTGACTCATGCTGATGGTATCTGGCAGGTAATATATCTGACACTTGCTGGTGGTATATGGCAGGTAATATATCTGACTCATGCAGTTGGTATCTGGCAGGTAATATATCTGATTCATGCTGATGGATGTGGCAGGTAATATATCTGACTCATTCTAGTGGTAACTGGCAGGTAATATATCTGACTAATGCTGGTGGTATCTGGCAGGACATATACCTGACTCATGCTGATGGTATCTAACAGGTAATATGTCTGACTCATGCTGGTGGTAACTGGCAGGTAATATATCTGATTCATGCTGATGGATGTGGCAGGTAATATATCTGACTCATTCTAGTGGTAACTGGCAGGTACTATATCTGACTAATACTGGTGGTATCTTGCAGGACATATGCCTGACTCTTGCTAGTGATCTCTAACAGGTAATATGTCTGACTCATGCTGGTGGTAACTGGCAGGTACTATATCTGACTAATGCTGGTGGTATCTGGCAGGACATATACCTGACTCTTGCTGGTGATCTCTAACAGGTAATATGTCTGACTCATGCTGGTGGTATTTGGCAGGTAATATATCTGACTCTTGCTGATGGTATCTGGCAGGAAATATATCTGACTTATGCTGATAAAATCTGGCAAGTAATATATCTGACTTGTGCTGTTGGTAACTGACAGGTAATATTTCTAACTCATGCTGATGGTATCTGGCAGGTAATATATCTGACTCATGTTGATAATATCTGGCAGGTAATATATCTGACTCATGCTGGTGGTATTTGGCAGGTAATTCATATTATTCATGCTGCTGGTATCTGTTAGGTAATATGTGTGACTCATGTTGATCATATGTGGTAGGTAATATATCTGACTCGTTCTGGTGTTATCTGCCAGGTAATGTATCTGACTCATGCTGGTGGTACCTGACTCTTGCTGGTGGTATCTGAAAGGTAATATATCTGACTCATGCTGATGTATCTGACAGGTAATATAACTGACTCAGGCTGATGGTATGTGACAGGTAATATGTCTGATTCATGCTCATGGTATTTGGTAGGTAATTTATCTGACTCATACTGATGGTATCTGGTAGGTAATATATCTGACTCTTGCTGATGGCATATGGCAAGTAATATATCTGACTCATGCCGGTGGAATCTGGCAGGTAATATATCTGACTCTTGCTGCTGGCACCTGGCAAGTAATATATCTGACTCTTGCTGGTGGAATTGGACAGGTAACATATCTGACTCATGCTGATAGTGTCTGGCAGGTAAAATATCTGCCTCATGCTGATGGATCTGGCAGGGAATATATCTGACTCATGCTGGGGGTATCTGGCAGGTAATATATCTGACTAATTCTGGTGGTATCTGGCAGGCTATATATCTGACTCATGCTGATGGATCGGGCAGTAAAAATATCTGACTCATGCTGGTGGTATCTGTCAGGTAATATATCTGACTCATGCTGGTGGTATCTGTCAGGTAATATATCTGACTCATGCTGGTGGTATCTGGCAGGTAATATATCTTCCTCTTGCTGGTGGTATCTGGCAAGTAATATACCTGACTCTTGCTGGTGAAACCTCGCAGGTAATATATCTGAATCTCATTGATGGTATCTGGCAGGTAATATTCCTGACTCTTGCTGATGTTATCTGGCAGATAATATATATGACTCTTGCTGATAAAATCTGGCAGGTAATATATCTGACTCATGCTGGTGGTATCTGACAGGTAATATATTTAACTTATGCTGATAGTATCTGGCAGGTAATACACCGACTCCTTGCCAATACATCTCGACAGGCAGGTATCTCGACTTATGCTAATGGTATCTGACAGGTAACCGACTCCATGCTGATGGTATCTGGTGGGTAATATATCTGACTCGTGCTGGTGGTATCTGGCAGGTAATATAGCTGACTCATGCTGGTGGTTTCTGGCAGATAATATATCTGACTCATGCAGATTGTATCTGGCAGATAATATATTTGAATTATGCTGGAGGTATCTGACAGGTAATATATCAGACTCATGCTCATGGGATCTGGCAGGTAATATATCTGACTAATGCTGGTGGTATCTGGCAGGTAATTTATCTGACTGAAGGTGATGGATCTGACAGGTAATATATCTGACTCATGCTGGTGGTATCTGACAGGGAATATATCTAACTCATGCAGATGGTATGTGGCAGGTAATATGTCTGAATCTTGCTGGTGGTATCTGGCAGGTAATACATCTGACTCATGCTGGTGGTATCTGGCATGTAATATATATGACTCTTGCTGGTGGTATCTGGTAGGTAATATACCTGACTCATGTTGATCATATGTGGTAGGTAATATATCTGACTCGTTCTGGTGTTATCTGCCAGTTAATGTATCTAACTCATGCTGGTGGTATCTGACAGATAATATATCTGACTCATGCTGATGATATCTGACAGGGAAAATATCTCACTCATACTAACAGTATCTGCAAGGTAATATATCTGAGTCATGCTGGTGGTATCTGGCAGGTAATATATCTGACTCATGCTGATGGTATCTGGCACATAATATATCTAACTCATGCTGACGGTATCTGGTAGGTAATATATCTGACTCATGATGGTGGTATCTGACAGGTAGTATATCTGACTCATGCTGATGATGATATCTGACAGGTAATATATCTCACTCATGATGATGGTATCTGCAAGGTAATATATCTGAATCATGCTGGTGGTATCTGGCAGGTAATATATCTGACTTGTGCTGGTGATATCTGGCACGTAATATATCTAACTCATGCTGATAGTATGTGGTAGATAATATATCTGACTCATGCTGGTGGTATCTGACAGGTAATATATCTAACTCATGCTGATGGTATCTGGTAGGTAGTATAACTGACTCATGATGGTGGTATCTGGCACGTAATATATCTGACTCATGCTGATGGTATCTGGTTGGTAATATATCTGACCAGTGATGGCGATATTTGGCAGGTAATATATCTGACTCGTGCTGATGGTCTATATCTACATTGATGCATTCCGGGTGGCCATCTGACCTGCGGTATCTGGCAGGCAATATCTCACCCAGCGTTGATAGGCGTCGTGTAATATAGCTGACCGCGCCGATGTATCTGACGGTACAGACTGACGATGCTGATGATATATGTATTATTTTGACCATGCCACGGCATCTGGTAGGTAATATATCTGGACTCGTGCTGGTGATATCTGGCAGGTAATATATCTGACTCATGATGATGGTATCTGGGAGGTAATATATCTGACTCGTGATGGTGATATCTGGCAGGTTATATATCTGACTCATGCTGGTGGTATCTGGCAGGCATGAGTATCTATGCTGATGGATGGGCAGGTAGCATTCAATTCCATTCTATGGGTAACTGGCAGGTACTATATCTGATCACTGGTATCTGGCAGGACATATATCGACTCTTGCTAGTGATCTCTAACATGCAGTATATCTGACTCATGCTGGTGATATCTGCTGGTAATATATCTGACTCATGATGGTGCTATCTGGCAGGTAATATATCTGACTCATGCTGACAAATCTGGCAGCCATATCTGACTGTGCTACAGCAACTGACAGTGTACATTTCAAACTCATGGATGCAGTCTGCAGGTAATATAATCTGACCTTTGCTGATGGCATGTGACAGGGTAATATGTCTGATCTATGCTCATGGTATTTGGTGGCAATTTATCTGATCATACGATGGTATCTGGAAGGTAATACATCTGACTCGTGCTGGTGGTATCTGGCAAGCAATATATCTGACTCATGTCGAGGAATCTGGCAGGTATTATATCTACCGCTGTATCCAGCAACAATATATCTGACTTTACAGGAATCATAATATATCTAACTCCATGCTGATGGATCTGGCAGGTAATATATCTGACCTTGCAGGCTGATGGTATCTGCAGGAAGCAGACCAACTATCCTGGGGTTATCTGGCAAAATACATCTGACAAATCGGCATTTCGCAGGAATATATCTACCATGCTGGTGGTATCTGGCCAGGTAATATATTCTACCTATGTTGATGTTATCTGGTGGTGCAATATATGACTTGCTGATAAAAACTTGGCAGGTAATATATCTGACTCATGCTGGTGGTATCTGGCAGGTAATATATGTATCTTATGCTGATAGTATCTGCAGTAATATACCTGACTCTTGCTGTTCACATCTGACAGGTAATATATCTGTCTTATGCTGATGGTATCTTGGTAACAACTGACCCGCGCTGATGGTATCTGTGTAATATTTCTAACTCATGCTGATGGTATCAGTCAGGTAACACATAGCAGCTCATGCACAATTGTGCATTCGTGGCAGGTAATTCCCTCGATCTGACTCATGCCATTGATATCTGGCAGATATTATATCTGACTCATGCTGATGGTATCTGGCATATAATATATCTAGCTCATGCTGATGATATCTGACAGATTATATATCTGACTCATGCTGATGGATCTGACAGGCAATATATCTGACTCATGCTGACGGGTATCTGGCAGGTAATTTAGATTCGACTGAAGCTGATGGAACTGGACAGTAATATATCTGACCTGGTGGTATCTGGCAGGGAAATATATCTAACCCGCAGATGGTATGTCAGGTAATATATCTGACTCTTGCTGGTGGTGTCTGGCAGGTAATATATCTGAGTCATGCTGGTGGTATTTGGCAGGAGGCATATCTGACTCATGCTTCTAGCTTTGGCAGGTAATATATCTGACTCATGCTGATGGTATCTGGCAGGTAATATATCTGACTCTAGCTGAAAAAATCTGACAGGTAATATATCTGTCTTGTGCTGATGGTGTCTGAAAGGTAATATATCTGACTCATGCTGATGGTATCTGGCAGGTAATATACCTGACTTTTGCTGGTGGTATCTGAAAGGTAATATATCTGACTCATTCTGATGTATCTGACAGGTAATATAACTGACTCAGGCTGATGGTATCTGACAGGTAATATGTCTGATTCATGCTCATGGTATTTGGTAGGTAATTTTTCTGACTCATACTGATGGTATCTGGTAGGTAATATATCTGACTCTTGTGGTGGTATCTGGCAAGTAATATATCAGCTTTTATGCTGGTAGACATATGGCTGCGTAATATATCTGACTCATGCCGGTGGAATCTGCAAGGTAATATATCTGGTTCTTGAAAGCTGGTAGCCCGACAAATGTATATCTGACTCTTGCTGATGGAATTGTATCAGTAAGTATATCTGACCTGCTGACAGTGTGGAATCTGGCAGTGGTAATATATCTGACTCCATGCTGATAGAGTGTCTGCATAGGTAATATATCTGCACTCATGCTGATGGATATCTGGCAGATAATATATCTGGACGCATGATTCTTGTGGGGTATCTGGCAGGTAATATATCTGAATTAAGCTGAGGTATCTGGCAGGTTATATATCTGACCTCATGCTGATGGATCTGTCAGGCAATATATCTCAATTCGTGCTTGTGTTATCTGGCAGGTAATTTATTCACTATTGCTGGTGGTATCTGACAGCAGGTAATATATCTGACTCGATCGGTGGTATCTGTCAGATAATATATCTGACTCTATGCTGGTGAGCGGTATCTGGACAGGTAAGTATATCTGAATCTTGCTGTTGGTATCTGGCAGGTGTAATATACTATCACGCTCGATGGTATCTGCAGGCTACATGAATCGAAAAGTCATGCTGAGGTATCTATAGGGTAATATTCTGACTCTGCTGCTGACAAGGTGTATCTAAAAGGTAATATATCTGACTCATGCTGTTGGTGGCAGTTCCGTAATTCATCTGACTCATGCCGAAGGTGGTATCTCTGATGGTAATATATCTGTCTCATGCTGGAGGTATCTGGCGGGATAATATATCTGACTCATGCAGATGATGGATCTGACAGGTAATATATTCACCCATGCTGCTGGTATCTGGCAGGTCTGATAATTTGACTCATGCTGGTGTGACATTCGACAGAAATATCTAAGACTCATGCTGATGGTATCTGGCAGGTAATATATCTGACCTTACAGGGCATATATTTCGAGGCATATCATCGGCTCATTCGCTGATTGTATCTGGCAAGTCAGATATATCTTGACTCCAATGCTTGGTGGTATCTGGCAGGTAATATATCTGTCTAATTCTTGTGGTATCTGGCAGGTTATATATCTGCCTCATGCTGATGGCATCTGAGGTAATATATCTGACTCATGCTGATGGTATCTGATAGGTAATATATCTGACTCATCTGGTGGTATCGCGTGCATATCTGACTCATGCTGATGGTATCTGCCAGGTAATATATCTGACTCTTGCTGATGGTGGTATCTTCAGGGCAATATACCTGACTCATGCTGGTGGTATCTGGCAGATAATCATATCTGACTCATGCTGATGGTATCTGGCAGGTAATATATCTGGACTCGCGGTTGATGAGATATCTGGCGGGTAGGTAATATATCTGAATCATGCTGGTGGTATCTGGCAAGTTAATATATCTGACTCGCATTCCATCTGATGGTATCTGTGCAGGTAATATATCTGACCATGCTGGTGGTATCGACAGGTAATATATCTGACTCATGCTGATGGTATTCGGCAGTTAATATATCTGACTCATGCTGGTGGTATCTGGCAGGTAATATATCTGACTCATGCTGCTGGTATCTGGCAGGTAATATATCTAACTCATGCTGATGATACCTGGCAGGTAATATATCTGACTCATTCTGGTGATATCTGACAGGTAAAATATCTGACTCATGCTGGTGGTATCCGGCCGGGTAATATATCTGACCTCCATGCTGATGGATGTGGTACAGGTAATATCTGACTCATTCTGGTGGTATCTGGTGGGTAATATATCGACTTATGCTGGATGTTATCGGGCAGGTAATATATCTGACTCACACTGGTATGTGGTATCTGGCAGGTAATATATATCTGAGCAGCTTATGCTGGTGGTATCTGGCAGGTAATATATCTGACTCATGCTGATGGTATCCATCAGGTAATATATCTGACACCTATGCTGGTGGTATCTGGCAGGTAATATATCTGACTCATGCTGATGGTATCTGACAGGTAATATATCTGACTCAATGCTGATGGTATCTGGCAGGTAATATATCTGACTCCATGATGGTGGTAACTGGCAGGTAATATATTCTGACTAATGCTGGTGGTATCTGGCAGGACATATATCTGGACTCTTTTGCTAGTGACTTCTAACAGGTAATATGTCTGATTTATGCTGGTGGTAGTCTGGCAGGTAATATATATCTGAATCATGCTGCTGATGGCATCTGGCAGGCAATATATCTGATTCATGCTGCGGTATCTGGCAGGTAATAGGTTCAGCAGTTCATAGGTTTATACTAGGCCATTCGCCCTAAGGCACGAGCAAGCCTAGCCTAAATTTCCTTGTGGTTGCTCACCCCTTATATGTAGAAAAATACTGTGCCCATTAGCCGGTCAGCCTCTGTCCAGCAGTTACACAGAGATGATTCCGGATAAACTTGCACATCTCCCATCCACAGGTCAAGATTTTCTGGAATGAGCAGGTGCTCTGCCCACATGGATCGGGATTTTATTCCATGCAGTATAGGGAGTCTCTGAGTGATAACCCAACCTCCAGCACATCCCATTTATATCCAAGCAAGGTTTAAGTCAGCTGCCTCAGGGTTTTGTGGATTGATTTTTTGAGAGGTGGAGGCTGTTCATTGACTCAGTTGACATACTGTATGTCAGGTACATGTCACTCTGAGCAGACGGGGTATGCAACTGAATAGAGCTGAAAGCTCAATCTGGCAAAGAAGGACAGATTTTGGAGTCCCTTTATCCTTGTGAGGAACTCTGGGGCTCCAATTGCTGCAGTAGATGTCGGGTGAAATACATCCCTAATGGGGCATTGTACCCATCATTGGTCTGTTAAGTGAAGAGTGTTAGGGGAACAATTATCTTCACTAGATCTGGATGTGAATCCTCTGCGATCAGGTGGGCAATGAGAAGCACCTTCAACTACTTTAGCAACGGAGTGTCAAAAAGAAAGGCCACTGTCAACCTGGTCCCCAGGTCCCTAAGCAACTCCTTCTAAGTGGCGGATTGCCACCATACGTAGTTTGGGGTTACCTTGTTTTTCCAAGGGCATGACCACATTTTTGGCGCTAACTCTGCACAACAAGTGGCTCTGGCACCAGCGCTATCTATTGTGAGTCCTGAAGATATCCATGAACCATGCATCTTCCACTATGCTCAGTTTAAGTCGCCCAAACTTGTCAGCCAGTCCTCCATATGTTGGCCTGTACTTTGAGAAGTAGATGCCGAACAATAGGGGCTGAGGACCGGCTCTGTGGGACACCACGACCGGCTTGAGTCTGACAACAGCAACTTAACCAAGGGTCTTCATTCAAGCTAGTTTATAAACTCATCTTGTGATATATGGGTGTATTGTTGGTAGTTTTACACCCGAGTGGGTATTAGTTTAAGCCTCAGGTCAAGGTAGGCTGTATGGACTGCCTTCATCAATGGCCTTGGTGATTGTTTCAAGAAGTCACCAAGTTCAAAAGGCATGATCTGCCTCACGGCTAAATCAATGGCCGGTCGCCCGTGCAAGTCCTATATGTCTTTTGCTTATGAGTCTATGATCCTCCATAGCTGGTAGACTAGAATTTGTTGCTTACATGTAATTACCAAGGTCCGGAGGCACCGCCTGTAGAGGGACCGCTGCGCCACCCGGCATGTATCCGCGGTAAGGCTGAGATTAAACAGCTGCCTGCAAAGCGGGTTTAATTCTCACGGGCTCGTGTAGCACACACGGGGGACACCATCCAACCCATTACGCTGTGTTTTGGCTTTAGAGAGCAGCTTACCCATCTCTGAGATGTCTGGGAGGCCAGCACTCTGCTGGGATATCTCCTTAGGGGGGAGAGGGGGTGAATGCACTGAACCCGTCTGCTGCACATGTTGGCAAATGTCTGTGTTCAGTGATTGTATCATTTTGACCAATTCTGAGCATATCCGGGGAGTTTCCACCCAGGTTCCTAACGAAGCTAAAATTTTATGATTGTCCTTTGAATCCATGGCAATTTTTCTCAAAATTGGCCTTAGTTGATTTTATGAGTGCTCGTATTTTTAATAATAATGATCAGGGTGACTTTTATGGATTTTGTTCTACGCGTAATAGCTTTCCTTATTGGAGTTTGTTAATGGCTGGGGTCCACAGACTGGACGCTTGTCTTTGTGGAAAGAGTCTTGTTTTATTTGGATTGCCTGATCCATGCAGTCCTGAGGTGTTCATAGAAGGCATTTGTATATATATATATATATATATATTCAAATATATATATATATATATATATATATATATATATATATATATATATATATATAAAATATACATGGGATTTTGCTGATGGTATCTGGCGGTAATATATCTAATTTGTGCTGTTATCTGCAGGTAATATATCTGACACTTGCCACATCTGGTACTATCCCACTCATGCTGATAATATCTGTTGTGTAATATATCTGACCATGCTGGTGGTATTCGATAGTAATATATATCAAACCAATGTTGATAATACCTTCAGGTAATAAACGGATCATGCCATGGTATCTAAGGTACAGTACATCTGACCGATGCCAAAAGTTGGTGGTACCGATAGTAAATATAATTTGACCTGCTGATGGCATCTGGTAAATATAGCCGCCTCATGCCGGTGGTGACTGGCAGTAATATATGACTCATGCTGATGTATCTGCTGTAACATATCTGAACTATTCCGTGGAATCTGGGCAGGTTATACTGACCTATGCTGGTGGTACCTGGCAGGTAATATATCTGACTCATGCTAATAATATCTGAAAGGTAATATATCTGACCTCACACAAAGGTTCAGCAGGCAATATATGTGACTGATGCTGGTGGCATCTGGACAGGTAATATATCTGACGCAGATGCTGATACACATCTCCGATAACAAACTTGACCCGGCGACAGATGGTATCGACAGGTAATATATCAGACCCCTGGTTGATGGTATCTGCAGGCAAGGTATCGGACTTATGCCAGGTATCTGGGTGCTGGCATCACCATGCCGCTGGTATCTGGCAGGCCGCTTGCGACCATGCTTGTGTATCTGGCAGGAAAATATCTGGTTCCATTGTGGTGGTATCTGGCAGGTAATATACCGATTCATGCTGGTGGCAAGGCGATGCTAATAAATTAAACCGTTACAGGCCCGGCAATTGATAGTATCTGATCATGCCAGTAACTGTAATATATCTGATCAGCTGGTGGGTATCTGACAGGTAATATATCCGCTCATGCTGATGGTATTCGCAGGTACTATATTCGACTTATGGACACGATTCATAGTAGTTATATTTTACGGCGTTGCGGATCTAAGAGGCATATATCTGACTTATGCCGTGGCATCTGACGGTAATCTGTCTGACGGCGCTGTGGCATCTGGCAGCGGTTCGACTACTTCGCGGCATCTGCGCAATATATACACTCCAGCAGGTATCTGGCAGGTATTATATCTGATGCATGCTGATGGGATCTGACAGGCATGGTATCTTACTCATGCTGATTGCACCCGCATCTGATCGGCGTTGCATCTGCAGGTAATATATCCGACTCATTCTCGCCTATCTCGCATGTGGTAATGTATCTGACCTGCCGGTGGCATCTGGCAGTAATATATCTGACTATGCCATATCTGCAGGTAATATATCCAACTTATGCTGGTAGCCCGGTATGTAAGTATCTGACTCATTCAGGTATTTGGCAGGTATTACATTTGACCTGGCGTTGCAGCATCCTGCAGGGGTAGTATATCCGACCATGCTGGTGGGTATCTGCCAAAATATATCTGACTTCATAGCAGGCAGGTAAGGCGATCTCACCACATCGATGGTATCAGGCAGCAATATATCTGATACATGCTGATGGGATCTGACAGTAAGAGACTTACCTGGTACCGATTGTACCCGCAGGATATATCGACTGCTGGAGGTTTCTGAGCAGTAATATATCTGACCTGCGTTGATGGCATCTGACAGGTAATTTATCTGGGACTACCGCTGATGGTATCTGCAGGTAACATATCTGAATCATGCTGGTATCTGCAAGCAATACATTTGAACGCTGGTGTAAAAAATTGGAAGGTAATATCCACTAATGCTGATGGGTATCTGCAGGCAATATATCCAACCATGGCATCGCCAGCTAATACATCTGACCCATGCCCGGCATCTGTCAAAATATAAGGCGACGGCGCGATGTGTTCGACAGGTACATAATTGACGATGTTGCGGTATCTGACAGGTAAATATATGTGACACTTCATGGTGTATCTGGCAGGCATATCTGACCCATGCTGATAACATTCGTCAGGTAACATATTTGTTCCATGCTGATGGTATCTGGCAGGTAATATATCTGACTGATGCTGGTGGCATAAACTACATCGAAACTAATGCTGATACATCTCCTGTGTAATAAATCTGACCTGGCGCGGATGGTATCTGCAGGTAATATCTGATTCATGGTGGTACCGGATAGGCAATATATCAGACTCATGCTGATGGTATCTGTCAGTTAATACATCTGCCCCTGGCGTTGCTGTATCTGCAGGTAATGTATCTGACCCATTCTGGTTCAATCTGGCGTATATATCAGACCTGCTGCGGTATCTGGTGCCAATTTATCTGACCTCATGCCAATGGTATCTGGCTTGTAATATATCTGACTCATGCTGGTAGCATCTGCAGGTAATATATCTGACCATGCTGGTAAATTTGACAGGTAAGATATCTGACTCATGCTGGTGATATCTGGAAGGTAATATATATCTGACTCTGCTGAAGGTATCTGGCAGGTATTATATCTGGACTCTTTGCTGATAGTATCTGGCAGGTAACAACACACATGCTGGTTGTATCTGGGAGGAAATATATCTGAAACATGATGTATTCAAGGTGATAGTATTCCGACAACAAGATGTATCTGCAGATAGTATATCTGATCATGCCACGGATCTGGTAGGCAATATATCTGACCTGTTGGATACTATCTGCCAGGTAACATTTCAATCGCTGATGGTACCGGCAGTAATATCTGACTGATGCTGGTGGTATCTCACAGGTAATATATCAAACCACGCTGATAATATCTCTCAGGTAATAAATCTGATGGCGCATGGTATCTGGCAGGCAATATATCTGACTCATGCTATGCCCTGACAGATACATATCAGACCCATGCTGATGGTATCTACCGTTAATATATCTGCCCCAGTGCTGGCTGTATCTGCATGCAATCACCATCTGATTCATGCTGGTGGTATCTGACAGGTAATATACCTGACTCATGCTGATGGTATCTGGCAGGTAATATATCTGGCTGATGCTGGTGGTATCCGACAGGTCAATATTGCTCTCATGTTGATGGTATCTGTCCCATGCAGGTAAGGTATATATGACTCCATGCTGGTGGTATCTGGCAGGTAATATAGCGGCTGACTCATTCTGGTGGAATCTGGCAGGTAATATATCAGACTCATGCTGGTGGTATCTGGCAGGTAATATATCTGACTCATGCTAATAATATCTGAAAGGTAATATATCTGACTCATGCTGATGTTGTCTGGCAGGTAATATATCGTGGACTCATTCTGGTGGAATCTGACAGGTAATATATCTGACGCATGCTGATAATATCTCTCAGGTAATAAATCTGATTTATGATGATGGTATCTGACAGGTAATATATCAGACTCTTGCTGATGGTATTTGTCAGGTAATATATCTGACTTATGCTGGTGGTATCTGGCAGCTAATATATCTGACTCATGCTGCTGGTATCTGGCAGGTAATGTTTCTGACTCATGCTGGTGGTATCTGGCAGGTAATCTATCTGTCTCATTCTGGTTCAATCTGGAAAGAGGCAATATATCAGACTCATGCTGGTGGTACTGAACAGATAATTTATCTGACCATGCTAATGGTAGTTCTGGCAGCCAATATATCTTGAACTCCATGCTGGTGGTATCTGACAGTTAATATATCTGACTGCATGCTTTTGGTATCTGGCAAAGGTGTAATATATCTGACTCATGCTGGCAGTATCTGGCCAGGTAATATATCTGAGCCATGCTGGATGGTATCTGGACAGGGTAATATATCTGACTTCCTATGCTGGTGGTATCTGGGCAGGTAATATATCTGACTTTTGCTGAAGGTATCTGCAGGTAATATATCTGACCTTCGCTGATGGTATCTGGCAGGTAATATATCTGATTCATGCTGGTGGTATCTGGCAGGTAATATATCCAGCATGCTGATGGTATCTGGCAGGTAAATATATCTGACCCATGCTGGTGGATATTCGGCAGGTAAATATATCTGACTCCATGCTGATGGTATCTGGAAGGTAATATATCTGGACTAATGCTGATGGTATCCGCAAGTAATATATCTGGAACGTCCATGCTCAAGTCGGTATCTGACAGGTAATATATCTGACTCATGCTGATGGTATCTGGCAGGTAAATATATCTGACTCTGCTGGTGGTATCTGGTAGGGTAATATATCTGACTCCATGCTGATGGTATCTGGCAGGTAATATATCTGACTCATGCTAATGGCATCTGGCAGGTAATATATCTGAATCATGCTGGTTCTATCTGGCAGCTAATATACCTAACCATGCTGGTGGTATCTGACAGGTAATATACCTGACTCATGCTGATGGTATCTGGCAGGTAATATATCTGGCTGATGCTGGTGGTATCCGACAGGTAATATTGCTCTCTCATGCTGATGGTATCTGGCAGGTAATATATATGACTCATGCTGGATGTATCTGGCAGGTAACATATCTGACTCATTCTGGTGGAATCTGGCAGGTAATATATCAGACTCATGCTGGTGGTATCTGGCAGGTAATATATCTGACTCATGCTAATAATATCTGAAAGGTAATATATCTGACTCATGCTGATGTTGTCTGGCAGGTAATATATGTGACTGATGCTGGTGGTATCTGACAGGTAATATATCTGACGCATGCTGATAATATTTGTCAGGTAATATATCTGACTCATGATGATGGTATCTGACAGGTAATATATCAGACTTATACTGATGGTATCTGGCAGGTAATGTTTCTGACTCATTCTTGGTATCTGGCAGGTAATTGATGATGGCATCTGACAGGTAATATATCAGACTTATACTGATGGTATCTGGCAGGTAATGTTTCTGACTCATGCTGATGGTATCTGGCAGGTAATATATCTTTCTCATTCTGGTGGTATCTGGCAGGAAATATATCTGACTCATGCTGGTGATATCTGGCAGGTAATATATCTGACTCATGATGATGGTATCTGGGAGGTAATATATCTGAGTTATGCTGCTGGTATCTGGCAGGTAATATATCTCCCTCATGCTGATGGGATCTGACAGGTAATATATTTTACTTATGCTGGTGTGATCTAATAGGTAATATATCTGACTTATGCTGGTGGTATCTGACAGGTAATCTGTCTAACTTATGCTTATGGTATCTGGCAGGTAATATATCTGAGTTATGCTGTTGGTATCTGGCAGGTAATATATCTGACTCATGCTGCTGGTACCTGGCAGGTAATATATCTGACTCATGCTGATAATATCTGGCAGGTAATATAGCTGACTCATGCTGGTGGTGTTTGGCAGGTAATTCATCTGATTCATGCTGGTGGTATCTGGCAGGTAATATATGTGACTCGTACTAATGGTTTCTGGCAGGTAATATATCTGACTCATGCTGATGGTATCTGTCAGGTAATATATCTGACTCATGCTGGTGATATCTGACAGGTAATATATCTGACTCATGCTGGTGGTATCTGGCAGGTAATGTGTCTGACTAATGCTGGTGGTATCTGGCAGGGAATATATCTGACTCATGCTGATGGTATCTGGAAGGTAATATATCTGACTCATGCTGATGGTATCTTGCAGGTATGATATCTGACTCATGCTGGTGATATCTGACAGGTAATATATCTGACTCATGCTGGTGGTATCTAACAGGTAATATATCTGACTCATGCTGGTGGTATCTGACAGGTAATATATCTGCCTCATGCTGGTGGCATCTGGCAGGTAATATATCTGACTCATTCTTGTTCTATCCGGCAGGTAATGTAGCTGACTCAAGCTGGTGGTATCTGGCAGGTAATATATCTGACTCATGCTGGTGGTATCTGACAGGTAATATTTCTGACTCATGCTGGTGGTATCTGTCTCATGCTGGTGTCTGCCAGGTAATATGCAGAGCACCTCACTGGCCTGGTTCAAGAGGAATCTGACCAATGGATGGGAGATCTAGGCTTATAAATGCCCTGGCAGATAGCCGAGTATGAACCTATGAACCTAATATATCTGACTCATGCTGATGGTATCTGGCAGGTAATATATCCAACTTATGCTGGTGGTATCTGGCAGGTAATTATCTGACTCATTCTGGTGGTATCTGCCAGGTAATATATTTGACTCATGCTAGTGGCATCTGTCAGGTAATAAATCTGACTCTTGCTGTGTTATCGGGCAGGTAATACATCTCACTCACACTGATGGTATCAGGCAGGTAATATATCTGACTTATGCGGGTGGTATCTGACAGGTAATATATCTGACTCATGCTAATGGTATCTGACACGTAATATATCTGACTAATGCTGATGGTATCTGCAGGTAATATATCTGAATCATGCTGGTGGTATCTGCCAGGTAATAGATGTCTCATGCTGGTGATATCTGCCAGGTAATATATCTGACTCATGCTGGTGATATCTGTCAGGTAATATATATGACTTTTGCTGATGGTATCTGACAGGTAATATATCTGACTTATGTTGGTGGTATCTGGCAGTTAGTATATCTGACACTCGCTGGTGGCATCTGGCAGGTAATATATCTGACTCATGCTGATAATACCTATCAAGTAATATATTTGTCTCATGCTGATGGTATCTGGCAGGTAATATATCTGTCTGATACTGGTGGCATCTGACAGGTAATATATCAAACTAATGCTGATAATATCTCTCAGGTAATAAATCTGACTCATGCTGATGGTATCTGGCAGGTAATATATCTGCCTCATGCTGGTTGTATCTGGCAGGTAATATATCTGATTCATGCTGGTGGTATCTGACAGGTAATATATGTGACTTATGCTGATGGTATCTGGCAGGTAATATATCTGGCTCATGCTGGTGGTATCTGACAGGTAATATTGCTGACTCATGCTGATGGTATCTGGCAGGTAATATATATGACTCATGCTGGTGGTATCTGGCAGGTAATATATGTGACTTATGCTGATGGTATCTAGCAGGTAATATATCTGGCTCATGCTGGTGGTATCTGACAGGTAATATATCTGACTCATGCTAATAATATCTGAAAGGTAATATATCTGACTCATGCTGATGTTGCCTGGCAGGTAATATATGTGACTGATGCTGGTGGTATCTGACAGGTAATATATCTGACTCATGCTGATAATATCTGACACGTAAAATATCTGAATCATGCTGGTGGTATCTGACAGATAATGTGTCTGACTAATGCTGGTGGTATCTGGCAGGGAATATATCTGACACATGCTAGTGGTATCTAACAGGTAATATATCTGACTCAGGCTGATGTTATCTGGCAGGTAATATATCTGACTCCGTCTCATTCTCTCTGGCAGGTAAAGTATCTGACTCAAGCTGGTGGTATCTGGCAGGTAATATATCTGATTCATGCTGGTGGTATCTGGCAGGTAATATTTCTGATTCTTGCTGGTGGTATCTGTCTCATGCTGGTGTCTGCCAGGTAATATATCTGACTCATGCTGATGGTATCTGGCAGGTAATATATCCTACTTATGCTGGTGGTATCTGGCAGGTAATACATCTGACTCATTCTGGTGGTATCTGTCAGTTAATATATCTGACACTTGCTGTGTTATCGGGCAAGTAATATATCTCACTCACACTGATGGTATCATGCATGTAATATATCTGAGTTATGCTGTTGGTATCAGTCAGGTAATATATCTGACTCATGCTGATTGTACCCGGCAGGATATATCTGACTTATGCGGGTGGTATCTGACAGGTAATATATCTGACTCATGCTGATGGTATCTGACACGTAATATATCTGACTAATGCTGATGGTATCTGCAGGTAATATATCTGAATTATTCTAGTGGTATCTGGCAGGTAATATATGTGACTCGTGCTAATGGTATCTGGCAGGTAATATATCTGACTAATGCTGATGGTATCTGCAGGTAATATATCTGAATCATGCTGGTGGTATCTGCCAGGTAATATATCTGATTCATTCTGGTGGTATCTGTCAGGTAATATATATGACTTTTGCTGATGGTATCTGACAGGTAATATATCTGACTTATGCTGATAATATCTGCAGGTAATATATTTGACTCATGCTGATGGTATCTGGCAGGTAATATATCTGACTCATGCTGGTGGTATCTGGCAGGTAATATATCAAACTCTGAGGTAATAAATCAGACTCATGCTGATGGTATCTGGCAGGTAATATATCTGCCTCATGCTGGTTGTATCTGGCAGGTAATATATCTGATTCATGCTGGTGGTATCTGACAGGTAATATATGTGACTTATGCTGATGGTATCTGGCAGGTAATATATCTGGCTCATGCTGGTGGTATCTGACAGGTAATATTGCTGACTCATGCTGATGGTATCTGGCAGGTAATATATATGACTCATGCTGGATGTATCTGGCAGGTAACATATCTGACTCATTCTGGTGGAATCTGGCAGGTAATATATCAGACCCATGCTGGTGGTATCTGGCAGGTAATATATCTGACTCATGCTAATAATATCTGAAAGGTAATATATCTGACTCATGCTGATGTTGTCTGGCAGGTAATATATCTGACTCATGCTGCTGCTATCTGGCAGGTAATATATCTGACTCATGCTGATAATATCTGGCAAGTAATATAACTGACTCATGCTGGTGATATCTGACTTGTAATATATCTAACTCATGCTGGTGGTATCTGGCAGGTAATGTGTCTGACTAATGCTGGTGGTATCTGGCAGGGAATAATCGGACTCATGCTTGTGGTATTTGGCAGGTAATTCTTCTGATTCATGCTGGTGGGATCTGGCAGGTAATATATGTGACTCGTGCTAATGGTTTCTGGCAGGTTATATGTCTGACTCATGCTGATGGTTTCTGGCAGGTAATATATCTGACTCATGCTGGTGATATTTGACTTGTAATATATCTGACTCATGCTGGTGGTATTTGGCAGGTAATGTGTCTGACTAATGCTGGTGGTATCTGGCAGGGAATAATCGGACTCATGCTGATGATATCTGGCAGGTTATATATCTGACTCATGCTGGTGGTATCTGGCATGCAGTATATCTGACTCATGCTGGTGATATCTGCTGGTAATATATCTGACTCATGATGGTGCTATCTAACAGGTAATATATCTGACTCATGCTGGTGGCATCTGGAGTAATATATCTGACTCATGCTGGTGGTATCTGGCAGGTAATATATCTGAGTTATGCTGTTGGTATCTGGCAGGTAATATATCTGACTCATGATGGTGCTATCTGGCAGGTAATATATCTGACTCATGCTGGTGGCAGCCAGAAGGTAATACATCTGATTCATGCTGGTGGTATCTGGCAGGTAATATATGTGACTCATGCTGATGGTATCTGTCAGGTAATATATCTGACTCATGCTGTGTTATCGTGCAGGTAATACATCTCACTCACACTGATGGTATCAGGCAGGTAATATATCTGACGCATGCTGATGGGATCTGACAGGTAATATATCTGACTCATGCTGATGGTATCTGACACGTAATATATCTGACTAATGCTGATGGTATCTGCAGGTAATATATCTAAATCATGCTGGTGGTATCTGCCAGGTAATAGATGTCTCATGCTGGTGGTATCTGGCAGGTAATATATCTGACTAATGCTGATGGTATCTGCAGGTAATATATCTGAATCATGCTGGTGATATCTGCCAGGTAATATATCTGACTCATGCTGGTGATATCTGTCAGGTAATATATATGACTTTTGCTGATGGTATCTGACAGGTAATATATCTGACTTATGTTGGTGGTATCTGGCAGTTAGTATATCTGACACTCGCTGGTGGCATCTGGCAGGTAATATATCTGACTCATGCTGATAATATCTCTCAGGTAATAAATCTGACTCATGCTGATGGTATCTGGCAGGTAATATATCTGCCTCATGCTGGTTGTATCTGGCAGGTAATATATCAAACTAATGCTGATGGTATCTCTCAGGTAATAAATCTGACTCATGCTGATGGTATCTGGCAGGTAATATATCTGCCTCATGCTGGTTGTATCTGGCAGGTAATATATCTGATTCATGCTGGTGGTATCTGACAGGTAATATATGTGACTTATGCTGATGGTATCTAGCAGGTAATATATCTGACAGGTATTATTGCTGACTCATGCTGATGGTATCTGGCAGGTAATATATATTACTCATGCTGGTGGTATCTGACAGGTAGTATATCTGAGTCATGCTAGTGGTATCTACCAGGTAATAATTCTGACTCATGATGATGGCATCTGACAGGTAATATATCAGACTTATACTGATGGTATCTGGCAGGTAATGTTTCTGACTCATGCTGATGGTATCTGGCAGGTAATATATCTTTCTCATTCTGGTGGTATCTGGCAGGAAATATATCTGACTCATGCTGGTGGTATCTGACAGTTAATATATCTGACTCATGCTGGTTGTATCCGTCTCATGTTGGTGTCTGGCAATTATTATATCTGACTCATGCTGGTGGTATCTGGCAGGTAATATATCTGACTCATGCTGGTGATATCTGGCAGGTAATATATCTGACTCATGATGGTGCTATCTGGCAGGTAATATATCTGACTCATGCTGGTGGCAGCCAGAAGGTAATACATCTGACTCGTGCTGGTGGTATCTGGCACATAATATATCTAACTCATGCTGATGGATCTGGCAGGTAATATATCTGACTCTTGCTGATGGTATCTGACAGGTAATATATCTGACTCATGCTGTGTTATCGGGCAGGTAATAAATCTGACTCATGCTGGTGGTATCTGACAGGTAATATATCTGTCTAATGATGATGATGATATCTGACAGGTAATATATCTCACTCATGATGATGGTATCTGACAGGTAATATATCTGACGCATGCTGATGGTATTTGTCAGGTAATATATCTGACTCATGCTGGTGGTATCTGACAGTTAATATATTAAACTTATGCTGTTGGTGTCTGGCAGTTAATATATCTGACTCATGCTGGTGGTATCTGCCAGGTAATATATCTGACTTATGCCGGTGGTATCTGACAGGTAATCTGTCTAACTTATGCTTATGGTATCTGGCAGGTAATATATCTGACACTCGCTGTTGGTATCTGGCAGGTAATATATCTGACTCATGCTGCTGGTACCTGGCAGGTAATATATCTGACTCATGCTGATAATATCTGGCAGGTAATATAGCTGACTCATGCTGGTGGTGTTTGGCAGGTAATTCATCTGATTCATGCTGGTGGTATCTGGCAGGTAATATATGTGACTCGTACTAATGGTTTCTGGCAGGTAATATATCTGCCTCATGCTGGTTGTATCTGGCAGGTAATATATCTGATTCATGCTGGTGGTATCTGACAGGTAATATATCTGGCTTATGCTGATGGTATCTGGCCGGTAATATATCTGGCTCATGCTGGTGGTATCTGACAGGTAATATTGCTGACTCATGCTGATGCTATCTGGCAGGTAATATATATGACTCATGCTGGTGGTATCTGGCAGGTAATATATCTGACTCATTCTGGTGGAATCTGGCAGGTAATATATCAGACTCATGCTGGTGGTATCTGGCAGGTAATATATCTGACTCATGCTAATAATATCTGAAAGGTAATATATCTGACTCATGCTGATGTTGCCTGGCAGGTAATATATGTGACTGATGCTGGTGGCATCTGGCAGGTAATATATCTGACTCATTGTGGTGGTATCTGGCAGGTAATATATCTGACTCATGCAGGTGGTATCCTGCAGGTAATATATCTGACTCATGCTGTTGGTGTCTGGCAGTTAATATATCTGACTCATGCTGGTGGTATCTGGCAGGTAATATATCTGACTCATGCTGCTGGTATCTGGCAGGTAATATATCTGACTAATGCTGGTGGCATCTGGCAGGTAATATATCTGACTCATGCTGGTGGTATCTGCAGGTAATATATCTGACTCATGCTGGTGGTACCTGGCAGGTAATATATCTGACTCATGCTGGTGGTATCTGACAGGTAATATATCTGACTCATGCTGATGGTATCTGGCAAAAAATATATCTGACTATTGCTGGTGTTATCTGGCAGGTACTATATCTGACTTATGCTGGTGGTATCTGACAGTTAATATATTAAACTTATGCTGTTGGCGTCTGGCAGTTAATATATCTGACTCATGCTGGTGGTATCTTCCAGGTAATATATCTGACTCATGCTGGTGGTATCTGCCAGGTAATATATCTGACTTATGCCGGTGGTATCTGACAGGTAATCTGTCTAACTTATGCTTATGGTATCTGGCAGGTAATATATCTGAATATATGTGACTGATGCTGGTGGAATCTGACAGGTAATATATCTGACGCATGCTGATGGTATTTGTCAGGTAATATATCTGACTCATGCTGGTGGTATCTGACAGTTAATCTGTCTAACTCATGCTGATGGTATCTGGCAGGTAATATATCTGACTCATGCTGGTGGTATCTGGCAGGTAATATATCTGAGTTATGCTGTTGGTATCTGGCAGGTAATATATCTGACTCATGCTGCTGGTACCTGGCAGGTAATATATCTGACTCATGCTGATAATATCTGGCAGGTAATATAGCTGACTCATGCTGGTGGTGTTTGGCAGGTAATTCATCTGATTCATGCTGGTGGTATCTGGCAGGTAATATATGTGACTCGTGCTAATGGTTTCTGGCAGGTAATATATCTTACTCATGCTGGTGATATCTGACAGGTAATATATCTGCCTCATGCTGGTGGTATCTGGCAGGTAATGTGTCTGACTAATGCTGGTGGTATCTGGCAGGGAATATATCTGACTCATGCTGATGGTATCTGGAAGGTAATATATCTGACTCATGCTGATGGTATCTTGCAGGTATGATATCTGACTCATGCTGGTGATATCTGACAGGTAATATATCTGACTCATGCTGGTGGTATCTAACAGGTAATATATCTGACTCATGCTGGTGGTATCTGTTAGGGTAATATATCTGACTCATGCTGATGGTATCTGGCAGGTAATATATCTGGCTAATGCTGGTGGCATCTGGCAGGTAATATATCTGACTCATTCTTGTTCTATCCGGCAGGTAATGTAGCTGACTCAAGCTGGTGGTATCTGGCAGGTAATATATCTGACTCATGCTGGTGGTATCTGACAGGTAATATTTCTGACTCATGCTGGTGGTATCTGTCTCATGCTGGTGTCTGCCAGGTAATATATCTGACTCATGCTGATGGTATCTGGCAGGTAATATATCCAACTTATGCTGGTGGTATCTGGCAGGTAATTATCTGTCTCATTCTGGTGATATCTGCACTGTAATATATTTGACTCATGCTAGTGGCATCCTGAAGGTAATATATCTGACTCATACTGGTGGTATCTGGCAGGTTATATATCTGACTCTTTCTGGTGGTATCTGTCAGGTAATAAATCTGACTCTTGCTGTGTTATCGGGCAGGTAATACATCTCACTCACACTGATGGTATCAGGCAGGTAATATATCTGACGCATGCTGATGGGATCTGACAGGTAATATATCTGACTCATGCTGATTGTACCCGGCAGGATATATCTGACTTATGTGGGTGGTATCTGACAGGTAATATATCTGACTCATGCTAATGGTATCTGACACGTAATATATCTGACTAATGCTGATGGTATCTGCAGGTAATATATCTGAATCATGCTGGTGGTATCTGCCAGGTAATAGATGTCTCATGCTGGTGATATCTGCCAGGTAATATATCTGATTCATGCTGGTGATATCTGTCAGGTAATATATCAAACTAATGCTGATAATATATCTGACCATGCTTGGCATCTGACAGGTAATATATCAGACTTATACTGATGGTATCTGGCAGGTAATGTTTCTGACTCATGCTGATGGTATCTGGCAGGTAATATATCTGGCTTATGCTGGTAGTATCTGACAGGTAATATTGCTAATTCATGCTGATGGTATCTGGCAGGTAATATATATTACTCATGCTGGTGGTATCTGGCAGGTAATATATATTACTCATGCTGGTGGTATCTGGCAGGTTATGTATCTGACTCATTCTGTTGGAATCTGGCAGGTAATATATCAGACTCATGCTGGTGGTATCTGGCAGGTAATATATCTGACTCATGCTAATAATATCTGAAAGGTAATATATCTGACTCATGCTGATGTTGTCTGGCAGGTAATATATGTGACTCATGCTGATGGTATTTGGCAGGAAATATATCTGACTCATGCTGGTGATATCTGACACGTAAAATATCTGACTCATGCTGGTGGTATCTGACAGGTAATGTATCTGACTAATGCTGGTGGTATCTGGCAGGAAATATATCTGACTCATGATGATGGCATCTGACAAGTAATATATCAGACTTATGCTGATGGTATCTGGCAGGTAATGTTTCTGACTCATGCTGATGGTATCTGGCAGGTTATGTATCTGACTCATTCTGTTGGAATCTGGCAGGTAATATATCAGACTCATGCTGGTGGTATCTGGCAGGTAATATATCTGACTCATGCTAATAATATCCGAAAGGTAATATATCTGACTCATGCTGATGTTGTCTGGCAGGTAATATATGTGACTCATGCTGATGGTATTTGGCAGGAAATATATCTGACTCATGCTGGTGATATCTGACACGTAAAATATCTGACTCATGCTGGTGGTATCTGACAGGTAATGTATCTGACTAATGCTGGTGGTATCTGGCAGGAAATATATCTTACTCATGCTGATGATATCTGGAAGGTAATATATCTGACTCATGCTGATGGTATCTGGCAGGTATTATATCTGACTCATGCTGGTGATATCTGACAGGTAATATATCTGACTCATGCTAGTGGTATCTAACAGGTAATATATCTGACTCATGGTGGTGGTGGTATCTGGAGGGGTAATATATCTGACTCAGGCTGATGTTATCTGGCAGGTAATATATCTGACTCATGCTGGATGGCAGGTAATATCTGACTCAAGCTGGTGGTATCTGGCAGGTAATATATCTGTCTCATGCTTGTGTCTGCCAGGTAATATATCTGACTCATGCTGATGGTATCTGGCAGGTAATATTTCTGATTCTTGCTGGTGGTATCTGTCTCATGCTGGTGTCTGCCAGGTAATATATCTGACTCATGCTGATGGTATCTGGCAGGTAATATATCTGACTCATGCTGGAGGTATCTGGCAGGTAATATATCTAACTCATGCTGGTGGTATCTGGCAGGTAATATATCTGACTCATGCTGGTGGCAGCCAGAAGGTAATATATGTGACTCATCCTGGTAGTATCTGGCAGGTAATATATCTGACTCATGCTGATGGTATCTGGCAGGTAATATATCTGACTCATGCTGATGTTATCTGGCAGGTAATATATCTGACTCATTGTGGTGGTATCTGGCAGGTAATATATCTGACTCATGCAGGTGATGTCTGACAGTTAATATATTAAACTTATGCTGTTGGTGTCTGGCAGTTAATATATCTGACTCATGCTGGTGGTATCTGGCAGGTAATATATCTGACTTATGCTGGTGGTATCTGACCGGTACTATATCTAACTCATGCTGATGATATCTGGCAGGTAATATATCTGACTCATTCTGGTAGTATCTGGCAGGTAATATATCCCAGTTATGCTGATGGTATCTGAGAGGAAATATATCTGACTCATGCTGGTGGTTTCTGGCAGGTAATATATCTGACACATGCTGCTGGTATCTGGCAGGTAATATATCTGAGTCATGCTGATGGTATCTGGCAGGTAATATATCTGACTCATTCTGGTGATATCTGACAGGTAAAATATCTGACTCATGCTGGTGGTATCTCTAGGGGTAATATATCTGACTCATGCTGATGATATCTGGCAGGTAATATATCTGACTTATGCTGGTGGCATCTGGCAGGTAATATATCTGACTCATGCTGGTGGTATCTGCAGGTAATATATCTGACTCATGCTGGTGGTACCTGGCAGGTAATATATCTGACTCATGCTGGTGGTATCTGACAGGTAATATATCTGACTCATGCTGATGGTATCTGGCAAAAAATATATCTGACTATTGCTGGTGTTATCTGGCAGGTACTATATCTGACTTATGCTGGTGGTATCTGACAGGTAATATATCTGACTCATGCTGATGGTATCTGGCAAAAAATATATCTGACTATTGCTGGTGTTATCTGGCAGGTAATATATCTTACTTATGCTGGTGGTATCTGACAGGTAATCTGTCTAACTTATGCTTATGGTATCTGGCAGGTAATATATCTGAGTTATGCTGATAATATCTGGCAGGTAATATAGCTGACTCATGCTGGTGATATTTGGCAGGTAATTCATCTGATTCATGCTGGTGGTATCTGGCAGGTAATATATGTGACTCGTGCTATTGTTTTCTGGCAGGTAATATATCTGACTCATGCTGATGGTATATGGCAGGTAATATATCGGACTCATGCTGGTGATATCTGACAGGTAAAATATCTGACTCATGCTGGTGGTATCTGGCAGGTAATGTGTCTGACTAATGCTGGTGGTATCTGGCAGGGAATATATCTGACTCATGGACTTAATTTGGAATTAGGTATTTAATTATGTTATAATTATTTTGACTAGTGTATTATGTATGTTCATATGTGGTTTATTCAATGTATTGTTCTTCTTTCTAATTCATTGTAAATGTCACTTTAAATTTGTGATTATATCAGTGATTGATTAATTGATGTTAGATGCTTGGATTAATTGCTATTAAACTTGTGTGTGTATATATACATATATATATATATATATATATATATATATATATATATATATATATATATATATATGAAAAAATCTACATTTATTGTGATCCATTGAAGGCGAAAGGCCGAGGTACCAGATCGTTTAAATAAAAGGCAACTGGTAAACTGCGTGGATTTTGTGTTTGGATTTATTTTCTCTGTGGTGGTGTTTTTGGATTTATTCGTTATTCTGGCACTTACCGGTTGCAGGATTACACTGGCAACTGGAGCTTCAGGGCAGATGAATATGCCAGGAGCTACTTTTTTTGCTGATGTGGTCAGTGAGCGTGAAAAACAGTTTACCAATATGGATCCATGGAATGTTGGTGGTAATAGCCAGTTAGATGGCCGTTTTGTACAATTAGAAAGACTTATGACTAAAGAAATTGCTTTATTTCTTGATACTCGCCTCTTGGAAAAGTGCATTAATTTGAATTTAACTCCTAGAGGCTTACATATTGATCGACTTCCTGCAACTGAATTTTTAGAAGAGGAACATGACTTATTTGATGAATGGAAACAGGCTTCCTTAGAGTGTACAATAAAATGGCTCTGTATATTAGTTAAACGGAACCAAAGAGCACACGATAAATTAAAAAGTGAAATACTGCATCTACAGGATGAGGTGGTGGAGGAATCCTGTTTTAGGATGCAGTTTTCCAAAATTAATGAAAAGATTTCCAAACTAGAAACTGAAATTTTACAGCATAAAAGAAATAAACTTTTACAGGACATGAAAGACTATATTTTCTCATGGCAAAGTGAGCCTACGCGTAGTAGGTCAAAGGGTAGGAGAGGCTTACAGAAGCGACAAAGTGTTTCAGCGTCCTCAGGGGAACAAGAAGGAAATGTTTGTGGTACTAAAAATGTAACTTTTGCTGATTCTGTTAATGATGCTAGTTTGGAGATTGAGGGTGTAAATGGTACATCAAGTTCCTCGAGGACAAATAATTCCTTTCAAACCAATAAATCAGGTTGGGGAAGGAGTGGCAGAAAGGGCAGAAATCGCTTCAAGGAATGAACAAGTGAGTTTACAGAATGAACGGACATTATGTATTATTAATTTATCTAGTTTGGTTCTCAATGATGATATGAAATCTGTGTTTTTTAAAGGCAGTAAATTTGTGCCCACATATTTCCTTTGGTGATTTATATATTGAATTAAAAATGTTTGTGAGAAAATTGTATTTGAAAGTGTATTTTCAGAACAGTGCTACTAACCCTGTTAATAATATTCTACCAGATGAAAATAATCTTGAGTGTGATGAATTATTAAATGTATCTATTTATGATTATGAAGATGTTGGTTCTGTTTGTGAAGATGAAAAAACAGAGAGTGTGGATTGCTATCACACAGGTTATGGAAAATTGTCACTACCGTATTTGGTTTCTGATAGCAAATTTGTACCTAATATTAAAGTACCTGCTATTGCTGCTTTTTTTAAAGTTCTGTTTAAAGAATTGTCATTAATGTTGGATAGATTCTATAAGAACAAAAAGCAGTATAATTTAAATAAGAATGAATGGATGGCCCTTAAGAGCATGGTGAAAGCCAAAAAGGAATTTATTTTTAAGTGTGCTGATAAGGGTGGTAATTGGGTCATTTTACAAAAAACAAATTATTGTGAAATGGTAGAAGATTTACTAAATAATGTGGTTGAATATAAGCGTTTGAAAAAGGATCCAGTTATGGAATTTAACAATGAACTCCTGGCTCTATTAGAGCAAGGGGAACATCTTGGTTTCTTTAATCATAAGGATGTATGTAAATTGTTTATTAAGAAACCTTTGACACCTATTTTTTATGCCTTGCCTAAAGTGCATAAATGCTTGGAAAAAGCTCCAGGTAGGCCAATAGAGTCACGGATAGGTTCTTTGTTAAGCAATGTGAATATCTTCCTGGATTTTCATCTTAAAAAATATTTGAATAAAGTGACAGCACACATTTCTAACACTCAAGATTTGTTGGATAATCTCTCTCAGGTGAAATGGTGTCAGGACTATTATTGGGTGACCATTGATGTGAAATCACTGTATACAAATATTAGTAGAAGATGGGGATTGGAAGCAATGATGGAGATGTTGGGTGATGGACCTAGAACTACTTTTTTGGTTAACTTACTTGAATTTTGTCTTACCCATAACTATTTTTGCTTTAATAATGATTTTTTTCTGCAACTGAAAGGAACGGCTATGGGGGCTGCTTTTGCGCCCTCATATGCCATTATTTATATGGGATTTTTTGAAAGGCAATTCATTTATCCCACCCTGTTTTATAAAAAGAACGTTGTATTATGCAAGCGTTTTATTAATGATCTTTTTCTGATCTGTAGGGGTGATATTTGTGATTTTTTGGATTTTTTCGAAAATTTAAACAAGAATGAACATGGATTAACCTTCTCTTATGAACTTAACAAGGAAAGGATTAATTTTTGGATATAACATTATATAATGATGAGGAACATATTGGTTTTAGGCCATTTAGGAAAAGTACTTCAGTAAACATGTTCCTACATGCTAACAGCATGCATCCTGGGCATTTATTGCGCTCATTACCCTCAGGTGAATTTAAAAGAATTTTTGATCATACTAGTGATGAAGTGGAGAGGGGTAAAGAATTAAATAATGTTGAGTTGAGGCTTAGTAAGAGGGGTTATGATAAAGATCATCTGCTAAAATGTAAAAACAGGTTACTTGGGAATTTTAATGACAATTCATGTGAGCATTTAAATTCTAGGTGTATTTTGGATAGATCTACACTTAGAGCATTTAATAATAAAGAATGTGATGATGAGGAGAGGTTATTTTATGTTACAAAATTTTCCCCTCTATCAGATGAATTAGTGAAGTTAGTGAGAAAATACTGGTATATTATTAGTGAGGATGAGAATATAGGTCACCTTTTTCCTAAACATATCACTTTTTCTTATAAGAGGAGGAAAAATTTAAAAGAGTTATTGAATTATAACTTCTTGAAGGGGGATGAAAAGTATAATTTTTCCCCAGGTACACATCCTTGTGGTCACTGTAGACTTTGTGAGAGGGTGATTAATGTAAATAGGATTAATGGTATACCCTTTACTCCTAGATTTTACTTTAACTGTAGATCAATAGGAGTAGTGTATATTCTAGGTTGTTCATGTGTAGACATTTGGTACATAGGGCAAACCAAAAGGATGGTTAGAATTCGTATTCTAGAGCATTTAAAAGATATTAGAAACCATAGTGAAATTAGCCCTGTGGCCCAGCATTTTCTTGATAAACATGGTGGTTGCCCAAATAGTTTGAGATTTTGTGTACTGGGTAAACCATTTTTCATCGGAGGAGGGGGGATTATTCCTATAAATTACTTGAATTGGAGACCAAAATGATTTTAAAATTTAAAACTCTGAAGCCCCATGGACTTAATTTAGAATTGGGTAATTAATTATGTTATAATTATTTTGACTAATGTATTATGTATGTTCATATGTGGTTTATTCAATGTATTGTTCTTCTTCTTTCTAATTCATTGTAAATGTCACTTTAAATTTGTGATTATATCAGTGATTGATTAATTGATGTTAGGTGCTTGTGTTAAATGCTATTAAACTTGTGTATATATATACATGAAAAAATATACATTTATTGTGATCCATTTAAGGCGAAAGGCCGAGGTACCAGAGCGTTTAAATAAAAGGCAACTGGTAAAGTGCGTGGATTTTGTGTTTGGATTTAATATATCTGACTCATGCTGTTGGTATCTGGAAGGTAATATATCTGACTCATGCTGATTGTACCTGGCAGGAATTATATCTGACTCATGCTGGTGATATCTGACAGGCAATATATCTGACTCCTGCTGGTGGTATCTAACAGGTAATATATCTGACTCATGCTGGTAGTATTTGGAGGGGTAATATATCTGACTCATGCTGATTGTATCTGGCAGGTAATATGTCTGACTAATGCTGGTGGTATCTGGCAGGTAATATATCTGACTCATTCTTGTTCTATCTGGCAGGTAATGTATCTGACTCAAGCTGGTGGTATCTGGCAGGTAATATATCTGACTCATGCTGGTGGTATCTGACAGGTAATATTTCTGACTCATGCCAGTGGTGTCTGACTCATGCAGGTGTCTGCCAGGTAATATATCTGACTCATGCTGATGGTATCTGGCAGGTAATATATCCAACTTATGCTGGTGGTATCTGGCAGGTAATATATCTGACTCATTCTGGTGGTATCTGGCAGGTAATATATTTGACTCATGCTGGTGGCATCCTGCAGGTAGTATATCTGACTCATGCTGGTGGTATCTGGCAGGTTATATATCTGACTCATTCTGGTGGTATCTGTCAGGTAATATATCTGACTCTTGCTGTGTTATCGGGAAGGAAATATATCTCACTCACACTGACGGTATCAGGCAGGTAATATATCTGACGCATGCTGATGGGATCTGACAGGTAATATATCTGACTCATACTGATTGTACCCAGCAGGATATATCTGACTTATGCTGGAGGTATCTGACAGGTAATATATCTGACTCATGCTGATGGTATCTGACAGGTAATATATCTGACTAATGCTGATCGTATCTGCAGGTAATATATCTGAATCATGCTGGTGGTATCTGCCAAGTAATATATCTGACTCATGCTGGTGGTATCTGGCAGGTAATATATCTGACTAATGCTGATGGTATCTGCAGGTAATATACCTGAATCATGCTCATGGTATCTGCCAGGTAATATATCTGACTCATGCTTGTGGTATCTGTGAGGTAATATATATGACTTATGCTGATGGTATCTGACAGGTAATATATTTGTCTCATGCTGATGGTATCTGGCAGGTAATATATCTGACTCATGCTGGTGGTACCTGACAGGCAACATATCAGACTCATGCGGATGGTATCTGGCAGTTAATATATCTGCCTCATGCTGGTTGTATCTGACAGGTAATCTATCTGATTCATGCTGGTGGTATCTGACAGGTAATATATCTGACTCATGCTGATGGTATCTGGCAGGTAATATATCTGGCTCATGCTGGTGGTATCTGACAGGTAATATTGCTGACTCATGCTGATGGTATCTGGCAGGTAATATATATGACTCATGCTGGTGAGGTCTGCAGGTAATATATCAGACTCATGCTGGTGGTATCTGACAGGTAATATATCTGACTCATGCTGCTGGTGACTGCCAGGTAATATATCTGACTCATGCTGATGGTATCTGGCAGGTAATATAGATGACTCATGCTGGTGATGTCTGGCAGGTAATATATCTGACTCATGCTGGTGGTATCTGGCAGGTAATCTATCTGATTCATGCTGGTGGTATCTGACAGGTAATATATCTGACTCATGCTGATGGTATCTGGCAGGTAATATATCTGGCTCATGCTGGTGGTATCTGACAGGGAATATTGCTGACTCATGCTGCTGGTGACTGCCAGGTAATATATCTGACTCATGCTGATGGTATCTGGCAGGTAATATAGATGACTCATGCTGGTGATGTCTGGCAGGTAATATATCTGACTCATGCTGGTGGTATCTGGCAGGTAATATATCTGACTCATGCTGCTGGTGACTGCCAGGTAATATATCTGACTCATGCTGATGGTATCTGGCAGGTAATATAGATGACTCATGCTGGTGATGTCTGGCAGGTAATATATCTGACTCATGCTGGTGGTATCTGGCAGGTAATCTATCTGATTCATGCTGGTGGTATCTGACAGGTAATCTATCTGATTCATGCTGGTGGTATCTGACAGGTAATATATCTGACTCATGCTAATGGTATCTGGCAGGTAATATATATGACTCATGCTGGTGAGGTCTGCAGGTAATATATCAGACTCATGCTGGTGGTATCTGACAAGTAATATATCTGACTCATGCTGCTGGTGACTGCAGGTAATATATCTGACTCATGCTGATGGTATCTGGCAGGTAATATAGATGACTCATGCTGGTGATGTCTGGCAGGTAATATATCTGACTCATGCTGGTGGTATCTGGCAGGTAATATATCTGACTCATTCTGGTGCAATCTGGCAGGTAATATATAAGACTCATGCTGGGGGTATCTGGCAGGTAATATATCTGACGCATACTCCTGGTGTCTGCCAGGTAATATATATCTGACTCATGCTGATGGTATCTGGCAGGTAATATATCCAACTTATGCTGGTGGTATCTGGCAGGTAATATATCTGACTCATTCTGGTGGTATCTGGCAGGTAATATATTTGACTCATGCTTGTGGCATCCTGCAGGTAATATATCTGAGTCATGCTGATGGTATCTGGCAGGTTATATATCTGACTCATTCTGGTGGTATCTGTCAGGTAATATATCTGACTTATGCTGGTTGTATCTGTCAGGTAATATGTCTTACTCTCGCTGTGTTATCGGGCAGGTAATGTATCTCACTCACACTGATGGTATCAGGCAGGTAATATATCTGACACAGGCTGATGAGATCTGGCAGGTAATATATCTGACTCATACTGATTGTACCCAGAAGGATATATCTGACATGCTGGTGGTATCTGACAGGTAATATATCAGAGTCATGCTGATGGTATCTATCAGGTAATATATCTGACTAATGCTAATGGTATCTGCAGGTAATATATCTGAATCATGCTGGTGGTATCTGCCAGGTAATATATCTGACTCATGCTGGTGGCATCTGTCAGGTAATATATCTGACTAATGCTGATGGTATCTGCAGGTAATATATCTGAATCATGCTGATGATATCTGCCAGGTAATATATCTGACTCATGCTGGTGGTATCTGGCAGGAAATATATCTGACTCATGCTGGTGGTACCTGACAGGCAATATATCAGACTCATGCTGATGGTATCTGGCAGTTAATATATCTGCCTCATGCTGGTTGTATCTGGCAGGTAATCTATCTGATTCATGCTGGTGGTATCTGACAGGTAATATATCTGACTCATGCTGATGGTATCTGGCAGGTAATATATCTGGCTCATGCTGGTGGTATCTGACAGGTAATATTGCTGACTTATGCTGATGGTATCTGGCAGGTAATATATATGACTCATGCTGGTGAGGTCTGCAGGTAATATATCAGACTCATGCTGGTGGTATCTGACAGGTAATATATCTGACTCATGCTGCTGGTGACTGCCAGGTAATATATCTGACTCATGCTGATGGTATCTGGCAGGTAATATATATGACTCATGCTGGTGAGGTCTGCAGGTAATATATCAGACTCATGCTGGTGGTATCTGACAAGTAATATATCTGACTCATGCTGCTGGTGACTGCCAGGTAATATATCTGACTCATGCTGATGGTATCTGGCAGGTAATATAGATGACTCATGCTGGTGATATCTGGCAGGTAATATATCTGACTCATGCTGGTAGTATCTGGCAGGTAATATATCTGACTCATTCTGGTGCAATCTGGCAGGTAATATATAAGACTCATGCTGGGGGTATCTGGCAGGTAATATATCTGACGCATACTCCTGGTGTCTGCCAGGTAATATATATCTGACTCATGCTGATGGTATCTGGCAGGTAATATATCCAACTTATGCTGGTGGTATCTGGCAGGTAATATATCTGACTCATTCTGGTGGTATCTGGCAGGTAATATATTTGACTCATGCTTGTGGCATCCTGCAGGTAATATATCTGAGTCATGCTGATGGTATCTGGCAGGTTATATATCTGACTCATTCTGGTGGTATCTGTCAGGTAATATATCTGACTTATGCTGGTTGTATCTGTCAGGTAATATGTCTTACTCTCGCTGTGTTATCGGGCAGGTAATGTATCTCACTCACACTGATGGTATCAGGCAGGTAATATATCTGACGCAGGCTGATGAGATCTGGCAGGTAATATATCTGACTCATACTGATTGTACCCGGCAGGATATATCTGACTTATGCTGGTGGTATCTGACAGGTAATATATCAGAGTCATGCTGATGGTATCTATCAGGTAATATATCTGACTAATGCTAATGGTATCTGCAGGTAATATATCTGAATCATGCTGGTGGTATCTGCCAGGTAATATATCTGACTCATGCTGGTGGCATCTGTCAGGTAATATATCTGACTAATGCTGATGGTATCTGCAGGTAATATATCTGAATCATGCTGGTGATATCTGCCAGGTAATATATCTGACTCATGCTGGTGGTATCTGTCAGGTAATATATATGACTTATGCTGATGGTATCTGACAGGTAATATATCTGTCTTATGTTGGTGGTATCTGGCAGGTAATATATCTGACACTTGCTGGTGGCATCTGGCAGGTAATATATCTGACTGATGCTGGTGGTATCTGACAGATAATATATCAAACTAATGCTGATAATATCTATCTGGTAATAAATCTGACTCATGCAGATGTTATCTGGCAGGTAATATATCTGATTCATGCTGGTGGTCTCTGAAAGATAATTTATCTGACTCATGCTGATGGTATCTGGCAGCTAATATATCTGACTGATGCTGGTGGTATCTGATATGTAATATATCTGACTCATGATTATGGTATCTGGCATGTACTATATCTGACTCATGCTGGTGGTATCTGACAGGTAATATATCTGACTCATGCTGGTGGTATCTGGCAGGTAATATATCTGACTCTTGCTGAAGGTATCTGGCAGGTAATATATCTGACTCTTGCTGATGGTATCTGGCAGGTAATACATTTGACACATGCTGGTTGTATATGGCAGGTAATATATCTGAAACATGCTGATGTATCTGGCAGATAGTATATCTGAGTCATGCTGATGGATCTGGCAGATAACATATCTGACTCATGCTGGTGGATCTGGCAGATAATATATCTGACTCAGGCTGATGGTATCTGGCAAGTAATATATCTGACTCTTGTTGATGATATGTGGCAGTTAATATATCTGACTCATGCTGATGGTATCTGACAGGTAATATATCTGAATCATGCTGGTTGTATCTGGCAAGTAATATATCTAACTCATGCTGATGGTATCTAGCAGGTAATATTTCTGAATCATACTGATGATATCTGCCAGGTAATATATCTGACTCATGCTGGTAGTATCTGGCAGGTAACATATCTGACTCATGCTGATGGATCTGGCAGATAATATATCTGACTCATGCTGATGGTATCTGGCAGGTAATATATCTGACTTATGCTTATGCTATCTGGCAGGTAATTTATCTGAGTTATGCTGGTGGTATCTGGCAGGTAATATATCTTACTCTTGCTGGTGGAATCTGGCAGGTATTGTATCTCCCTCATGCTGATAATATCTGGCAGGTAATATATCTGACTCATGCTGATGGTATTTGGCAGGTAATATATCTGACTGATGCTGGTGGTATCTGACAGGTAATCTATTTGACTCATGCTAATAATATATCTCAGGTAATATATCTGACTCTTGCCAATGGTATCTGGCAGGTAATATATCTGACTCACGCTGGTGTTATCTGCCAGGTAATATATCTGACTCATGCTGGTGATATCTGCCAGGTAATATATCTGACTCATGCTGATGGTATCTGGCAGGTAATATAGCTGACTCATCCTGGTGGTATCTGACAGGTAATATATCTGACTCATGCTGAGGGTATCTGGCAGGTAGTATATCTGATTTATGCTGGTGGTATCTAGCAGGTAATATATCTGACTCATTCTGGAGGTATCTGGTAGGTAATAAATATGGCTCATGCTGATGATATCTGGCAGGTAATATATCTGACTCATGCTGTTGGTATCTGACAGGTAATATATCAGACTCACGCTGTTGGTATCTGGCAGTTAATATATCTGACTCATGCTGGTTATGTCTGGCAGGTAATATATCTGCCACATGCTGATGGGATCTGACAGGTAATATATCTGACTCATCCTGGTGGTATCTGACAGGTAATATATCTGACTCATGGTGATGGTATCTGGCAGGTAATATATCTGATTTATGCTGGTGGTGTCTGGCAGGTAATATATCTGACTCATTCTGGTGGTATCTGGTAGGTAATATATTTGACTCATGCTGGTGGTATCTGACAGGTAATATATCTGACTCATGCTGATGGTATCTGGCAGGTAATATATCTGGCTCATGCTGGTGGTATCTGACAGGTAATATTGCTGACTCATGCTGATGGTATCTGGCAGGTAATATATATGACTCATGCTGGTGAGGTCTGCAGGTAATATATCAGACTCATGCTGGTGGTATCTGACAGGTAATATATCTGACTCATGCTGCTGGTGACTGCCAGGTAATATATCTGACTCATGCTGATGGTATCTGGCAGGTAATATAGATGACTCATGCTGGTGATGTCTGGCAGGTAATATATCTGACTCATGCTGGTGGTATCTGGCAGGTAATCTATCTGATTCATGCTGGTGGTATCTGACAGGTAATATATCTGACTCATGCTGATGGTATCTGGCAGGTAATATATCTGGCTCATGCTGGTGGTATCTGACAGGTAATATTGCTGACTCATGCTGATGGTATCTGGCAGGTAATATATATGACTCATGCTGGTGAGGTCTGCAGGTAATTTATCAGACTCATGCTGGTGGTATCTGACAAGTAATATATCTGACTCATGCTGCTGGTGACTGCCAGGTAATATATCTGACTCATGCTGATGGTATCTGGCAGGTAATATAGATGACTCATGCTGGTGATGTCTGGCAGGTAATATATCTGACTCATGCTGGTGGTATCTGGCAGGTAATATATCTGACTCATGCTGATGGTATCTGGCAGGTAATATATCTGACTCATGCTGGTGGTATCTGGCAGGAAATATATTTGACTCATGCTGATGGTATCTGGCAGGTAATATATATCTGACTCATGCTGATGGTATCTGACAGGTAATATATCCAACTTATGCTGGTGGTATCTGGCAGGTAATATATCTGACTCATTCTGGTGGTATCTGGCAGGTAATATATTTGACTCATGCTTGTGGCATCCTGCAGGTAATATATCTGAGTCATGCTGATGGTATCTGGCAGGTTATATATCTGACTCATTCTGGTGGTATCTGTCAGGTAATATATCTGACTTATGCTGGTTGTATCTGTCAGGTAATATATCTGACTCATGCTGGTGGTATCTGGCAGGTAATATATCTGACTCTTGCTGAAGGTATCTGGCAGGTAATATATCTGACGCAGGCTGATGAGATCTGGCAGGTAATATATCTGACTCATACTGATTGTACCCGGCAGGATATATCTGACTTATGCTGGTGGTATCTGACAGGTAATATATCAGAGTCATGCTGATGGTATCTATCAGGTAATATATCTGACTAATGCTAATGGTATCTGCAGGTAATATATCTGAATCATGCTGGTGGTATCTGCCAGGTAATATATCTGACTCATGCTGGTGGCATCTGTCAGGTAATATATCTGACTAATGCTGATGGTATCTGCAGGTAATATATCTGAATCATGCTGGTGATATCTGCCAGGTAATATATCTGACTCATGCTGGTGGTATCTGTCAGGTAATATATTTGACTTATGCTGATGGTATTTGGCAGGTAATATATCTGTCTTATGTTGGTGGTATCTGGCAGGTAATATATCTGACACTTGCTGGTGGCATCTGGCAGGTAATATATCTGACTGATGCTGGTGGTATCTGACAGATAATATATCAAACTAATGCTGATAATATCTCTCTGGTAATAAATCTGACTCATGCAGATGTTATCTGGCAGGTAATATATCTGATTCATGCTGGTGGTCTCTGAAAGATAATTTATCTGACTCATGCTGATGGTATCTGGCAGCTAATATATCTGACTGATGCTGGTGGTATCTGATATGTAATATATCTGACTCATGCTTATGGTATCTGGCATGTAATATATCTGACTCTTGCTGAAGGTATCTGGCAGGTAATATATCTGACTTATGCTGGTGGTATCTGACAGGTAATATATCAGAGTCATGCTGATGGTATCTATCAGGTAATATATCTGACTAATGCTAATGGTATCTGCAGGTAATATATCTGAATCATGCTGGTGGTATCTGCCAGGTAATATATCTGACTCATGCTGGTGGCATCTGTCAGGTAATATATCTGACTAATGCTGATGGTATCTGCAGGTAATATATCTGAATCATGCTGGTGATATCTGCCAGGTAATATATCTGACTCATGCTGGTGGTATCTGTCAGGTAATATATATGACTTATGCTGATGGTATCTGACAGGTAATATATCTGTCTTATGTTGGTGGTATCTGGCAGGTAATATATCTGACACTTGCTGGTGGCATCTGGCAGGTAATATATCTGACTGATGCTGATGGTATCTGACAGATAATATATCAAACTAATGCTGATAATATCTCTCTGGTAATAAATCTGACTCATGCAGATGTTATCTGGCAGGTAATATATCTGATTCATGCTGGTGGTCTCTGAAAGATAATTTATCTGACTCATGCTGATGGTATCTGGCAGCTAATATATCTGACTGATGCTGGTGGTATCTGATATGTAATATATCTGACTCATGCTTATGGTATCTGGCATGTAATATATCTGACTCATGCTGGTGGTATCTGACAGGTAATATATCTGACTCATGCTGGTGGTATCTGGCAGGTAATATATCTGACTCTTGCTGAAGGTATCTGGCAGGTAATATATCTGACTCTTGCTGATGGTATCTGGCAGGTAATACATTTGACACATGCTGGTTGTATATGGCAGGTAATATATCTGAAACATGCTGATGTATCTGGCAGATAGTATATCTGAGTCATGCTGATGGATCTGGCAGATAACATATCTGACTCATGCTGGTGGATCTGGCAGATAATATATCTGACTCAGGCTGATGGTATCTGGCAAGTAATATATCTGACTCTTGTTGATGATATGTGGCAGTTAATATATCTGACTCATGCTGATGGTATCTGACAGGTAATATATCTGAATCATGCTGGTTGTATCTGGCAAGTAATGTATCTAACTCATGCTGATGGTATCTAGCAGGTAATATTTCTGAATCATACTGATGATATCTGCCAGGTAATATATCTGAGTCAGGCGTGTCGTATCTGGCAGATAATATATCTGACTCATGCTGATGGATCTGGCAGATAATATATCTGACTCATGCTGATGGTATCTGGCAGGTAATATATCTGACTTATGCTTATGCTATCTGGCAGGTAATTTATCTGAGTTATGCTGGTGGTATCTGGCAGGTAATATATCTTACTCTTGCTGGTGGAATCTGGCAGGTATTGTATCTCCCTCATGCTGATAATATCTGGCAGGTAATATATCTGACTCATGCTGATGGTATTTGGCAGGTAATATATCTGACTGATGCTGGTGGTATCTGACAGGTAATCTATTTGACTCATGCTAATAATATATCTCAGGTAATATATCTGACTCTTGCCAATGGTATCTGGCAGGTAATATATCTGACTCACGCTGGTGTTATCTGCCAGGTAATATATCTGACTCATGCTGGTGATATCTGCCAGGTAATATATCTGACTCATGCTGATGGTATCTGGCAGGTAATATAGCTGACTCATCCTGGTGGTATCTGACAGGAAATATATCTGACTCATGCTGAGGGTATCTGGCAGGTAGTATATCTGATTTATGCTGGTGGTATCTAGCAGGTAATATATCTGACTCATTCTGGAGGTATCTGGTAGGTAATAAATATGGCTCATGCTGATGATATCTGGCAGGTAATATATCTGACTCATGCTGTTGGTATCTGACAGGTAATATATCAGACTCACGCTGTTGGTATCTGGCAGTTAATATATCTGACTCATGCTGGTTATGTCTGGCAGGTAATATATCTGCCACATGCTAATGGGATCTGACAGGTAATATATCTGACTCATCCTGGTGGTATCTGACAGGTAATATATCTGACTCATGGTGATGGTATCTGGCAGGTAATATATCTGATTTATGCTGGTGGTGTCTGGCAGGTAATATATCTGACTCATTCTGGTGGTATCTGGTAGGTAATATATTTGACTCATGCTGGTGGTATCTGGCAGGTAATATATCTGACTCATGCTGGTGGTATCTGACAGGTAATATATCAGACTCATGCTGTTGGTATCTGGCAGGTAATATATCTGACTCATGCTGATGCTATCTGGCATGTAATATATTTGCATCATGCTGGTTGTATCTGGCAGATAATATATCTGACTCATGCTGGTGGTATCTTCCTGGTAATATATCTAACTCATGCTGATTGTATCTGGCAGGCAATATATCTGACTTATGCTGATGGTTTCTCATGGGTAATATATTTGAATTATGCTGGTGGTATCTGGCAGGTAATATATCTGACTCTTGCTGGTAGCATCTGGCAGGTAGTATATCTGACTCATGCTGATAATATCTGTCAGGTAATATATCTGACTCATGCTGATGGTATCTGGCAGGTAATATATCTGACTGATGCTGGTGGTATCTGACAGGAATATATCTGACTCATGTTAACAATATTTCTCAGGTAATAAATCTGACTCATGCTGATGGTATCTGGCAGGTAATATATCTGACATATGCTTGTGGTATCTGTCAGGTAATATATCTGACTCATGCCGGTGGTATCTGAAAGGTAATATATCACACTCATGCTGATTGTACCTGGCAGTTAATATATCTGGCTCATGCTGGTGTTATCTGGCAGGTAATATATCTGATTCATGCTGGTGGGATCTGAAAGATAATTTATCTGACTCATGCTGATGGTATCTGGCAGCTAATATATCTGACTGATGCTGGTGGTATCTGACAAGTAATATATCTGACTCATGCTTATTGTATCTGGCAGGTAATATATCTGACTCATGCTGGTAGTATCTGGCAGGTAATATATCTGACTCATGCTCGTGGTATCTGGCAGGTAATATATCTGACTTTTGCTGAAGGTATCTGGCAGGTAATATATCTGACTCTTGCTGATGGTATCTGGCAAGTAATATATTTGACATATGCTGGTTGTATCTGGCAGGTAATATATCTGACACATGCTGATGTATCTGGCAGATAGTATATCTGACTCATGGTGATGGATCTGTGGAGATAACATATCTGACTCATGCTGATGGTATCTGCTAGGTAATATATTTGACTCTTGCTGATGGTATCTGGCAAGTAATATATCTGAGTCGTGCTTTTCGTATCTGGCAGGTAATATATCTGACTCATGCTGATGGATCTGCCAGATAATATATCTGACTCAGGCTGATGGTATCTGGTAAGTAATATATCTGAATCATGCTGGTTGTATCTGGCAGGTAATATATCTAACCCATCCTGATGGTATCTGCCAGGTAATATATCTTACTCATACTGATGATATCTGCCAGGTAATATATCTGAGTCATGCTTGTCATATCTGGCAGATAATATATCTGAAAATCAAAAGAAAAACGAGTTGAATGGTAGGAGAAAGCTGAAATAAGCAAATACGAATAATGTAATGCTAAAGCAACTAAAAACTTTAATATGGTAAGCGCTTTCAGTGGTAAAAATATTCCACCTTCTTCAGACCCAGAACAACATAAAACTGATGCTTATATAGCTTGTAGTTTATTATCAATTAGTCATTCAATCAACCAATAAAAATAAAAACAGATAAAAGTACAATATTTAAACAGTATGAAACCTGCTCTAAAATGTTACAATGTTAAGTACATAATACTCAATTTATAAATAACATTAAATATATATGTATAACGTGTAAATGTTATACTAAAAAATCACATTTTAAAAAGCTACTAGGGCAAAACTGAAAATGTATAATATGTGATAAATACATAAATTTACTGTAAGAACTAAGATATTTAGCTAAATATAGACACATAAAAAATATATAGTAATATGTAAAAAATAAATAATTAATTGCATGCTGGTTAAAGACTAAAATCTGATCATAATAATACTGAATATATGACCAAAAAACAAAGTACATATTTTTATATATATAAAACTGTGTAAATGTTACTATGTTTCAAACTTAATCAACAAAAAGGTACAGCATCGAATTCAAAATCTTTTATGCAAAATTAATATGTTATCTATTTAAAGCTTTTAATTTTAACACGCTTTTAATAGACACGAGAGGGGGGCCTTGGCAACTTTTATTAGAACAAAATGAGTTGTATTGGCAAATCAAAACGGCTGCATACATTTTTCCTGGTTTAAATGAATTTGTGTCTATTAAAAGCATGTAAACAGTGTGTAGATGAATAAAAATATATAAAAAATATAATAGCTATAATGTAATAAATATGATATAATAAATATATGTTGTAAAAATATATGTAAAAGATATATATATATAATGTAATAAATATAATAGATGTATGTTGTAAAAAATGTATGATGTATATATATGTAATGTATAATGGAATATATACTTATTGGATGTATAATTTATAAATCTATAAAATGTATCAATAAAGACAGTATGTGTAAGTATGTGATTATAAATATGTGAAAGTGAAAAAAAAAAAATAATATATATATATATATATATATATATATATATGTAAATGTATATGTGAATGAATAAATATATATGCAAACAGGATTGGAATAATATGTAGGATATGCACAAATGTGTTAGAAATGTAATATTGCCAGACTAATAGGAAAGTGTATATAAAGTAGAATATTGTGGTATGTATTAAATAATCATGAATATGAGTGGCAGCAAATGTAAAGTAAAACAATCTATACAATGTAGTCTATTATTTGATATGTCAAATAATAGACTACATTGTATAGATTGTTTACACATGCATACATATATACTTCATAACACATTTTACATTTTATATTATTTTTAATTGGCATCATAAACACACATATGTTATGTTATACATAAACTTTTATATATATATTTACCTCTATATATATATATTACGATACAATTAGCTTTATATATATATATATTTTTAATTGGATGCTTTTTCCGCATGTATATACATATTTTAATGATGCCACATTTTAATGTATTATTTTATGTTCTGACTGCCTGTTATAATTAATTGTTTTATATTTACATGGTCGATGCTAATAACTCACTTCAGAGGATTTTTGTGTTTTTATAAACTGTATTTTTAAGCATAGGCTAGATAATTATATAATTATTTAATTGCCTGTGATTATTCTGTTAATTGTAATACTATGATTATATAAAGGGTTGAATTAATTCATTTTGTGTAAGATCTGAAGAAGCTAAGTTTTAGCGAAAGCACTCATCTTTACTTTGTTTATGTTCTGTTCGTTTAATGTGAATAAACGGCTTTGGTTTCACATCTATATAAGCATCAGTTTTATGTTGTTCTGGGTCTGAAGAAGGTGGAATATTTTTACCACTGAAAGCGCTTACCATATTAAAGTTTTTAGTTGCTTAAGTATTACGTTATTCATATTTGCTTATTTCAGCTTTCTCCTACCATTCAACTCGTTTTTCTTTTGATTTTTAGTAGTTTTTCATTTTTTTTTGTTTTTTTGTTAGATAATATATCTGACTTATGCTGATGGATCTGGAAGATAATATATCTGACTCATGCGGCTGGTATCTGGCAGGTAATATATCTGAATCATGCTGGTTGTATCTGACAGGTAGTATATCTAACTCATGCTGATGGTATCTGGCAGGTAAGATATCTGACTTATATTTATGCTATCTGGCAGGTAATATATCTGAGTTATGCTGGTGGTATCTGGCAGGTAAGATATCTGACTCTTGCTGGTGGCATCTGGCAGGTAATACATCTCACTCATGCTGATAATATCTGTCAGGTAATATATCTGACTCATGCTGATGGTATTTGTCAGGTAATATATCTGATGGATGCTGGTGGTATCTGACAGGTAATATATCTGACTCATGCTGATAATATCTCTCAGTAATATATCTGACTCATGCCGATGGTATCTGGCAGGTAATATATTTTACTCATGCTGGTGGTATCTGACTGGTAATATATCTGACTCATGCTGGTGATATCTGACAGGTAATATATCAGACTCATGCTGATGGTATCTGACACTTATTATATCTGACTCATGCTGGTGGTATCTGCCAGGTAATATATCTGACTAATGCTGGTGATATCTGCCAGGTAATATATCTGACTCATGCTGATGGTATCTGGCAGGTAATATATCTGACTCATCCTGGTGGCATCTGACAGATAATATGTCTGACTCATGCTGAAGGTATCTGGCAGGTAATATATCTGATTTATGCTGGTGGTATCTAGCAGGTAATATATCTGACTAATTCTGGAGGTATCTGGTAGGTAATAAATCTGTCTCATGCTGCTGGTATCTGGCAGGTAATATATCTGACTCATGCTGTTGGTATCTGGCAGTTAATATATCTGACTCATGCTGGTTATGTCTGGCAGGTAATATATCTGACACATGCTGATTTGGTCTGACAGGTAATATATCTGACTCATGCTGGTGGTATCTGACAGGTAATATAGCTGACTCATGCTGCTGGTATCTGTCAGGTAATATATCTGATGTATGCTGGAGGTATCTTGCAGGTAATATATCTGACTCATTCTGGTGGTATCTGGCAGGTAATATGTCTGACATTTGTTGTGGTATTTGGCAGGTAATATATCTTACTCATACTGATGGTATCTGGCAGGTAATATATCTGATGCATGCTGATGGGATCTGACAGGTAATATATATGACTCCCACTGATAGTACCTCACAGGATATATCTGACTTATGCTAGTGATATCTGACTGGTAATATATCTGACTCATGCTGATGGTATCTGGCAGGTAATATATCTAACTCATGCTGATGGTATCTGGCAGGTAATATATCTTATTCATGCTGATGTTATCTTTCAGGTAATATATCTGACTCATGCTGATGGTATCTGGTAGGTAATATATCTGACTAATGCTAGTGGTATCTGGCAGGTAATATATCCAACTCATGCTGATGGTATGTGGCAGGAAATATATCTGACTTATGCTGATGGTATATGACAGGTAATATATCTGACTTATGCTGGTGGTATCTGGCAGGTAATATTTCTGACTCTTGCTGGTGGCATCTGGCAGGTAATATATCTGACTCATGCTGATGATATCTGAAAGGTAATATATCTGACTCATGCTGATGGTATCTGGCAGGTAATATATCTGACTGATGCTGGTGGTATCTGACAGGTTATATGTCTGACACATGCTGATAATATCTCTCAGGTAATAAATCTGACTCATGCTGATGGTATCTGACAGTTAATATATCTGACTCATGCTTGTGGTATCTGACAGGTAATATATCAGACTTATGGTGGTGGTATCTGGCAGTTAATATATCTGACTCATGCTGATGGTATCTGACAGGTAACATATCTGACTCATGCTGAACATATCTTGGAGGTAATATATCTGACTCATACAAATGGTATCTGGCAGGTAATATATCTGACTCATGCTGTTCGTATCTGCAGGTCATATATCTGACTCATGCTGGTGGTGTCTGACAGGTAATATATCTGACTCATGCTGTTGTTATCTGGCAGGTAATATATCTAACTCATGCTGGTGGTTTCTCGCAGGTAATACATCTGACTCATTCCGGTGGCATCTGGCAGGTAATATATCTGACTCATGATGGTAGTATCTGGCAGGTAATATATCTGAATCTTGTTGATGGTATCTGGCAAGAAATATATCTGACTCTGGCTAATGGTATCTGGCAGGTAATATATGTGACTTATGCTGGTAGTTTGCGGCAGGTAATATATCTGACTCATGCTGGTGACATCTGGCCGGTAATATATCTTACTCACGCTGATGGTATCTGGCAGACAATATATCTGACTAATGCTGGTGGTATCTGACAGGTAATATATCTAACACATACTGATAATATCTCTCAGGTAATAAATCTGACTCATGCTGATGTTATCTGGCAGGTAATATATCTGACTCATGCTTGTGGTATCTGACAGGTAATATATCAGACTCATGCTGATGGTATCTGGCAGTTAATATATCTGACTCATGCTGATGATATCTGAAAGGTAATATATCTGACTCATGCTGATGGTATCTGGCAGGTAATATATCTGACTGATGCTGGTGGTATCTGACAGGTTATATGTCTGACACATGCTGATAATATCTCTCAGGTAATAAATCTGACTCATGCTGATGGTATCTGACAGTTAATATATCTGACTCATGCTTGTGGTATCTGACAGGTAATATATCTGACTCATGTTGAATATACCTTGGAGGTAATATATCTGACTCATGCTGATGGTATCTTGGAGGTAATATATCTGACTTGTGCAGATGGTATCTGGCAGGTAATATATCTGACTCATGCTGTTCATATCTGGCAGGTAATATATCTGACTCATGCTAGTGTTATCTGGCAGGTAATATATCTAACTCATGCTGGTGGTTTCTGGCAGGTAATACGAATGACTAATTCTGGTGGTATCTGGCAGGTAATATATCTGACTCATGATGGTAGTATCTGGCAGGTAATATACCTGACTCTTGTTGATGGTATCTGGCAAGAAATATATCTGACTCTTGCTGATGGTATCTGGCAGGTAATATATGTGACTTAAGCTGGTGGTATCTGACAGGTAATATATCTGACTATTGCTGATGGTATCTGGTAACAAATATAACTGACTCTTGCTGATGGTATCTGGCATGTAATATATTTGACACATGCTGGTGGTATCTGGCAGGTAATATATCTGACTCATGCTGATGGTATCTGCCAGGTAATATATCTGATTTATGCTGGAGGTGTCTGGAAGGTAATATATCTGACTCATTCTGGTCGTATCTGGTAGGTAATATATCTGACTCATGCTGTTGGCATCTAGCAGATAATATATCTGACTCATGCTGGTAGTATCTGACAGGTAATATATCAGACTCATGCTGTTGGTATCTGGCAGTTAATATATCTGACTTATGCTGGTGGTGTGTGGCAGGTAATATATCTGACGCATGCTGGTGGTATCTGACAGGTAATACATCTGACTTGCTGATGGGATCTGTCAGGTAATATGTCTGATGTATGCTGGTGGTATCTGGCAAGTAAGATATTTGACTGATTCTGATGGTATCTGGCAGGTAATATATCTCACTTATGCTAATGGTGTCTGCCGGGTAATATATCTGACTCATGCTGATTGTACCTCGCAGGATATATTTGACTTATACGGGTGATATCTGACAGCTAATATATCTGACTCATGCTGATGCTATCTGGCAGGTAATATATATGACATGCTGAAGGTATGTGGTAGGTAATATATCTGAATCATGCTGGCGGTATCTGGCAGGTAATATATCTAACTCATACTGATGGTATCTGACAGGCAATATATATCTGACTTATGCTGATGGTATCTGACAGGTAATATATTTGAATTATGCTGGTGGTATCTGGCAGGTAATATATCTGACTCATGGTGGTATCTGACAGGTAATATATCAGACTCATGCTGGTGGTATCTGACAGGTAATATATCTGACTCATGCTGGTGGTATCTGGCAGGTAATATATTTGACACTTGCTGGTGGTATCTGGCAGGTAATAAATCTGACACATGATGATGGATCTGGCTGATAATATATCTGACTCATACTGATGGTATCTGCCAGGTAATATATCTGAGTCATGCTTGTCGTATCTGGCAGGTAATATATCTGACTCATGCTGGTTGTATCTGGCATGCAATATATATCTGACTTATACTGATGGTATCTGACAGGTAATATATTTGAATTATGCTGGTGGTATCTGGCAGGTAATATATCTAACTCATGCTGATGGTATCAGGCATGCAATATATCTGACTTATGCTGCTGGTATCTGACAGGTAATATAATTTAATTATGCTGGTGGTATCTGGCAGGTTATATATCTGACTCTTGCTGGTGGCATCTGGCAGGTAATATATCTGACTCATGCTGATAATATCTGTCAGGTAATATATCTGACTCATGCTGATGGTATCTGGCAGGTAATATATCTGACTTATTTTGATAATATCTTTCAGGTAATAAATCTGACTCATGCTAATGGTATCTGGCAGGTACTATATCTGACTCATGCTTGTGGTATCTGTCAGGTAATATATCTGTCTCATGTTGGTGGTATCTGACAGGTAATATATCAGACTCATGCTGATGGTATCTGGCAGTTAATATATCTGACACATGCTGGTGGTATCTGGCAGGTAATATATCTGATTCATGCTGGTGGTATCTGAAAGGTAATATATCTGACTCATGCTGATGGTATCTGGCAGGAAATATATCTGACTCATGCTGTTGGTATCTGGCAGGTAATATATCTGATTCTTGCTGGTGGTATCTGAAAGGCAATATATCAGACTCATGCTGATGGTTTCTAGCAGGGAATATATCTGACTCTCGCTGGTGGTTTCTGGCAATTAATATATCTGACTCATGCTTATGGTATCTGGCAGGTAATATTTCTGACTCATGCTGGTGGTATCTGGCAGGTAATATATCTGACTCATGCTGGTGGTATCTGACAGGTAATATATCTGACTCATGTTGGTGGTGTCTGGCAAGTAATATATCTGACTCTTGCTGATGGTATCTGGCAGGTAATATATTTGACACATGCTGGTGGTATCTGGCAGGTAATATATCTGACTCATGCTGATGGATCTGGCAGATAACATGTCTGACTCATGCTGATGGTATCTTTCAGGTAATATATCCGACTCATACTGATGGTGTCTGCCAGGTAATATATATGAGTCATGCTTGTTGTATCTGGCAGGTAATATACCTGACTCATGCTGATGGATCTGGCAGATAATATATGTGATTCAGGCTGATGGTATCTGGCAGGTTATATATCTGACTCTTGCTGATGATATCTTGCCGGTAATATAGCTGACTCATGCTGATGGTATCTGACAGGTAATATATCAGACTCATGCTGATGGTATCTTGCAGGTATTATATTTGACACATGCTGGTGGTATTTGGCAGGTAATATATCTGACTCAAGCTGATGATATCTGACATGTAATATATCTGACTCTTGTTCTTGGTATCTGGCAAGTATTATGTCTGACTTGTGCTTATGATATCTGGTAGGTAATATATCTGATTCTTGCTGATGGTATCTGGCAGTTTTCACCAGAATGGCTCATCCAGACTCTGGTACACTTTGCTGTGAGGAAAGGTTACTTTGCTTTTATTTGTTGTATTTTGTATTACTTTATTGTCTTTTTATATTTTGAATACTGTGGTTTGTTTTCTTTACCTTGTGTTTTACTTGCATTCTGCTTTAACTGCATATTAAAACTTCAAAAGAGACCACAGCTCTGTCTCTTCTGAGTCAGGCAGAAATGTTTCAATTTTCCCACCCTCTCACCCTGTTACAGTTGTTTTGTTAAATACCACTGCCTTTCTAGTTGCCTGCCTCTTATGTTAATTTGGCCATACATCTCATTTCTTCTCTGCTTTCACTGGCTTGTATGAGTAATCACAAAATCATCATTTTTGAAATCCCTCCCCTTCAACTATATAAATTTATTGGCCATCCTACTGTATTCCATAGTACCAGAATACAAAAGTAACCACCCCTTTCAATCCATCTTGCTGTTTTAAAAATAGTAACTCTCCACTACAGCTTAACTTTTTAAATAGGTAAAACTTACGTTACCTACTTTCAATTCTAACTACTCTAGTGCACACTGCAGTGTGCATTTTTTTTCATCTTACCTTTAAGCATCCCTAGCACTTGCTCCAATATCTGCTGGAAAGCACTAGGAAGCCTTAAACTGATACAAGCACGCAACTCTCCTTGTTAATAAGGAGAAATTAATCGTAGGCACTAAACATCCTATAATTGCAAAGTACCTTGCTAAGGTAAGGGAAAACAGCTCCTGTACTTTACAAAAAAAAAAATAAAGCACCAAACCAGGCATATCCAAGGGTCAGCTTCCAGTGATTTCTCCTGTTCACCTGATGAATCTGGGCAGCAATTGCCTCATGTACACAGACAACCCTCTCCTCCTACCACCCAACACTACAACCTGTGAGATATGCACTTACATAGATAAAATGGAAGCAAAGCTCTCTCCACCCAAGATTGTGCTAGACAGTCAAGAGGAGAAGGTTAGCACCCACACTACACCTCAAGCAACACATAGCCCTTCTAAACCCACACCACCAACAACACCCACATATAGCAACACTAAATCCACATATGCAGAGGCCCTTAATTGTAACCTGCCCAAGCAACAAGGACCTCTGAAGCTGAAATGCAAACAAAGACCAATCACAACCAAAATGTCACATAGCTCACAACAACAGTGTGCCACCCAGCAACAGCCCCTAAGGCAAGACAACGTACCTAACACTTTAGTCATGGGTGACTCTATAGTCCGGCACACTGATGTCCCACTCTCCAGGTTGAACAAGGAGAAAATTACAGTCAGCTGCCTGTCGGGTGCCAGGAACCGCCACATAACGCATGCACTCAAGTCACTCCACAACAAGTGCAAATATGACTCTGTCATTGTCCATGTTGGAGTGAATGACTTGAGATGTACCTCCCTGGACTACATGAAAAGAGACATGGAAGAGCTCTCGGATCATCTGGCCCAGGCAGGTATGACCCTAGCCCTGAGTATCATCCTGCCTTTGCCCAGAATTATACCACAATATAAGGACAAAATGACTGACTTCAACAATTGGCTAAGCTTCTGGTGTCATTCAAAGGGAATCCAGTATCTGTCTGCCTGGGATGACATGATCAACAGACCACAATGCTTTGCCAGAGATGGTCTGCACCTGTCGCACCTGGGATTCAGGTTAGTGGCTAAGGCTCTTGCCACCCCTATAGTGCCTTTTTTTAGGCAAAGTTCAAAGGACAAAAGGAAAAAATGTAGTGCATGTCCTTACATTTATAGCACAAATACATATACTCATCCAACAAAACAGTTCCATCTGTATTCCCATACATATGCTGATTGTAAAAGTACTGATGTGATTTATTATGGTTTCTGCAAGAGATGTCCTGTTTTCTATGTTGACAAGACTAATAGATCTTTTAAAGATAGAATTTTGGAACATCTTCGTGATATCAGGAATAGAAAACATACAAATGCATTAGCTAATCATGTCATGAACACTGATTCCCTCACATTCCTTCCAGTTTTTGTCTTACAACAGATACATAAACATTTGAGAGGAGGGGATATAGAAAATATTACTGAAGGTTGTGAACAAAAATGGATAATGAAACTTAATCCAGACAAATATCCAGGTCTTAATGGTACCACATCTCTGGTCCCTTTTTTGAAAGCCTGACGCCTTAAACACAAATAATTTTAAGCATAATATTTATTGACTCTTACTTATGAATGAATTGTACATAATTGATTCTTTAAAAAGATTTTTTATGCTTAGTAGAAGCTTATGTTATGTATTTTATCTGATTTATGTTTAGTTTTTGTCTGTGCCTTTAAATGCTCCTTCAGGTATGACATCACTAATTATGCTAATTGGTTTCAAGAGTATTTAAGAAATGAGCTGTTTTAACATTTTGTCTGAAGAAGCAACTGAGTGTTGCGAAATCGCTTACCACTGTTTTCTTTTATTTATTTTATTAAAGACGCTATTGTGTGCATTTTATAGCTATGTCAAGAATCTAAATGGCAACACTCAGATATGCTCTGAGTTACAACACAATGGCACTAAATATACAGAATCAACTGAGATTGCCAACATCCTGGCAGATAGGTTCAGTGTTAACTTTACCCCCTCTCAACCCCTAAAGGGCCCCTCTCTATACCGGAAGAATGCAAAGTTCCTGTAATCATGGCTGCACAGGTAAAAAACCCACTCTCCAAAGCCAAGAACACAGCATCTATGAGACCTGACAACATCCCAGGCTGCATTCTATATGAACTACAGAACGAACTGGCACCCCACCTAATAACCATGTTCAATCATAGCCTTACCTCAGGCTTTGTGCCCACTGATTGGTGCACAGTGACGGTCATCCCACTCCACAAAGGGGGAGCCACCATGGAGCCTGAGAACTACTGCCCCATTAGCCTGACAAGCCTGGTCTGCAAGGCTATGGGAGATATCATCATGGAACTTATAAACAATGACATTGGTAATCTCCAAACTCTAGACCCCACCCAGTTTAGGTTTGTAAAAGGCAGATCATGTCTCCTAAACCTGACAGACATCTTTGAAGTGATCTCCAAAGCCGTAGATGAGGGTAAGGTGGTTCACACAGCCTATCTAGATCTTGCCAAGGCTTTTGACACCATCCCCCACTCTGGAATTATAGATATACTCACTAAACTAGGTATAAATCCCTATGTCACAAGATGGGTTACCAACTGGCTCACTGACAGAACCCACACTGTGAAAGTAGCAGACTCCAACCCCGACTTCAAACCAGTGACAAGTGGAGTACCGCAGGGTTCATTTCTGGGTTGTCTCCTGTTTGGTATCTACTTCTCTGAAGTACAGGCTAACACAGAAGGTCTTTGGCTAATGAAGTTCGCAGATGACTGCAAACTAGGAGCCATAATCGAAACTCCTAATGATGTGGGCATCCTACAAAAGGGCCTCACTGAGACAGATGCCTGGTGTCAAAGCCATGGCCTCAAGCTCAATGCCAAAAAGTGCATTGTCATCCCTTTTGGTAAAAACTCTGTAACCATGAAATACCAGATAAGCGGTAGTCTACTTAACACTGAAAGTGTGATAAGAGACCTTGCGACACAGGTGGACAGTAGTCTCTCCTTTGATAATCACATCGCCACAGTAGTCAGGAAATCCTTCTACATGGCACACCTCATCACAAAAGGTTTCTCATCCAGGAAAAAAGAGGTCATTGTTCCCCTCTACTTGTCACTCATTTAAACCCATTATAGAATACAGTGCCCCTTTTGGTATGTACCTCACAAGACATCCACAGCAACTGGAAAGGCCACAGACATACCTCACAAAGAGGATTACCAACCTCAAGCAGATGCCCTATGCAGGCCGTCTCAAAAAACTTCAGCTTTACTCCATCGCATGTCACCTACTTAGTGGCGATCTCTGCTTAACATACAAAGCTATGTCAAACCCAGAGCTGTTGGACATGCTCTACTTAAAGAAATCTCAATCACTTTGAGCTACATGCTCTAGGGGCCTAAACCTTGTTACAACAATAAACAGACCATGCTGTAGGGATAGATTCTTGTCCCAGAGACTTCCCATACTCTCGAATAAATTATCTATCTATATCAAACAAAGCTCCTCATTAGCAGTCTTCAAGAAAAATCTTGATGATTGGATGGGAGATAGGAAATTCACCCTGGGGATTACTTCTGTGGCTCTGCTTGACAGGGGCACAGGAAAATAATTTTCTTGGGTGGCGAAAGCCAGAATATCTTTATGGCTAGGCTTATATAGGCCCTCGGGCCAATAGCCTAGTATCTACCTATGAACCTATGAAGTGGACCTGATTGAGGGCAGCTTACAGACAAGTTAAAAAAATGGAAAAGAAAATTTCTGATCACATGGTGACATCATGCAGCCCCGCGGATGTCCACGAGGTGTCGAGGAACAAACGGAGGAGAAGAAGAAACCTGCAGCTGCTGCATGGGGGCCCTCGTTCATGGGGAGATAATCATGGGCTCCCCATAGCTGCGGGATCTGTGAGTGTCTAATGCCAGCTATGACTTTCCAATGTGTTCTGCAACAGCAACCTTTTCTATTTACTGTTAATCCAAAATTTCTGACACTTCCTTGAAAGGCAAAAAACAAGTGACATCAGAGTTAGCATGTTTTATACAACAGCAATTTCAAAGTGATTTGCAGTTGACCGAGTAATAGTTTCATTATAGCCTGTTATAATTTTATTGCCTTTTTTGGGGGGGGGTACTATACTTAGTCGACAGTGCCCATCATCTCTCATGCAGAGCTGTTCTAACTTTGATCACTAACTTGTAGGTCAGCCACCACAGCTGCTCTGCAGATGTCCACTGCAAGTAGCAAAATTTGACACATGCACATACTCATCAACAAATAACCCAAATAGTGTCAGTCAGCCATGGATCACTGTCCACCTATTTCCAAAAACAAACAAATGGCAGCAATGGCTACATGAAGCAATGTATGTCTAACTGTCAGATTGTCACCGGACACAGCTGTAGCAGTAAACACACATTACTGGTGTCAACTGACAAATCCTGGGCATCAGGTCCCTGTAACTGTTTTCCACGTTTGTATAGGTTCATAGGTATATAAAAGGCTAACAACCACCAAGACCTTTATAAGCCTAGCTGAGCAATCCAATCCAGTTGTGCCCCAGTGTATTGTGGTTGCATTTATCAGGATGGGGCATATTATTTAGGAAGTTTCTAGAGGCAGGGGGGGTATGTTAGACATTGGCAGACAGTAAGGCTACACTATCAGAGAGCTTGGTTAAGATTATACTTAAATAGGGTTAAGGATGGACTCTGCTTCACATGGATGAGGAGCTTTTTCCAGAGCATGGGATCCTCTGAGAGACATATCTGTCTCTCCAACATGTCTTTTATATGTCACAAGCAAAATTTAAATCCTTGGATATAGTGTTTCTGATGCTGTTTGTTTTTTGAATGTGGAAAAGGTCCACTAGAGCTGAATCCAAGGATGCCTTGCATGCCAGCCATAGACCACCACTCAGTAACCTGTAAGAGATACAGTACAGAGATAGGGCTTAAAGGCGATCCATTTAGGACAATATGTTTATACCCTGGATTTTTTTTTGGTAAGGAACCATTGTGATCATTCCAACTGTTGCATATATCTGGTAAAGTAAATGTTAAATGGGACATTATACTCAATGATGAGTCTGATAAAGGCCAAATAAAGTGGCACTATGACTTCTTTAGACCTGAATGCCATGCCCTTACTTAGGAGTTGGGCAGTATAATGCATTTCTTGACATGGAGTTTTATTCCATGACTTTGGCACCAGTCATTTGTCTGTGTTACACTCTCTTGTAAAATGTTTGTTTCAATGGGGGGAATCTGTGATGCTCCCAGTTTAAATGTGGTCATCCAAAGCCCCTTGACATTAATCTTAACCTCTGAGAAGTAGATGCCAAATAGAAGCGGACCCAGATCTTTCTTGTCACAGTAACCACAGCATGCACAGACATGCACAGACACACACACATACACACACACACACACACACACACACACACACACACACACACACACACACACACACACACACACACACACAAACTCGCACTATAATATACTGCACAATAATAAGCCATTAAGCACCTCTTTACAACTAGTTCTGTAATGCCATGGGCACCTCAACTCAGGCCAACATGCCTGAGATGTGCCTGTGCAGCACTAAACCCCCCTTTAAACAAAAGTTCAGTAAATAAAACCATAAACAAGTAAATGCCTGATATTCACAAGAATAATTTCCACCAAAAGCTTCTGATAAAAATTCAGACATCTACTTTATCCTGTCTTCAAAGTTCTGACTTTCAATGCAGATCAGTCTGTTGCTTTTCAGATAAACAAGGACATTCTATGGGATAAAATAACCAAGATGCTTGACCCTCAACACACATACACACACGCACACACACACACACACACACACACACACACACACACACACACACACACACGTATGCACGCATGCACGTGTGCACACACACACACACACACACACACACACACACACAAGTAAAAAAAAAAAAAAAAAAGGTAAGCAACAGAGAGAGAGAGAGATTTTAAAATTTTGAAAGGCTAGTTTGCCCAGAATCATCAGCACAGCAAGGACCCCTATAACATAATGACAAACCTTGTAGGAATGTATACAGACATCAATGCACATGTAACACAAAGAAGGACAATGCAGGTCATTAAAAGAAAAGGGTGGAGTACTTTGCTCTCTAATACAAAGGACAAAGTTTTCATTTGAAAAAGCTGTGCTACAGCTGCAAAGTACAGGCCAGACACAAAGTGTTCAAACATAGTCCAAAGGCAAAGATTGTAACAGTTTCTTTAAAATTAAAGAATGATCTTTAAGTATGCTTAAGTATAGTTTAAACTGTATCCGACTAGGGTGGCTACAGTTTGTCACCAGTCCTTTGGATGTTACAGTCCTACTTCAACTACTGAAGCAGTTTCTGTTTGTTTACCAGCACTGCCGTTACTGTGGGAAATGCGTAGCATTTTTCTTTCTGACCAGACATGTATGTCTGCTACTGCTTCTCAGATTAGCATCTTTGATAGCTTTTGACACGAGTTAATTATCCTGATGTGCTTAGTTGTTCTTCTATAACTGCATATATAGGAACTGATGTGCTTAGTTGTTCTTCTATAACTGCATATATAGCAACTGATGTGCTTAGCTGCTCTTCTATAACTGCATATATAGGAACTGATGTGCTTAGCTGTTCTTCTATAACTGCATATATAGGAACTGGTGTGCTTAGCTGTTCTTTTATAACTGCATATATAGGAACTGATGGGCTTAGCTGTTCTTCTATAACTGCATATATAGGAACTGATGTGCTTAGCTGTTCTTCTATAACTGCATATATAGGAACTGATGTGCTTAGCTGTTCTTCTATAACTGCATATATAGGAACTGATGTGCTTAGCTGTTCTTCTATAACTGCATATATAGGAACTGATGGGCTTAGCTGTTCTTCTATAACTGCATATATAGGAACTGATGTGCTTAGCCGTTCTTCTATAACTGCATATATAGGAACTGATGTGCTTAGCCGTTCTTCTATAACTGCATATATAGGAACTGATGTGCTTAGCCGTTCTTCTGTAACTGCATATATAGGAACTGATGTGCTTAGCTGTTCTTCTATAACTGCATATATAGGAACTGATGTGCTTAGCTGTTCTTCTATAACTGCATATATAGGAACTGATGGGCTTAGCTGTTCTTCTATAGCTGCATATATATATATGAAGTGTTCATAGTCAGCTCTATGTATGTTTCCGCACTGCTTAGTTGAAAGTCTCTTTCTTTACTTGTATTTTTGTGTGTGAAGTGCAAACAGTTGCTGCTTATTTAGTTTGTTATTTGATACAACTCCTTTGCTGCTGCATTTTACTGATGGCTCTCTCTTTTCTCCCATACGAACACACGCCTCACTTTCTTTTTCTTTTGCGCGTGTCCTTTTCTCTGTCGATTTCCTGCATATCTTATCTTTAGTACATTTCATTCCTGCTCTATATTTCATTCTTCTTTTTGCATTTCAATACCATTCCTGTACTAAATACCCACTTTGTGTTACTGCTGCATCTCCACCTCAGAGTAACCTCCGGTATCATGTGATTACCATCCAGTAACCTTATCTGAGCTAGCAGCTCTTATATACACAAAGTATGTTCCCTACAGGGGTTTCATCACTGACTACTACTTCTGTAGTCCTATTCTTCTACTCCTGTAGTAGAATATTATAACTGAGTGTATTGTATTCTTTTTTACTAATGTATATATTTCTATTTTGTGGCATACACACTAAACTCGGCTGCCCACTCCCCACCTTTCCCTCTATTTTTACAATCCTTATAGCCCTGTTTTGTCTTACCCCTGCTGCTCTTTCCCCATCTCTTCTTCATTTACCTACCTCATATCCCTTAAACTCAACATAGACTAAGATAGAAGTCGCCTCCTTTCCCTATTTTGTCTTATCTACCTTTTCACTATCTCCTCTCCTAATTTTCTTTCTATTTTATCGACAATATTCCATGCAAAAGGTTTTGGTAACCAATAATACCATTTAGAATATAACACCAAGTTACCTGCTTATTGATGGTTTTTCTTTCTATCACTTTACTTTCTGGGATGGGTCTAGCTAATCTGTTCATCCTCCATCCACTTGCAGTACCATTAATCAAATTCCCTACCCAGGAAACCCCAAACCCTTGCCCCAATCACTTTCCCCTAGAAATTGCATCCATATTCGATACTTACTTCATAGATACCTTCAAACTCCTACCTATCCAACCCCACACCTCCAACCTCCCACCTACAACTAAATAGCCCCTTCTCTCTAAATCCTGTTCCAACCAGTTACATTAAAAAACTTCTTCTTAAACTTAAACCCTGCTCCCCTTCTGCTGACAACCTGCCATCTTTATTTCTGAAGGCTGCTGCTAACTCCATAGCATATCCAGTCTCCATACTCATTAATCATTAAATCAGAGAATCCACTGTCCCCATTCTTTGGAACAAATTTCACACCATACCCATTCACAAAGGTGGTAATTCTGTTGAGCTCTCCAACTATCGACCCTTTGCCATACACTGTCCCCTCTCCAAAATTCTTGAGCACTGTATACACAAACAAATCACTGCTTACCTCACTCAAGAGAATCTGATCACCCTACTCGACATGGATTCTGGTCCCACCACTGCATTTATCCTTCACTAATATCATCTCCCAAGCAAGAGACAATAGAAAGCTAGTCTGCTGCCTCTTTTTACATCTTTTTAAAGCATTTGACACTGTCTCCCACCCCATTCTCTTCTACAAACTTTCCTAACTCAACCTCTCTCCTGCAACTATCTCCTGGTTCAACAGCTATCTCTCAGACAGACAACAATCTGTTAAATGGCTCTCTGCTCTATCTCCTTTTTTCTCCCTCAAAATAGGAGTTCCCCAAGGCTCTATCTTACATCCCCTTCGTTTTAACATATTTACCAACCAATTCCACACATCCTGCCTACAGTTCTCCTTCATACAGTATGCAGAAAATTCTACTATCCTTTCAATTGCTGATAACCCCTCTGATCTGCTAACCTCACTGAAACCACTAACCACCAGCTTATACTAAACCTTAAAAAGACCAAACTTCGTCTCTTCCTTCCTAAATCTCTTCACCATCTTAAGTCCACATTTACCATTTCCTCCCTAAACAACACTACTAAAACACCTGATATGCACACCAACCTCCTTGGAGCAATCATAGATGACCAACTTAAAATTGACCTTCATATACTCAACAGTATCAAGAAAACCCATCAAAAGCTTGGTCTACTGTACAGAAACAAAAGGTTCCTCACACAACTTTCGGATCTCACTTGCCCAAGCTAGCCTTCACCCCAATCTCTTCTACAACTCCCAAATCCTAACCAACTTTCAGACCTCACTACCTTCTAAACTTGAAAACATCTACAACAAAGCTGCTAGATTTGTTGCCAATATCCCTTCCAGGATCACACCACTGTCAGGCTCTCCAGATACTCAATTGGTTAGAGTTTCGAAACCTTCTCTTATTTACTCAACTACCTATTATCCATTCTATTCTGAATAAGCCCTCTTCCTGCCCTAGTGTCTCTCACTTGTCTCTCTCTAAAAGCCCCCTTGCTCTCTCAGAAGCTTTGACCAATACCTCTTAAAGATTCACAAGCCTAAAAAATCTGCTGGACAGAAACTCTACAGCTACTGGCCTGCTCTTTCCTGGAACAATCTTCCCCTGACCATAAGAAATATAACCCACAGTCCTGAATTCAAGAAAACTCTCAAATTATACCTCAACAGCACCTGGTCCTGCTACTGCAATCATCCAGCCTGAACTCTTCCTACTCTCCTTCACCAACCACCTTATGTCCTCCCCTCCCAACTACTATCAGTAACTTTAAGTTGGATTCTATTAAACAGAATCCAACCACCACGTCATCCTCTGAACTCTCTGTACTTAACTGCAGTTCATTGTTACTTTTCCCATATTGCACTACACATGGTATTTGTACACTCTCTGTACTTAACTGCAGTTTATTGTTACTTTTCCTATACTGCACTACACACGGTATTTGTACTTCATCCTCTGAAGTCTCTGTACTTAACTGCAGTTCATCGTTACTTTTCCCATACTGCACTACACACTCACTGCTCATCATAATGAGTGACTCTATAAATCTGCTAGTTTGTTTTATTGTTTACTGAATACTGTATCTATCTTATTGTAGCGTTTATATCACGTTATCGAAAGATGAAAATAGCGAATGCTATTTCATCAAACCTAAAATATGTAAACCACATAATATCGAACATTCAGAACAGCAAATTTTTCCCTTGGGAAAAAATTCGCTATTCCGAAACACATACACACAACACAAGCACACCTAAAAAACATCAATACACACACATACACTTACAATTCTACAACTAACCCTACACTAAACTATACATGCACTACTATCTATCCACTTACCTTAACGCAAACTCTAACCCTAAGGTCCGTCACTATCGCACACTCACCTAACCCACGCCCTAACCCTAACTCACTTAACCCACCCCTAAACCTAATTCACGTAACCCGCGCCCTAACCCTAACTCACCTAACCCGTGCCTTAACCCTAACTCACCTAACCCGTGCCCTAATCCTAACAACCACACAATCGCACACTTACCTGAACCCGACCCGTAAATCTCCACCACAGCGCTGAAAATAGTGAAGCCACAAAACCAGCCAACCGAATTCTTTCCCTAGGAAAGAATTCAGTGTTCTGCAGCTTCGCTATTTTTAGCGTTCGATTAAAACGGGTCGAGATTAGAACATTCGAAGTTTTAAAACTTCGATGTTCTGATATAGAACCTTATTGTATAATGCTTTTTGCTTATTTTTACTGTGGAGCTTTTCTCTCTGGGCCTCTGCTGAAAAATGGCTTCTTCTCAGTCGGACTATCCCAGTCATCAAATGTCAAATAAATAAAAATAGATAAATGCATTTAAGGCACCATTCAGATGTCTTAGCAGCTACATCTGCATACGTTATGAAGCCTAATGAATAACAATGACCCTGACATTTAAATACAGGAAGGGGGAACCACAGCAGTAGTTACCCAAGCTGAGCTGACAAATGGATAATGCAGACATCAAGACTCCTCAGCAAGTGAATATGACTGCCTGTTAACCAAAGGACAATCAAGAAGTGAGTGTCACAGAAAGTCAGGAAATCTCAAGTAAGAGAAAATGACCAAGGATGCTTATATGTGTCCCAACATAAAATCAGATGAAGTGTTATAAAGCTTCTAGAGGAAACCAGTGCTTCCACAGCAGATAAAGTGCCACCGTTCATATGGTACTGCTGGCCCACAACAGTCACTGACAATGATAGTTAACACAGAACCACAATATACTAATAATACTAATAAGCATTTGTTAACCAGGTAGGCCCACCAAACACACAGTCTCTTTTCAGGGATGACCAGGAGCAATGCCCGGTTAAGTAACTTGCTGAAGGTAATACAGGAGGTACATGTGGGCCGAGGGAATCAAACCCTGTACACTGGCAATACATCTCACAGCCTTAACTCTCTGCAATAACTCTGTCATGCAAGACAACAAAATATAATTTATAGAGGTAAAAGGGTAAACATCAGTACCATGTCCTGCTGTTTCGCTGCCAATTACTAGTTGTCTTGTATGCCTCCCTCCCAGAACACACATTATGTAGACTGCATTGAAAAGCTGTTTATCATATGGAATGCAGTCATAATGGCTGCCAGTAATTCTTTGCATATCACAAGGTGGCATTTCTACATAAATAACAAATGCAGTCAAGTTCCATCATCCAAATGTGCCCCTCCCCACTTCTTACCACCTATCAGCATCTTCCACCTCCCAATGTATGACCACCTGTCATCATCCTTCCCCTCCCCACTTCTGACAACCTATCAGCATATTTCCCCTCCCCACTTCTGACAACCTATCAGCATGTTTCCCCTCCCCACTTCTGACAATCTATCAGCATCCTTCCCCTCCCCACTTCTGACAACCTATCAGCATATTTCCCCTCCCCACTTTTGACCACCTATTGGCATCTTTCAGCTCTGAATGAAATACTTGAAACCCAAACCAATTCTCACAGTTATGTACACTTATACTGCCAAAGAAATATCCTGCTGAAAAAAACCATGCAGGCAGACATGACTGAACTTACAATGCATACGTCAGAATAAGGCAGGACACTGCCCTGCAATATGGTCTTGCGTTTATCAGAAATGACACCTAGATAAGAAGACAAAATAATTATCGTTAAGAACTGGCTAATTAGATAATGCGGTGGTGGTGCTGCGGTAGCATTGTCACCTCACAGTTAGACGTTGACCTGTTCGATTCTCAGCTAGAGCGTCTTCTGTGTGCAGACATGCGTGAATGGGCGTATCTTCGTTGAAGGTTGTGTGTCAGGGCTGGCAACTTGGCACGTAAAAATCTACTGCCAATCATTAGCGGACCGGAGTTCCGCTGTGGCGACCCCTAACCGGGAAAAGCCAAAAGACACAACAACAAATGGCTAATTAACTGGCATTCATCTCAGCACTTTCCTGCCACAATAACCACAGCATGTATACACACACACACACACACACACACACACACACACACACACACACACACACACACACACACACACACACACACACAGACTCACACTATAATGTACCACACAAGAAGAAACCACTGCAAACCAAAGGCACTGAAAAGACGATTTTCACTAGCTAATACGTGAGCTAACTGATTGGCCATATTAGCAAAACTTGGGAAAGTTTATTAGGACAGGGCATCATGGAAAATACCAGCAGTCAGGTCTGACAACAGCATGGAAGTACTACGTCTGTTGTGGTTGGGGTTTACTGACAGATAGGAGAAAGATAGAGTGTACTGAAAACAGTTCCCCAAGGATTTATTTTTTCTCCTGGGTTCCTAACATTTCTATAACTCCCTTAACTATTTCCTAGAGTGGACTCAAGCTCTCTGCAACTCCTATAGCTACTCACACGATTTCAACTCTGTAAATACTGTAAATAGCATCTTACATTGAGTGTATGTAAAGTGATTCCACACTTCAAATCTAAGAATGTATGTTCAAATGAATCTGTACAGTACAACCCTTAGATTGATCACAATGAACTTTGTTGATCATGCTTGTATTGAATGTACATATTTGTACACTGTGCCATATACTTATAGTACACTATAAGGTATTATAAGGTACTATATATATATATATATATATATATATATGTACCTTTTATACTTTTGTATCTTTACTGTATTATGGAGCTTTTCTCCCTGTGCCTCCACTGAAAACAGGCACATTTGGGCCCAGTGGACTTCCCCGGTAATCAAAATGAAAATAAATAAAATAAAATAAATAAACAAATAAATAAATAATCATTACAGATCATGTGTTAAACAGTACAGCAGAATGTATGTGAAAAGTATTTCTCATTGTCTAGGTATAATGCAATGGCTATGATTCAGATGTCATAAACTTACAGTACTAATCACTGAAATGAAAGCCTTATGTTGATACAGTTCAGCATCACAGACAGTGAATCCCTAAGTACACCTCAGCATGCTTCATAACTCAAGTTACAAAAAACAATAAGGTCCAACGACCCAAACCCGGGCAATTTCAAAGCAGTGCTAAACTGATTTATAAATCACATAGAAGCATATAGTTTACATCAAAATGGATTTTCTCAAGAGTAACAACTACATAATGTTATGCATTACTGTCTACCTGTAATCCCCACTCATTTCCCATATAACCCAAAATGATATGAGGGAACAAATACAAAAACAGGAAGGAAATGAATGGCCTTTCTAAAAAAACAAGGCAAGAGCATTTCCCCACAGGTTTCTGCAGCTGCACACCTAAATATACGGTAGTAGCGCTATTTCAAAGTAAAGGTATAACAGGATTCTTCTTCTTTTCTGCAGCAGGGAACACATCTCAAAGTAAACACCACACAGAACATTTCACTCTCCATAACCTTCTCTGGCTCCCTAACATCAGCATTTCCTTCAGCTGATATTCTCTCTTGAAATAGGACTATATGAAGCTACTGCATCCCTTGTCTGATTGCTGTCCAAATTCTGTTGTACTAAAGTTACTTCACATAATATAATAGCCTCTGTAAATAGGAGGACATTTTTGGAAGTGACCTCTAACCCAGTGCCAGACACTCTTACTCAGACAATGCAAAGATGCCTGCTACATAAAGCACTGGTATGTTTTCACACATGTCACTCATGCTATGTTGAAACTGCTAGTAAATGAGACTTTCATGCATGATATATCTATCCCTGCTTGGGCGTAGGTGACCATAGGCTGATAACAAGGTGCTTCACCCAAAGCAGTCATGGTTTAAGGTGCACTGTTGCAGGCAACTGTCACCCTAAAGGAGGCTTTATATTGTCCATGTCTAGGGAGCATAAAAGACTTGAGAGCTGCGCATTCCCTGGATGAGAGAGCTGAACTAAATGAAGCATGTCATGTCTCTCTTGTGGATGCAGCATGCTGTTATTTCCTTACAGTGTAGTGCCATGCGGTCCTGGGATCTTGGAGAGAGCTGAACTAAATGAAGCATGTCATGTCTCCCTTGTGGATGCAGCATGTTGTTATTGCCTTACAGTGCAGTGCAATGCGGTCCTGGGATCTTGGAGAGAGCTGAACTAAATGAAGCATGTCATGTCTCTCTTGTGGATGCAGTATGTTGTTATTTCCTTACAGTGCAGTGCCATGCGGTCCTGGGATCTTGTAGAGAGCTGAACTAAATGAAGCATGTCATGTCTCTCTTGTGGATGCAGCATGTTGTTATTTCCTTACAGTGTAGTGCCATGTGGTCCTGGGATCTTGGAGAGAGCTGAACTAAATGAAGCATGTCATGTCTCTCTTGTGGATGCAGTATGTTGTTATTTCCTTACAGTGCAGTGCCATGCGGTCCTGGGATCTTGGAGAGAGCTGAACTAAATGAAGCATGTCATGTCTCTCTTGTGGATGCAGCATGTTGTTATTGCCTTACAGTGCAGTGCCATGACAGTGCAGTGCCATGCGGTCCTGGGATCTTGGTGCTGTTTAGTGGCATCACATGCATGATTGCACTTCAGACAAAGTATATTTTTTCACATTTTTGCATAGCTGTTTTAAGTACCATTAATGCACTACAGGGAAGTTAAATTGGATGGCCACAAATTAATGGATTTAAACATCAATCAACTTTCATAGATATGTTATATGCTCCACCACTATGAAACACAAAGTGCCTGATGTTAGTGTTGCATTTCAGACTCATCATGCTGATGGCACACAGTCTGAGGGTACACTCACACTGACCAGGAGTAATGTCTGGTTAAGTAACTTGCTTAAGGTAATACAGTAGACACATGTGGCCCGAGGGAATTAAACCTTGTACACTGGCCGATCCCTGTCATTGTGCCATCCTGAGGAATACAACCATCGAAAGTACATTCAACCTGGGCAGGAAGAGGGGTGTGAATGCAGTGCTACCACCACAGAAAGGAACTGAAAACATCTTGTTATATAACACTAAAGAAAGCCATTGCCATAGGATTTTAGAGACAAACTTGTAAAAGGTTCCAAACTATGCTAATAAAATAAAATAAACTGCTGGCTTGTAGTTCATCCACAAAACAATTTATTAAGACAACAGTATAAAGTAAGTGCTTTTGTCTTACTCTAGTAAGTAAAACTTCTTCAGACAAGGAATAAATTAATTAACTAGCCAATATATACATAATTAATCATCATATGATGTTAAAACACACAATTCAATTTCTAAAAGGTATACTGACTCTATTTCATTGAATACATTATAAAAACTCATTAAGTACTCATTGAAGGAAGTGGAATTAGCTAAAACAAATAAACACATTAATAAATATATATATATAAAATATAAATAAATATATCTGTTGGATACATATCATAAGCAGTGCAAATATATGTAAATAAATAAATACATATAATGAATAATTACAATTTCTACAAAATGTATTGTGAATATATTAAAATATTAAAATATTTAAAACTTGTAATAGGTCATAAACACTTGTTAACATAATGCTTATTCATCTCTGAATGCGCTTTAATTTTAATATACAAGCTATTGAGCTGTTATCATTTAAGCCTGGTGAATTATAGGCATTTAATCTAATTTGCCACATAAGTTCACAAAATTCCAATAATAGGCTTGTTGGACCCCCCCTGTGGTTTTGCTGTATTTGATCTATAATTTTATAAGTAGAACTATGATGGGGTTGTTCATGTCTATGCTTCGCTAAAGCATTCTCCGTTTTTACTGTCCTGATGCTATACAAATGTTCATATACTCTGTCCTTGAATTTACAATCTGTTTTATCTATGTAAAAACAAGGACAGAGTCTAGAGGTAGCCAGGTACACCACCCCCCTAGATAAACAGTTAAATCTGTTTTTAATAGTAAACTTTCTCCCCCTGATAATGAAGGTCCTACCTACTTCTATGTGTTTATAGTATGCAAAACTTTCACATTTGTACATACCTGTAATTCTAGTTACAGGAGTAGAAGCATTTTCTAGTAAATTTGTAAGGTTAGGACCACTTCTATAGGTGACCCTGGGGAAAGATTCAGTCATGGACACCAAGTCTTTGTCTAACCTTAACAAATCCCAATTTTTGCAAAGTATTTGTCTTATACTGGAAGCATCCAGGCTAAAAGATGTAATGAACGTCAGTCTAGATGAATTTTCTCTAATGACAAGTTTAGAAGTAGTCCTGTACTGTTACATCACTCCTATTCAAATCAGATGTTAAAATAGGTCTATATTCTCCAACAGCTCTTTTATGTTGAACCTCAAAAATGAATTCATCAAGTAAATGCGTAGGATAACCATTCTTCAAAAACGTGTCATTTAGTACTTGACATTCAAGCTTAAATTAATTTTCTTTAGAGACTATCCATGCTGCTTTCACCAGTTGGCCCTTTACAACAGATCTTTTCTGTTGCAAAGGGTGACAGCTGGTGAAATGCAGAAACAAATTTGAATATGTTGGCTTCCTATGAATTCGAGCCTTAAATGGTCCGTCATTCTTATGTCTATATAATTCCACATCTAAATAGGTTATACTATTGTGGCCCAAACTGTAAGTAAATTTCAAAAAAACTTGTTGATTCATTTAAATAAGAAACAAACTTCGTGATGTCATCCAAACAACCATTAAGCATAATAAATACATCATCCAAAAATCTTGTATAATAATGAATGTTATCCGTATATGGATGATTACTGAAGATGTGACAGAGCTCCCAATGTGCCATCACTAAATTAGCAAAACTCGCACCACAAGGGGAGCCCATAGCCAATCATGATTTCTATAGATAATAACTGCCGTTAAACATAAAGTAATTGTTAGTAAATATTAAATCTAACAGCTCCTGTAACAGATACATTTCGCTTTCAGTAGCACCTTTTGTTCGAATTAAGTTTGTCACCCGTTCTACACCAATATCTGTAGGTATTACCCTATATAGATCCTTGACATCTATTGTCAACAATATGGTGTTATCCCCATATACCAGATTATTGATGCTTTTTAGGAATGGCCATGCATCCCTATAGATGTAGTCTATCTGTTAAACATATTTTTTTAGTTTCATATCCACAAATTTGGCTAAGGGATTAGTTATGGAGTTTCTACCATTAACTATTGGTTGGAGTGGGGGGCCCAACATATCATTATGAGTTTTCGGTATCCCAAAAATCACCGGAGTAAGGGGGGCCAAACATGACATATAGTTATATAAATCTATAGGGATACGTGATTCTATAAATAAATCATTTAAGAACACTTTCATTTTTTGGTGGGCTCAATTCATTTCATTGAGGGAAGCCATATTATAGTGTTCTGAATCGATTAACGTTTCCATACGTGATATATAATCATCTTTGTCAAAAAATACTAGACCTCCACCCTTATGTTCTGGAAATTCAACCTAGTTAAATTCTCCTTTTCCTCCCTTGTGAAATTATTTTTGTTTGGTAATCTACTTCTGTTAGTCTCAAGACTCTCCCTAAGATCCAATTCACATATCTTTTCAAATACTTCCAACCCTGTTGGTAAAGGTGGGTTGAATGTACTTGACATGTTACATTCATTATGTGTTCTAGGATGCTACTTGAATAAAAATTCTAAATTAATCCTACAAACAAACAACTTTTATTCTTCTGGCCAAGTTAGCTCTTGTATCAGGGACAAAAGTTTGAGCCTTAGCCAGTAGGTCAGCTAAGGCAATGTCCACCTCTATGTTGGAATAATTAAATATTTTAAAGTCATGTGTACTGTTGTAAGTTATTTTAAGTGTGTCAGTAGTGGGAGCTCCATCAATGCCTGTAGCTCCTGCTAGACCATCTCTAGCTGGAAAACCTGCTACCCCTGAGTTGTTTGATTCAAAGCCTGCTTCTTCGGTTGGTAGGGTCTGGTATTGTTTGCTGAATTCATTGACTGGGGGCCCCTCCTGTAAAAATTTTGATTACCCCCACTGGTACTTGGTTGTTGTGATTCACTGGGCACATTCTGGAATGATGATTCAGCTATTGAATGGCTATTATTATTATTATATCTTCTACCATTATTCCTCAAATGGCCATTCCAACTAGAATTAGTGCAATTTGTATTTAGGTTGTTAGATGGAGTGACTGCTTCAGCATAATTACGTTCTGAAGAACTATATTCATGTTCTTCCATATCCTGCTCAGTTGGAATATAGTCAAATTCGATCTGATTATTGTTGGACAAATGACCAGCAGAGTTAAGCCATTCTTGTGCTGGTGGTGGCTTAGGGTAAGCAGAGCCCTTGGTATAGTCATTATTATTACTGGCCAATTTTTTGTTCTTTGTAATTTTCATTTTCTCTATCTGGCCATTAATGCTGGAAAAAATGCATTCATATTCAAAGTTATACCGAATAAAGTCATTGTCCTTTATTATGTTATTATTCAAAATGCTTATTTCCTCGTTCAAACCTTCAATGACTGTAGAATAGTGCTTAATAAATACCTCCAGTAACTCCAAACCCTATCTATCGAATATGGCTATAAGGTCTTGATGGAATGGTGAGTTACAAACCAAACCTGTAGGAAAACGCCAGGACCTAAGGGCCTTAGGCACCTGCCGTCTTGTTAAACATTCTTTAAAGTAGGCCACCTCAAGTTGTAGCTTTTTGGCCTTAAAATATTTTATGCCAAGAAACTTTAAATTCTCCACTGTAATGAACACACGTGTTCTGTTGAATTATTAAACTATTAGAGTTATTGTCCTGGCTTTCATTTAAAGAAACAGGTTGGTCAAGCCAATTTTTTAAATCAATGCATACTGAATTCAATGTATTGCCAAAGTCACTATACACATTAGAAATAACTGTACCTGTCTGGCCTAAGCTCAAGCTAGCTTGAGCTCCGTTCGATGCTTTTGCTCCCATTGACAATTCCGTCCTACTCACAGCAGTGGATTGAGTTAGTGGTTGTAATATCCGCATTTCACTCTGAATCCTCGGTTGCTGCAATTGATGAGGAGCATTGTTGTTAATGCCAATAATTCCATCGCTATTGCTACCTTCCACATTTAAACAGCCTGTCTGCCTCTCATTTGGGACAGTCTCAGACAACTGAGACATCGCAAATATGTTCCCCATGGCAAACAGTAACTGGGCATTAAGTTTCTTGGGTGGAAATGAACCCGTAAGACCATTAACAGTCACAGCTAGGTCGTTCATTTTTTTAGTTAATGCCAAAACGTTATTTACTAACTGTTGTATATCCATCTCTTTAGAACCACTTCCTTTAAGAGAACAATCACTATTACAAGGTCTGCAGATTTTGCTAGATGCATTAATGTCCTTAGATGCACTATTAAGAGGTTTGTTGTCCAAAGGGAAAAATGATCCCTGTGTAGTGGAAGAATCGGTCGCCATGTAATTCCACACACAAGTGAAAGACAAACTTGTAAAAAGGTTCCAAACTGTGCTAATAAAATAAAATAAACTGCTGACTCATAGTTCATCAGCAAAACAATTTATTAAGATGAACAGTATAAAGTAACCTCTTAATAGTGCATCTAAAGAAATTGATGCATCTAGCAAGGTCTGCACACCTTGTAATAGTGATTGTTCTCTTGAAGGAAGTGGCTCTAAAGAGATGGATATATAACAGTTAGTAAATAAAGTTTTGGCATTAACTAAAAAAGTGAACACCTATCTGTGACTGTGAATTGTCTTACAGGCTCATTTCCACCCAAGAAACTTGATGCCTAGTTACCGTTTGCCATGGGGAACATATTTTAGATGTCCCAGTTGTCTGTGACTGTCCCGAATGAGAGGCAGACAGGCTGTTTAAATGTGGAAGGTAGCAATAGCGATGGAATTATTGGCATTAACAACAACGCTCCTCATCAATTGCAGCAACCAAGGATTCGTAGAGAAATGCGGATATTACAACCACTAACTCAATCCACTGCTGCAAGTAGGACGGAATCGTCAATGGGAGCAACAGCATCGAACGGAGCTCAAGCTAGCTTGAGCTTAGGCCAGACAGGTACAGTTATTTCTAATGTGTATAGTGACTTTGGCAATACATTGAATTCAGTATGCATTGATTTAAAAAATTGGCTTGACCAACCTGTTTCTTTAAATGAAAGCCAGGACAATAACTCTAGTAGTTTAATAATTCAACAGAACACGTGTGTTCAATACAGTGGAGAATTTAAAGTTTCTTGACATAAAATCTTTTAAAGCCAAAAAGCTACAACTTGAGGTGGCCTACTTTAAAGAATGTTTAACAGGACGGCAGGTGCCTAAGACCCTTAGGTCCTGGCGTTTTCCTACAGGTTTGGTTTGTAACTCACCATTCCATCAAGACCTTATAGCCATATTCGATTGACAGGTTTTGGAGTTACTGGAGGTATTTATTAAGCACTATTCTACAGTCACTGAAGGTTTGAACAAGGAAATAAGCATTTTGAATAATAACATAATGAAGTACAATGACGTTATTCAGCATAAATTCGAATATGAAAGCATTTTTTCCAGCATTAATGGCCAGATAGAGAAAATGAAAATTACAAAGAACAAGAAATTGGCCAGGGATAATAATGACTATACCAAGGGTTCTGCTTACCCTAAGCCACCACCAGCACAAGAATGGCTTAACCCTGCTGGTCATTTGTCCAACAATAATCAGATCAAATGTGACTATGTTCCAAGTGAGCAGGCTATGGAAGAACATGAGTATAGTTCTTTGGAATGTACTTATGCTGAAGCAGCCTCTACATCTAACAACCTAAATACAAATGGCACTAGTTTTAGTTGGAATGGCTGTTTGAGGAATAATGGTAAAAGATATAATAATAATAATAATAATAATAATAATAATAATAATAATGATAACCATTCAATAGCTGAATCATCATTCCAGAATGTGCCCAGTGATTCACAACAACCAAGTACCAGTGGGAATAATCGAAATTTTTACAGGAGGGACTACCAGTCAATGAATTCAGCAAACAATACCAGACCCTACCAACCAAAGAAGCAGGCTTTGAATCGAACAATTCAGGGGTAGCAGGTTTTCCAGCTAGAGATGGTCTTGCAGGAGCTACAGGCATTGATGGAACTCCCACTACTGACACACTTAAAATAACTTACAACAGTACACATGACTTTAAAATATTTAATTATTCCAACGTAGAGGTGGACATTGCCTTAGCTGACCTACTGGCTAAGGCTCAAACTTTTGTCCATGATACAAGAGCTAACTTGGCCAGAACAATAAATGATTTAAAGGTGTTTGTTCATAGGATTAATTTAGAATTTTTATTCAAGGAGCATCCTAGAACACATAATGAATGTAATGTGTCAGGTACATTCAACCCACCTTTACCACCAGGGTTGGAAGTATTTGAAAAGATATGTGAACTGGATCTTAGGGACAGTCTTGAGTCTAACAGAAGTAGATTACCAAACAAAAATAATTTCACAAGGGAGGAAAAGGAGAATTTAACTAGGTTGAATTTCCAGAATGTAAGGGTGGAGGCCTAGCATTTTTTGACAAAGATGATTATATATTACGTATGGAAAAGTTACTCGATTCAGAACACTATAATATGGCTTCCCTCAATGAAATGAATCGAGCCCACCAAAAAATGAAAGTGTTCTTAAATGATTTATTTAGAGAATCACGTATCCCTATAGATTTATATAACTATATGTCATGTTTGGCCCCCCTTACTCCGGTGATTTTTGGGATACTGAAAACTCATAATGATATGTTGGAACCACCACTCGAACCAATAGTTGATGGTAGAAACTCCATAATTAATCCCTTAGCCAAATTTGTGGATATGAAACTGAAGAAATATGTGGAATAGATAGACTACATCTGTAGGGATTCATGGTCATTCCTAAAAAGTATAAATGATCTGGTATACGGGGATAACATCATATTGTTGACAATAGATGTCAAGGATCTATATTCGGTAATACCTACAGATATTAGTATAGAATGGGTGACAAACTTAATTTGAACAAAAGGTGCTACTGAAATCGAAATTTATCTGTTACAGGAGCTATTGGATTTAATATTTACTAACAATTAATTTATGTTTAAGGGCAGTTATTATCTATAGAGATCAGGAGTGGCTATGGGCTCCCCTTGTGGTGTGAGTTTTGCTAATTTACTGATGGCACAATGGGAGCTCTGTCACATCTTCAGTAATAATCCATATAAGGATAACATTCTTTATTATACAAGATTTTTGGATGATGTATTTATTATGTTTAATGGTTGTCTGGATGGCATCCTGAAGTGTGTTTCGTATTTAAATGAATCAACAAGTTTTCTGAAATTTACTTACAGTTTGTGCCACATTAGTATAACATATTTAGATGTGGAATTATACAGACATAAGAATGACGGACCATTTAAGGCTCGAATTCATAGGAAGTCAACATATTCAAATTTGTTTCTGCATTTCACCAGCTGTCACCCTTTGCAACAGAAAAGATCTGTTGTAAAGGGCCAACTGGTGAAAGCAGCATGGATAGTCTCTAAAGAAAATTAATTTAAGCTTGAATGTCAAGTACTAAATGACACGTTTTTGAAGAATGGTTATCCTACGCATTTACTTGATGAATTAATTTTTGAGGTTCAACATAAAAGAGCTGTTGGTGAATATAGACCTATTTTAACATCTGATTTGAATAGGAGTGATGTAACAGTACAGGACTACTTCTAAACTTGTCATTAGAGAAAATTCATCTAGACTGACGTTCATTACATCTTTTAGCCTGGATGATTCCAGTATAAGACAAATACTTTGCAAAAATTGGGATTTGTTATGATTAGACGAAGACTTGGTGTCCATGACTGAATCTTTCCCCAGGGTCACCTATAGAAGGGGTCCTAACCTTAAAAATTTACTAGAAAATGCTTCTACTCCTGTAACTAGAATTACAGGTATGTACAAATGTGAAAGTTTTGCATACTATAAACACATAGAAGTAGGTAGGACCTTCATTATCAGGGGGAGAAAGTTTACTATTAAAAACAGATTTAACTGTTTATCTAGGGGGGTGGTGTACCTGGCTATCTCTAGACTCTATCCTTGTTTTTACATAGATAAAACAGATTGTAAATTCAAGGACAGAGTATATGAACATTTGTATAGCATCAGGACAGTAAAAACGGAGAATGCTTTAGGGAAGCATAGACATGAACAACCCCATCATAGTTTTACTTTTAAAATTATAGATCAAGTAAAGCAAAACCCTGGGGGGGTCCAATGGGCCTATTATTGGAATTTTGTGAACTTATGTGGCAAATTAGATTAAATGCCAATAATTCACCAGGCTTAAATGATAAGAGCTCACTAGCTTGTATATTAAAATTAAAGCGCATTCAGAGATGAATAAGCATTATGTTAACAGGTGTTTATGACCTATTACAAGTTTTAAATATTTTAATATTTTAATATATTCACAATACGTTTTGTAGAAATTGTAATTATTCATTATATGTATTTATTTATTTACATATATTTGCACTGCTTATGATATATATCCAACATATGTATTTATTTATATTTATATATATATATTTATTCCTGTATTTATTTGTTTTAGCTAAATCCACTTCCTTCAATGAGTACTTAATGAGTTTTTATATTGTATTCAATGAAATAGAGTCAGTATACCTTTTAGAAATTGAATTGTGTGTTTTAACATCATGTGATGATTAATTATATATATATAGGCTAGTTAATTAATTTATTCCTTGTCTGAAGAAGTTTTATTTACTAGAGTAAGATGAAAGCGCTTACTTTAGACTGTTCGTCTTAATTGTTTTTTGTATGAACTACGAGCCAGCAGTTTATTTTATAGGATTTTAGAGGACATCTTTCACTGCACACAATCTTGCATGGTTCCCCATCTCCAATAACATATGGTGCACTTCCAAATATATGTGAAATGAGTTATTAAAGGCAGTCTGAGTTACCATCAGGTACTGCATGTAGTTTGTCTTGCACTTATAATCCATTTACCTGTTTATTTATTACATTAGGTTATGGTTATTGTTTTACTCCCTGAAATAAGAGCTGCACTGTGTATTAAGCATTTAGATATTAAAGAGGGAGTAACTTAGACTAAATAATCTAAGAGGAGAGACCCTGGTTTTAAAAGAGAAAGACAAATTGAACAGGGAGGAGCACTTGGTAATCTGGCTTTATGAAATTCAATGGGATTGGCCAATAATTTTAAATACCTGAAGGGGCAGTGACTTCATAAAATGCTAATTTTGTGCTTATTGACAAAAGTTAATAAAAGAGAAGAGAAGGTTTGTACAACAATAGAAACTAATTATTGGTAGCAAAGTACTGTACTACAGTATAAAGGCCAAAGAGTGGAAACTTTCCATGCTCACAGAGTCACCTATTTTACAACAGTATGTTAGTCAGTCGTAGATACAGGCTCCATTTCTTACTGAGGCACAAGTGGCTGAACAGGGCAAGATGAGAATATATGGGAAAGTGGAGGAAAATGGGTAATGGAGTCTGCGTCGGGTAACTTGGCCAAATGACAATCAGCGTCGGGTATCTTGGCCAAATGACAATCATAGTTTGGTCTTCTCAAAGAGAAGGCATAGAACTCTCTGAAAGTTATTTATAGTGCTTTGCCATTTTAGATAGAGTGGTTGCAATACTTTATAAGGTAACACCCAATGATTCCAGAGTCCTACAAGAATTCTTCCAGAATCACATAAAGACTAATTTTCATTCCTGGAGAACTGCAACGAGAACAACAGCCTATCTGTCTTGAACCTGAATTGTGAACTGTTTTCAGACATATATACTGCAATTATACTATTTATTTAATTTATTTTTTTTAATTTGTGACCAGATTGGTGATCTGGTCTGCAGAAACATTTCAGCCACAGCCTGGGTGCAAATGCACAGTGTGATATGAATGTGATACAAAAGAGTTTATCTCAAGTGAATGTGGAAAGTTGACTTCTGCCTCAGTGTAATAATAGACTTACCATAGATATAGTTAATTTAGTTGTTTTCCTTAATTTCTGATGTATTTTTCCATGAAACTATGAGAACAGGATTGTGTAACAACTTGTTTATACTGTTATTGCTAGTCTAAATAACTAGAAACTTCTAGAAGCTTGGCATATTAACCATGTTTTTCCTAAATAAGTTGCATAGCTACAGAACCTGCTGGAAGTGTCTAGAATATTCTTCAGTGCCTGGCCACCTGTGTTTTGTTCTAACATGATCTTTTCAGAATCCTGTATACTTGGTAAACAACTTGGGTATCAAAGATGGGACTTTCCATTCAAAGGGTGGAAACCTCACCTGTGGAGTGATGCACTACCCAGGATTTTTTCCCAGTAGAGTCTCCTGCCTGGCCATAATGGGGTTTCCTGGTCAAAGTGTTGGCAAGGATGAAGCTTTCAACTTTATTGGAGGTCATTGTCCCACTGTACTCATCCCTCATTAGACATATTATAGAATACAATGCTCCGTTTGGTATGCACCTCTAAAGACATCTGCAACAACTGGAAAGGCCGCAGAAATACCTCATTAAAAGAATCACAGGCCTAAAGCAGATGCCCTATGCTGACCATCTAAAAAAAACTCCACCTATACTCTGTTGCATATCATCTACTGAGAGGCGATCTTTGCTTAACATACAAGGCCATGTCAAACCCAGAGCTGTTGGACATGCTACACATAAAGAAATCCCAATCCCTCAGAGCCACACGCTCCAGGGATCAAAACCTTGTCATCACAATAAACAAAACATGCTGGAGGGATAGGTTCCTGACCTAGAGACTCCCCATACTCTGGAATAGACTGCCCATACATGTCAAACAGAGCACCTCTTTGGTCCTCTTCAAAATGAACCTTGAGGATTGGATGGGAGATAGGAAATTCACCCCGAGGATCACGTCAGTCACCCTGCTAGACAGGGGTCTAGGGAAGTAAATACTGTGGGAAGAAATATCCAGGGAATTGTTATGGCTAGGCTTGTATTGGCCCTAGGGCCAATAGCCTAGTACCAACCTTCGAACCTATGTATTCATTTTGCTAGTTTTTATTGTTTCATTTCAGCTGTGTTATGCTGTTTTACACGTATTGTCTAATTTTATTGTAATAAAGTGATTAATGACTGACTTTGTTGTCTTGATGATTTTGATCCTGCTAAAATTCAACTTATTAGGCAATACACTATTTTGGGGCGTAGTTGGCAGGATAGAAAATGTTCAAGAAAAAGAATAAAAATAAACACTGATATTCCGGATGGGATGCTGCTCCCTATGGGGTGCTGGCCACTGAGTGCTCTTGTTGTACAGGTTTAAATGAAAACTGGGTTATGTGTTTAAAGGATGCAGAGCCACAGTCCATATTAACATATTTGTAAAAGGTCACAGTAAAAAAGGAAAAGAACTTAGTGCAATTGGTAGACAGTGCTGGATTTTACTAGCCGCATACTGAAAACAGCATCAGGAAAAACTATTTCAGATAAATCAAATAATGTAGTTAGAAAAGCAAGTATGTGAGCTACAAAATGAAATTGTGATGTCACAATGTCTGAATCGGTTATTACCTGATAAGGCAGATATATATCAGATTATGGCTGAAAAGGCTGCTGTGGGAGTGGCACAGTACAAATATCAGAAAAGAAGGGGTAACATTAACAAAAGAAAATTGCAAATGTTTGTTCTTCTTTTGGCTTCAGTCCGCTAATGATTGGCAGTAGATTTTTACGGTGCCGAGGTGCCACCTCAACGTCCAATCTTCAACGGGCCACTCGACTGTGGGGAGGACATGCAGTCTCCACACAGAAGGCACTCCAGCTGAGAATCGAATGGAAGAACCTCTTGGTGTGAGACAACAATGCAAAAGCAGGAATAGATTGGGATCCTGATCACTGGGACAGAGATATTTGGAATTCTCTGGACCCATTGGATGAGGATGAACACTGGGAAAGATCAGAGTCAGACAGTAAAAAATTCATAAATTATAGAATGCAGACTATATTAAGATGAAAGGAACAAACAACACCAAGAAATAGTCAAAAAGTACTAATTGAAATGGCAAAGGAATTTACCGAGCAAGAGATAAATGATTCATATGTTCATAGGTTAGTACTAAGCTAGCTGCCCTTGCGAGCCATTTTAAGCCTAGCCAATTATCCCTTGTGAGACTCAAACCCTGCACCTTGTGTTTGTAAGGCAAACACCTTAATCATTAGGCCACCCTCCCATCCCATATGATATAAATTAAAGGTTTGAGCAGAAGCTGGGGAAACACTGACAGCATGGATGGTGAGGTTATATGATACAGGGGCCTCCTGTGTCCTATTAGATTATGGAGATGCCTCTAAATTTTGTACATTAAGCCAGCAGTTCAGGAAAAGTTTAAGAATCATAATGCCCATATAATAACACATTTATTGGCACTGGCTGCAGCAGAATGTAATGATAAAGATCCTACTGATGCAGACAGGCTGCCAAATGATAAACCTCGGTATGGTCATAGGGGTGCAAGACAGCATCTAAAAGAAAGAAGCAATGAAATGAGTGATATTTGTAGGGCAAGTAGATACTTTAACGCAAACGGCAATGACAGTATCACCTAGAAATAAAATCATTAAGTTAGCAGCATATAAGCATGTAATAATGGTAGTGCTCATCAATCAAACAGGTAATCCTCTCTCAAACGGCATTTAGGATATTAAGCAGTTAGGAGAACTGTGAGATTGGAGACCTAGAAATAGTGCTGGGGACTGAAGGAAAGACAGGTAAGAAAATCCGAGGGAAGCTTCAAATTGGATATCACAAAAAGATATATTTACCTCATTATAAAGGGATGGAGTAAGGTGGGATCAAATCAATGGGATGGATACACAAAGTATGTGGGATCTGTATAACAAGAGACCGTTAAATAAGAAAAACGAAAAACGGATGGAAATAGGAATGTCAGTAAGCAGGAAGTGCGAGCATTGGGAAAAGAGAAGGAAGAATTAGTCAGAGACTCAGTAAGCAGGAAGTGCGAGCATTGGGAAAGGAGAAGGAAGAATTAGTCAGAGACTCAGTAAGCAGGAAGTGCGAGCATTGGGAAAAGAGAAGGAAGAATTAGTCAGAGACTCAGTAAGCAGGAAGTGCGAGCATTGGGAAAGGAGAAGGAAGAATTAGTCAGAGACTCAGTAAGCAGGAAGTGCGAGCATTGGGAAAGGAGAAGGAAGAATTAGTCAGAGACTCAGTAAGCAGGAAGTGCGAGCATTGGGAAAGGAGAAGGAAGAATTAGTCAGAGACTCAGTAAGCAGGAAGTGCGAGCATTGGGAAAGGAGAAGGAAGAATTAGTCAGAGACTCAGTAAGCAGGAAGTGCGAGCATTGGGAAAGGAGAAGGAAGAATTAGTCAGAGACTCAGTAAGCAGGAAGTGCGAGCATTGGGAAAGGAGAAGGAAGAATTAGTCAGAGACTCAGTAAGCAGGAAGTGCGAGCATTGGGAAAAGAGTAGGAAGAATTAGTCAGAGACTCAGTAAGCAGGAAGTGCGAGCATTGGGAAAGGAGAAGGAAGAATTAGTCAGAGACTCAGTAAGCAGGAAGTGCGAGCATTGGGAAAAGAGAAGGAAGAATTAGTCAGAGACTCAGTAAGCAGGAAGTGCGAGCATTGGGAAAGGAGAAGGAAGAATTAGTCAGAGACTCAGTAAGCAGGAAGTGCGAGCATTGGGAAAGGAGAAGGAAGAATTAGTCAGAGACTCAGTAAGCAGGAAGTGCGAGCATTGGGAAAGGAGAAGGAAGAATTAGTCAGAGACTCAGTAAGCAGGAAGTGCGAGCATTGGGAAAAGAGAAGGAAGAATTAGTCAGAGACTCAGTAAGCAGGAAGTGCGAGCATTGGGAAAGGAGAAGGAAGAATTAGTCAGAGACTCAGTAAGCAGGAAGTGCGAGCATTGGGAAAGGAGAAGGAAGAATTAGTCAGAGACTCAGTAAGCAGGAAGTGCGAGCATTGGGAAAAGAGAAGGAAGAATTAGTCAGAGACTCAGTAAGCAGGAAGTGCGAGCATTGGGAAAAGAGAAGGAAGAATTAGTCAGAGACTCAGATGATGCAATCAAACCAATAGCCCCACCATTGCAATCTCAGTTGTATCCAGATTTATCATGGGCAACTGATATCAAATTTGATTAGGACATTTGCTAAGCTCCAGTTAGTGGCTGGGCTTCAAAAGATGTGTGACCATATGTAGATTTAATCATTTGTTGGCAAAATTAAAATGAACAATGGGTTCAAGTCCTTTTGCCCAAAGGATAAAGCATGTTTAGACTTGATATGCTAAATAAATGGGGTGGAGGCATTGCCATTATGTTTAAAGACTCCCTCAGTTGACCTTACTAAACAGCTCCCCCCTGACCTCCCTAACTCTGAAATACTAACTACATGCCTAGAAATTAACCCCATAAAGCAATAATAATAATTGCTACCTATCTACTCCTACCCAAAATTTACCCATTATAGAAAACCTCCTCTACTAGGCTTCTACTAACTTCAATCAAGAAACAATAATATTAGGTAATTTTAACTTTGACTGGCTTACTTGTTCCTCACAGAACTCCTCCAGTTTCATTAATCTCTGCAACTACTGTCAAATCATTAACTCCCCTACCCACACAGACAAACATATCAAAAAGCAATCATATTACATTGGATTCTAACATCTTCTTCTCTTTCGGCTATTCCCGTTAGGGATCGCCACAGTGGATCATCTGTTTCCATATCTTCCTGTCCTCTGCATCTTGCTCTGTTACACCAACCACCTGCATGTCCTCTCTCACCACATCCATAAACCTTATCTTAGGCCTTCCTCTTTTCCTCTTACCTGGCAGCTCCATCCCTAGCATCCTTTTCCCAATATACCCAGTTTTACATTGGATTCTAACTAATAAACCCAAACTAAGTTACCATGCAGGCTGCCTTCCAAATTCAGTTAGCAATCACTTGCCCACCTTTCTTCTCAGGAAATGTTTACATGAACCTGAAAACATCAAACTGCATTATATCTGCAGCAAAAAAGACTTCTCCCCCACTATATTTAACACTTTGCTCCAGCAATGCGACTGGTCACCCCTAAAACATCTTCATTTAGATCTTGCTGTACAATACATTAATAAAACATTCCTTGCTATATTAAATAAAGTATCACCCTTAAGAAAGATATTCACCAAAACCAAACAAATTCCTTGGCTAACCAAATCTACTTAACTTCAGAAAGAAAGTTCAGCACAAACTTCACCTCCTTATTTCCCCCAAAGACCCAGTTGACATCCCTCATATCACATCTCAATAGATCAAGTGTTAAAGGCCCTATCCAAGGCAAAGAATACAGCTTCCATGGGACCCGATAATATCCCAGGCTGTATTCTGCACCATCTCCAGCAAGAACTAGCTTCGCCACTGAGGACACTATTCAGCCACAGCCTAATTACAAGTTTCATACCAGCAGAGTGGAGAAGCTCCATTGTCTTCATCTTGCACAAAGGTGGTACCACTTACTGACCAGGGAAACTATCACCCCATTAGCTTGGCAAGTCTGATCTGTAAAGCCATGGAGTGTATTAGTATGGATCTCATAAACAAGGACATAGGCAATCTACAAACACTCGACCCCACCCAATTCAGATTCATCAGGGGCAGATCTTGCCTACTGAACTTAGTTGACTTCTTTGAGACTGTCACCAAGGCCCTGGATGAGGGAAAGTCAGTACATAAAGCTTACCTTGACCTGGCCAAGGCCTTTGACACAATTCCCCACTCAGGCATCATTGAAAATCTAACACAACTTGGCATTAATCCCTATCTCATCAGATGGATGACCAAGTGGCTCACAGATAGGACCCACAAGGTCAAAATAGGCGCCACCACCTCTGACAGCAGACCTGTCACTAGTGGTGTTCCAGTTCCACAGGGATCTGTCCTGGGACCCCTACTGTTTGGCATCTACTTCTCAGAGGTCAAGCCAAAGACCAAGGGCCTGTGGCTGACCAAGTTTGTGGATGACTGTAAGTTGGGTGCCATCATTAACTCCCCAAATGACATTAGCACTCTGCAAGAGGGTCTCACAACTACAAATAACTGGTGCCAAAGCCATGGCCTTAAGTTAAATGCAAAAAAATGTATTATCATACCATTCAGCAAAAACACGGTCCCTACTGATTACCACATCAATGGCAACCCCCTAAGAGCACAAACTGTGGTGAGAGACCTGGGTACTCAGGTTGACAACAATCTCACATTCGACCATCATGTGGCGGCAGTGGTCAGAAAAACATTTTACTTGGTTCATCTCATAAGTAAAGGGATTGTATCCAGAAAAAAGGAGATTTTTACCTGTCTGTACTCCCCCCTCATTAGACCTATAATTGAGTATAACACCCCACTTGGTATGTACCTCTCCAAACACCTGCACCAATGGGAAAGGCCACAGAAATACCACATAAAGAGAATTCATGGCTTCCATCACCTGTCTTATGCAGACAGGCTGAAATCACAATCACTTAACTCGGTATTGTACAGATTGCTCAGAGGTGATCTGTGTCTTGTCTACAAGGCAATATCAGACCCTGTCCTACTAGAGATGATCCATATCTGTAAGTCTAACTCCTCATGCATTACCTGCTTGATAGGCCTATATCTAATATCTGACATCAACAAAACCTACTGGAGAGACAGGTTTGTCTCCCAGAGGATGCCCCATCTCTGGAATAGACTTCCCATACATGTCAAACAGAGTACCTCGCTGACCATCTTCAAGCAGAACCTTGATAAGTAGATGGGAAACCACAAATTTGTCCCAGGGGTTCCACCTTTGTCCCTCATTGACAGGGGCGACAGGTGCTGACCGAGGGTTCCTTTTTTCAAACTCTTGGGTAGGCTTGTAAGGGCCCCAGGGCCATTAGCCCAGTAACCTCCTATGATCCTATGAAAGGGACAAGGCCTGGTCACACTATCAAAGTATCAAAAACAAAGATTCCCTCACAGTATATCAGCAGTTACAAAATCAAGCTAAGAAACAAATAAAACATGACAAAAACATACTTTCAAATATGCCAAAAAAAAAAAAAAAACACCAGAACCACCCCCCAAAATTTGAGAAATGTATAAATGACCTTCTAAACTCAGGGAAGTCCTCATCCCCAGCACTTGCAACCAGTAATACTACCAAATGCATAGCAACACAATGTAACACTCACTTAATCAATTTAATAGCCTCCCTCATAAACAACTCCAACACATCCTTAATACTACCCCCTTCCACAGCTTCTAATCATAGCTCATTCTACATTAGGCCCATTCTAATCCCAACTCATTCTACATTAGGCCCATTGTAATACCAGCTCATTCTACATTATGTCCATTCTAATCCCAACTCATTCTACACTAGGCCCATTCTAATCCCAACTCATTCTACATTAGGCCCATTCTAATCCCAGCTCATTCTATATTAGGCCCATTCTAATCCCAACTCATTCTACATTAGGCCCATTCTAATCCCAACACATTCTACATTAGGCCCATTCTAATCCCAACTCATTCTACACTAGGCCCATTCTAATCCCAGCTCATTCTACATTAGGTCCATTCTAATCCCAACTCATTATACATTAGGCCCATTCTAATCCCAACTCATTCTACATTAGGCCCATTCTAATCCCAGCTCATTCTACATTAGGTCCATTCTAATCCCAACACATTCTACATTAGGCCCATTCTAATCCCAACTCATTCTACATTAGGCCCATTCTAATCCCAGCCCATTCTACATTAGGCCCATTCTAATCCCAGCTCATTCTACATTAGGCCCATTCTAATCCCAGCTCATTCTATATTAGGCCCATTCTAATCCCAGCTCATTCTACATTAGGCCCATTCTAATCCCAATGCATTCTAAATTAGGCCCATTCTAATCCCAACTCATTCTACATTAGGCCCATTCTAATCCCAGCTCATTCTACATTAGGCCCGTTCTAATCCCAACTCATTCTACATTAGGTCCATTCTAATCCCAACTCATTCTACATTAGGCCCATTCTAATCCCAACTCATTCTACATTGGGAGAATTCTAATCCCAACTCATTCTACATTAGGCCCTTTCTAATGCCAGCTCATTCTACATTAGGCCCATTCTGATCCCAACTCATTCTACATTATGCCCATTCAAACCAACTTCATAAAAAAAATCCTTAACAAACTAAAACACATCTCTCTCACTTCTGATCACCTCCCAAATTAATTTCTGAGAATAGTTGCTGTCACCATCTCTTATCCAATTTCTATTTTAATTAGTCACTGTATTACTGAAAAGTATGTCCCTCTACTCTGGAAAACATCACATGTAATCCCACTCCACAAAGGAGGTCCCTCTACTGACGTCTCCAACTACTGACCCATTGCCATTCTCTCCCCATTAGCAAAGATCCTAGAAAAATGCATTCATCAACAACTCCTCAACAATTTCCTTAGGAACAATCTTTCATCCAGCACACAACAAAGCTTCCGTCCCAAACACAGTATCAACACAACTCTATTTTGTTTCACCAATTCGTAAACCTCCTCAAAAATGAAGGTCAACTAGTCTCATTCCTTTTCTTCAAGATGTCCAAAGCTTTTGATACAGTATCACATCAAATTCTTCTTAATAAGCTTGCTAAATATAACCTCAGCCCGGCATCCCTCAACTGGTTTCACTGCTACCTTTCCAACTGACAGCAAGCTACCAAATAGGAAAACAAATTCTGCCCCCCTACTCCCAATCTCTACTAGTGTATCCCAAGGATTCATCCTCGGGCCCCTTCCCTTCATCTTATTTACCAGTAACCTCAATTCCTCTACTCAACTAGCCTCTATTATTCAGTATGCTAATGACACCTCTTTTAGCTGCTCTGCTCACAGAATTCAGGAACTCCAAGTTAAGACACAAAAATCTGTACAAGACATAGAAATCTACCTCCCCAATCTCCAGTTCATAATCAACCCTAACAAAACTAAGCTGATGGTCTCTGGTTTCAACAAATCTAAAGGTAGCCCTCCCCTTCTCCATCTACTCCTCTAATGACACAAAAATCGAACTGGTCAATCAAAGTAAACTTCTAGGAGTAATAATAGATGACTGTTTAAAATTTGACAAACACATGTCCCTGACAATTAAACAAGTCACTACAAATTTGTCTCTCTCTACAGGGGAAAACCTTTTTTATCCAACCATGCCAGGCTAACCACAGCCAGATCTCACCTACTATCTACCCTCCTTTACTGCTCATAAATGTTTACCAACCTGCACAAGACCAATTTAAACAACCGTGAAAACTGTTATAACAAAATAGCGAAAATTGCCACTAACCAACTCCACAAATCTCACCACTGTTTCACCCTCCACCAACTTAATTGGATTGAGCTACCTAGCCTATTATCTCTCAACCAACTAACCACTGTACACAGCATAATCCATAAACCCAGCAACTGCCCAGCCCTCATAGACCTAGTCCAACAAAATACCAACACAAGATCCCTTAGATCATCTGACAAATTAATTCTAAAAGTAATTAAATCCAATAACTTCTATGGAGATTCCCTCTACTCACATAAAATTGCCAAAATCTGGAACACATTTCCTCAGTATATCCTAAAAAACCCAGACAGTCACAAATTCAAATTATTACTTAAAGAACAACTTACTAAGCAGTGCTATTGTATGGTCCCAGGATAATTTCTTCTCTGTCTGCTGTTACCTATTCTAACTATATAAAACTTCCACTCTCTTCCCATCCTTCTACGCTGCTCACCAACAAATTACCCTGCTCTCTACTCCTTAGGTTACAAAACCATATATATATATATATATATATATATATATATATATATATATATAGCCACTTTTCAAGTCCTATAATTCTTTGTAATTCTTGTAAACCTTTTGTTTTTGAACTTACAATTCTATTTGTATTCAAGCCAAATATTACTAGATTTACTTTATACTATGTGTCACATTTTATTTACCCTGATGTATTGTATAACTTTGATATATTTTACAACTTTGTTATCACTTACGTTTTTTATATATTATTTGCTGGGGCTTTTCTCCCTGGGTGTCTGCTGAAAACGGGCTACATGGCCCAGTCAGACACTACCCAGTCAAGAAATATAAATATAGATAGATAGATAGATAGATAGATAGATAGATAGATAGATAGATAGACAGATAGATAGATAGATAGATAGATAGATAGATAGATAGATAGATAGATAGATAGGTAGATAGATAGATAGATAGATAGATAGATAGATAGATAGATAGATAGATAGATGATAGATAGATAGATAGATAGATAGATAGATAGATAGATAGATAGATAGATAGATAGATACCAGAGTGGAGGCCTCATTGATTTATGGAAATCTGAAATTAGTTAAAGAACAGCAGGTTACTCTCATAGGATTAGGGGGACCAACACCATCAGTACAAACAACATTAAAATTAAAAGTCGGCCAGTTACCTAAAAATAAATATCCTGTCTTGGTAGTACCTATTCCTGAATACATAATCAAAATTGACATTTTAAAGGGCTTAACTTTAAATCTTATTGATGGATAGTATCAGTTTGGAGTTAAGCACATATATCAATAAAATTCATGATTGTTGGACATGTCAAAATGCCCCAATGGAATTATCCCCGGCTACTAAAAATGTAAGTATAAGACAGTACCAAATCCCTGGTGGTCATGAAGAAATTGGAAAAACAATACAGGTGGCACCAATGATTGAGTAGCTGTTAATGAGCTGTTTCCTATGATCCAGGGGCCCAGGGTTTGATTCTCTCAGCCTCCATTACCCAACTGTGTGGCTCTGAGCAAGTTATGTAACTAGACTGCATTCCTGGGCTGAGTCTGAAAAGGGCCCATGAAGAGCAGAGCTCTACCCCAGAAAACAAATAAAATAAAAACTTAAATTTTCCTACAGAAAGGCCTCATTGAGACCGACTGGTGCCAGAACCATAGCCTTAAGCTCAATGCCAAAAAATGTGTCGTCATCCCCTTTGGGAAAAGCCCTGTTCCCATGAATTACCACATTGATGGTAGTCCACTGAACACAGAAGGCTTTACAAGAGATCTGGGAACAAAGGTTGACAGCAACCTCTCTTTTGACCACCACATTGCCACTGTGGTCAGAAAGTCCTTCTATGTGGCACATCTCATTACTAAGGATTTTGCATCCAGGAACAAAGAGGTCATTGTCTCCCTCTACTCTTCCCTCATTAGGCCAATTATAGAGTACAATGCCCCATTTGGCATGTTCCTCACTAAACATCTGCAACAACTGGAGAGGCTGCAAAAGTACTTCACAAAGAAAATCCTAGGCCTTAAACACTTGTCCTATATGGACAGACTCAAAAAACTCCAACTATTCTCTGCCTCATACCACCTACTTAGAGGTGATCTCTGCTTGATTTACAAAGCCATGTCTGACCCGGCTCTGTTAGAAGTGCTACATCTAAAGAAATCCCAGTCCCTCCACACCACATGCTCCATAGACCTCAGCCTCATTACCACAATCAACAGAACATGCTGGAGGGACAGATTTATAACCCAGAGACTGCCCAAGCTATGGAATAAACTTCCCACACATGTCAAACAGAGCACCTCACTGGCCTCTGTAAAAGAGAAATCTTGATGAATGTATGGGAAATAGAAAATTCACCCGGGAATCATGTCAGTGGCTCTACTCAACAAAGGCACTGGGAACAAAGGTCAGGTGGCATGATGCCAGGGTAATCCTCTGAGCTAGGCCTGTAAAGGCTCCAGAGCCATTATTCTAGTACACACCTATGAACCTATTTATTAAATGCAGGTGTTATAAAAACAACTACAACCACATGGAACAATCCGGTATGAGCTGTAAAGAAAAGTGATGGGTTATGGATGATGACAACAGATTACTGGGAATTGAGTAAATATACTCCACTGCTAACTGCTGCTGTTTCAGATACTGTTACCTTGATTAAAAATATACAAAACCATGAAGGAACTTGTATGCTGTAATAGACTTAGAAAAAGCTTTTTTCCACTATACCAGTATCTCAAAAAAACTATGATCAGTTTGCATTTACATACTAAGGAAAGCAGTATACTTTCAAACGATTACCTTAAGGCTATTTACATATGTTTTTATCTGAAAAAGTCTTGTATAAAGATGAAAGCGCTCATCTGTGGATTTGTATAAAAGTTTATTGCTTCTATTGGTGGCCTGGACCTTTTTTATTTCTATTTACATAGCCCAGTCATATGCCACAGAGTAGTGGCTGAACATCTCGAAATTGAAGTTCCAAAGAAACAAGCAGGTTTCTCATTACACAGATGACATTTTAATTCAGGGGTCAGATGAAAAGACAATGCAGGAACAATTGCAAAGAGTAATTGAACATACAAAGTCAAAGGGGTGGAAAATCAATCCAGCCAAAATTCAAAGACCAGCACAAACCATTAAATTCCTGGGCCTTCAATGGCAATTCGGCTTTGTCAAGGGCAGATCATGCCTCTTGAACTTGGTCGACTTTTTTGAAACAGTCACCAAGGCCATTGATGAGGGTAAGGCAGTTCACACAGCCTACCTTAACCTTGCAAAAGCTTTTGACACAATACCCCACTCGGGTATCATAGAAAAGCTCACCAGCTTAAATGTAAACCCATATGTCACAAGATGGGTTGCAAACTGGCTCAAGGACAGAACCCACAGGGTTAGAGTTGCTGGTGCCATGTCAGACTCAAGCGGTCACAAGCGGTGTCCCACAGGGCTCAGTCCTGGGCCCCTCTTGTTCGGCATCTACTTTTCAGAAGTGCAGGCAAACATAGGAGGATTGTGGCTGACAAAGTTTGCAGATGACTGCAAACTGGGCGCCATAGTTGAAAATCCATCAGACACAGATATCCTTCAGAGAGGTCTCATAGAAACGGATAACTGGTGCCAGAGCCATGGCCTTAAGCTAAACGCCAAAAAATGTATTGTCATACCCTTTGGTAAAAACAAGGTAACCCCAAGTTACCACATAGGTGGCAATCCATTAAGCACAGAAGAGGTTATCAGGGACCTGGGGACCCAAGTTGACAGTAACCTTTCTTTTGACACTCACATTGCCAAAGTGGTTAGGAGGACCTTCTACATTGCCCACCTGATTATGAAGGGATTCACATCCAGATCAAGGGAGGTCATTGTTCCCCTGTACTCTTCACTTATCAAACCAATGATTGAGTACAATGCCCCATTCGGAATGTATCTTACCCAACACCTGCAGCAATTGGAAAGACCCCAAATGTTCCTCACCAAAAGGATAAAGGGGCTCAAAAATATGCCATATGCTGCCCGACTGAAGAAACTCCAGCTCTATTTAGTCGCATACCATCTGCTCAGAAATGACCTGTGCCTGACATACAAGGCCATGTCCAACCCGGAATTAATGGACATGCTCCACCTCAAAAAATCCAAGTCCACCAGAGCCACAAGAGCAAGAGACTTAAACCTCAACACGGATATAAATAGGACGTGCTGGAGGGACAGATTCATCACCCAGAGACTCCCTATGCTGTGGAACAGAATCCCGGTCCATGTGAGACAGAGCACCTCGCTGGCTCTGTTCAAGAGGAATCTTGACCAGTGGATGGGAGATCGTAGGTTTACCTCGGGGATCATCTCTGTATCACTGCTGGACAGAGGCATGGCAAACTAATGGGTATAGTATTCTTCAACCTAAGGGGTGGTGAAAGCCACACAACTCTGGCTAGGCTTATAAATGCCCTAGGGCAGATAGCCTAGTATGAACCTATGAACCTATGGGCACAGAAAAATCTAGCCCAAAGCTAAGCAGAAGATTCTAGAATTTCCAACTCCACAAAATAAGAGGGAGATGCAACCATTCATTGGATTTTTTGGATTTTGGATATCCCTCATTTGAGTTAAATACTTTCTCCTCTGTACAAAATAACAAGGGAAAAGTATGAATTTAGCTGGGGAGATGAACAACAACAGGCATTTGAAAGGGCTAAGCAAGCTATACCACAGGCCCTTGATTTATGGCCCATGCAGAAAGGTGAAGTAGAGTTGCATGTGTCAATACATGATCAATATGCTCACTGGAGCTTATAGCAAAAGCAAGGGGCAAAGTGAGTACATTTGGGATTTTGGACTAGGAAATTGCCTGAAGTTGGGAGTAGGTAAACTCCCTTTGGAAAACAACTACTAGCTTGTTACCTAGTGCTTGTAGATACAGAACAAATGACTGTAGGGCATACAATAAAACACCAGGAGCATATCATGTTTACACTGATTCTTGGTCTGTAGCAAATGGATTAGCTACATGACTGCCAACATAGCAAAATAATAAATAAAATGCACATTCAAAAGAAGTGTGGGAAAGGAATTATGGCAGCAGATATGGGAAATGCTATCTCAAAGCACTTAGTGTGTATCATGTAGGTGCTCATTGTGCAACTGATTCTCTAGGATGAGCACTGTTACTGTGTATCATGTAGGTGCTCGCTTTACAACTGATTCTGTAGAACGATAGTTTAATTCTATTACAGATAAACAAATTAACATTGCTGAGGTAGAGGTTGACAAGGATACTGACAAGAATACATCAGAGCAGTTGGGCACGGCAAAGTGGGCTCATCAGAAGTGTGGACATTTGGGAGAAAAAGGCTACTTACAAATGGGCACAAACAAGAGGTATTCTGATTTCTATGAAAGTAATTAAAACTTTACAATGTCCTGTATGTCAGCACACACAAAATAGACCAGTACACACATTCTGCAGGGATATCTAGGTAGAGGTAAGCTACCTGGATAAATCTGGCAGCTTGATTACATAGGACTGTTACCCTTTAGTAAAGGATGTCAGTATGCATGTACGGCAGTAGGTACATATTCAGGGTATTTACTAACCTGTCCATGTAAAAGAGCTACGCCGGTAAACACCTTGAAAACAATCGACTTGATCATTTTGTATTATGGCATTTCTCTCCAGATGCAAACTGACAATGGCTCACATTTTAAGAAAAAAATGCTACAGGATCATAGTAAAGAGGACAGTGAGGACCTGTTGTTTAGGAGGTATCCCTGGATGGTATCAGGGCCCATTGCTGTAATGTGTTTAACTCTGGAGAGGGCAGTGAGGACCTGTTATTTAGGAGGCATCCCTGGATGTTATCACGGCCAATTGCTGTAGTGTGTTTAACTCTGAAGAGTGCAGTGAAGACGTTATTTAGATGGCATCCTTGGATGTTATCAGGGCCCATTTCTGTAGTGTGTTTAACTCCGGAAAGGGCAGTAAGGGCCTGTTATTTAGGAGGTATCCCTGGATGTTATCAGGGCCCATTGCTGTAGTGTGTTCAACTCTGGAGAGTGCAGTGAAGACCTGTTATTTAGATGGCATCCCTGGATGTTATCAGGGCCCATTGCTGTAGTGTGTTTAACTCTGGAGAGGGCAGTGAGGACCTGTTATTTAGGAGGCACCCCTGGGTGTTATTAGGGCCTATTGCTGTAGTGTGTTTAACTCTGGAGAGGGCAGTGAGGACCTGTTATTTAGGAAGCATCCCTGGATGTTATCAGGGCCCATTGCTCTAGTGTGTTTAACTCTGTAGAGGGCAGTGAGGACTTGTTATTTAGGAGGCATCCCATGGGTGTTATTAAAGCCCATTGTTGTAGTGTGTTTAACTCTGGAGCGGGCAGTGAGGACCTGTTATTTAGGAGGCATCCCTGGATGTTATTAGGGCCCTTTGCTGTAGTGTGTTTAATTCTGGAGAGGGCAGTGAGGACCTGTTATTTAGGATGCATCTCTGGGTATTACTAGGGCCCTTTGCTGTAGTGTGCTTAACTCTGGAGAGGGCAGTGAGGACCTGTTATTTAGGAGGCATCCCTGGATGTTATTAGGGCCCTTTGCTGTAGCGTTTTTACTCTGGAAAGGGCAGTGAGGACTTGTTATTTAGGAGGCATCCCTTGATGTTATTAGCGCCCTTTGCTGTAGTGTGTTTAACTCTGGAGAAGGCAGTAAGGACCTACTGTTTAGGAGGCATCCCTGGATGTTATTAAGGCCCTTTGCTGTAGTGTGTTTAACTGTGGAGAGGTCAGTGAGGACCTGTTATTTAGGAGGCATCTCTGGGTGTTATTAGGACCCATTGCTGTAGTGTGTTTATCACTAGAGAGTGCAATAGGACCTGTTATTTAGGAGGTATCCCTGGATGTTATTACAGCCCATTTCTGTCGTGTGTTAAACTCTGGAGAGGGCAGTGAGGACCTGTTATTTAACAGGCATCCATGGATGTTATTAGGGCCCTTTGCTGTAGTGTGTTTAACTCTGGAGAGGGCAGTGAGGACCTGTTATGTAGGAGGTATCCCTGGATTTTATCATGGCCCATTGCTGTCGCGTGTTTAACTCTGGAGAGGGCAGTGAGTACCTGTTATTTATGAGGCATCCCTGGGTTTTATCAGGGCCCATTGCTGTAGTGTGTTTAACTCTGGAGAAGGCAGTGAGGACCTATTATTTGGGAGGCATCTTTGGGTGTTATCAGGGCCCATTGCTATAGTGTGTTTAACTCTGGAGTGGGCAGTGAGGACCTGTTATTTAGGAGGCATCCCTGGATGTTATTAGGGCCTATTGCTGTAGTGTGTTTAACTCTGGAGAGTGCAATAGGACCTTTTATTAAGTAACAGTTGGGGGATAGATTACGGTATTTCCTGGGGAGTAACCAGTCATCTTCGAGTTATATAGACCCTGTCTTCTGCTTGTCCCTTATTGTTCTTGTGTAATATTTTTGTGAAACGTTACTGCTCTCTTCTCTTTTATCTTGGACTTTAGTAACTACTTCAGCTAATGAAATGTTTCTGTCATGTCTTCTCTCGACACTATGGGGTTGAGAGATATCCCTTCAATTATAACTGAAATGCCTTTTATTGCATGTGTATTCATATTACATAGGCAGTCCTTTTTTACCTAATTAGAACTAGCCAGTACATCTTTATACATACATACATACATACATACATAAGTAAACAGACACACGTATTCCATGTGAAATTGTTGTTTCATTTATTTTACAATGTAAATAAACAAGCAAGCAGACATACAGGTTTCATGTAAAGTTGTAGTTTTACTTATTTGACTGTTTCATAACTAATGATATACCTAGGCATAGATAGCTATTTTTAATATTAAGTAACAGTTTTACAGTTAAACAGTATAAATTGCAACTGAGAGCAAATGTGATATTTTGTTGCAAAGTGACAATTTTCTGATGAATCATGACAATGCAAGACATCTGTAATACACACTTGTTTATAGAACAACATTGCACATAAAAATAAATAAATAAAAAATGGAGACATCTTCTATACTTAACATAGCCACGCTATTAAACAGCTTATTTATATTGTTACATTGTGCATACATGTACCTACATACAAATATTTCAGGCATGAACACAGTGGCGGCTGGTGACTTCAAATCACAGGGGGGCTGCAGGAGACAGCTGAATGGGTGGGGTCAAGGGGAAGGGGTGTGGTCAACCAGAAAGGGGAGGAGCTATGCACAAAACCACAAAAAACTAACTTTAATTAAATACGCTGCCCTGGGTGGCAAACCATCATTATGAAAGTCCAATCAAGACAAAAATAAGTGTAGAAGAATAAAAATATTTCAATGCATTGGCTGCATGACAGCTTACTTAATATCTAGATGGAAACAAAAGGTTGTGAGGCATGAAAAAATAAATTACTTTTTAAATACATTACTGGAATGCCAGTCAAAATCAAGTATACGAAAAACCAGAAGCACTCAACTCAAACCACTTCTCCTTGCACTGCAGTCCTAATTATAATATATTCAGCTTTATTAAAGTACCAAGTAACATGCTGAAAGTAGAAATCTATGTGATGCCCCCACTTGTAAAAATGTTTCTTATCCAAAAAGACCTGCTGCCTGACAACTTGTTTCATGGGGAAAACATGATAAAAGTAAAAATGAAAAGCAAACAAGAAACAAGCTCAAGATACATTGCTTAAAGGATTACTGTACAGGTTATGGACCACACATGATTGGCATTCTGTTTAGTTTACGGGTAAAGTCTGTAGAGATGACTGGAAGTCTCCAACAAGTGTAATGAGCTTTTAAAATAATGGAATCCTGTCCTTTAATACCCAAGGCTTATACATTATGTAGTCAAGTATTCTCTGCATGGCAACAACAGAAAGGCTTTCAATGTTGGCAATTCTTTAACAGTATGCTTATTAAAGCTTACTTGCATCTTACGATCTCAGACAAGCTTACCTTATGGTCATTAAAGCATTGCTACTTAAAACACAGAGCAACAGGCACTTTGAGTAATAAGCATAAATCAACAGTACAAAAATATGACAGAAACCAGACCATTCTGCAAAATCAAGGACAGATGAAAAGCCACTGTAGTACTTATGCAGTGTGTCCTCCCCATCCAAGGTAGATACAACTACTCCTTGCCTTGCTTGGACACATCCAGAGTCACTACATGGGGAGTGGGGTGCAACAAGCATGTCACAATTTGAAATCTCTCTGGCTGACTGTGATGGCCCTGACACATTTGTCATACCTCTCAACCTCAAGAGCAAGAAATCTGGACAAAGCCATACACAGAAGTGGGACAAAGGTCCAACAATAAGGACAATTTTAAATATTGCTCTAATAAACTTAGAAAGATAATAGAATAGGTCTTGCATTAGTATGAATTTTCTGAAGGGTATAAAATCTGAAACTCAAATGTCTGTCATTTTCTAACTTCAGTCTTTAGTGATGTCACTAATTTGCCAAAAACACAATTTTATGAAAAATTGACAAAAACGTGATGCAAAAATATAAAATAGACACACAATACAGCTGCTACCTGTCAAAGAAGGGACACTTTAATATTAGTACTGCTACATTGAGCAGCTGACAAAATATAAAAGAATCTACATGCATTTCAAGTAATCTATAACTTTGATTATTACAGTTATTTCTTAATTGTAAACCCTCCATGTTTTCTTCCAAAATTGCTATTTTATGGAGGGATTATAAGGGGAAGAGCAACATTTTGAGCCAAAAATTGGGGACAGTTGAGAGGTTGGCTATGCCTAATTCTATAAAGCAATTTATTTGCATGTACCTCTCAACCTGTTAATGCAGTAAATCTGAACAAGGCCAAATATATTGGGGGCACATATAAACAGTACTAAAATTGCTCTTGTATAAATTGAGACAGTTGATAGAACAGCTCTTACTTTAACATGCATTTTTCTGAAGGTTATGAAGTCTGAAACTTAGAGTGACTTCTGGCAAATCATTTAGGAATTAAAACTACAAATTTTATGAACAAACCAAAAATAAGAAGCAAAAATCTATTCATTCTTTGAAAATCTGGACAGTTGGGAGGTATAGTTCAGCTGGGCCTGTCTGAGTTTGCTGCCCTTCCCCTGACAAAATAATGGTTGAATGGAGCCTCTGCAGCCATTCCAATGAACCATTATACTTGGCTATTTCACTCCATTTACCATAAACACTAATGTGCATACTGCTTTACTTCTATGATGAGTTGGACTTCATTTGAAAGTTTTATTTTGTAGTTTACAGCACAAACACTAAGTCATCTGTTAAACAAAGCAATGCAGTCTCACAATGAAAACTTAGCATTAAAACTTCTCTGCCCTTGAAACTCACATTCATTGAAACAGCATTGAAACCCACATTCAAAGAAAATACATTTTGCCAGTGGCAGATAAAGATTAATTTTGGGCTGTTTTCGAATCATAGGCTCCTTGCATATGAAACATACATGTGCTCTTTGATACACCTTCCTCATTGTACTAAAATTATATTCCTTGTACAATACAATACACTTGTTACAGGATGTTTTAAATGTGTTTTGAACATTTTTTCCAGTAAGCAATGAAACAAACCATATGCACCCATAATGGCAAAACTGCCCAGTTGAGAACATTTATCATAAAAAAGTCTACTCAGACTTCCACAGTCCACCATTATTAGTAAATATACACAATTCCACAGTCCACCATTATTAGTAAATATGCACAATTCCACAGTCCACCATTATCAGTAAATATGCACAATTCCACAGTCCACCATTATCAGTAAATATGCACAATTCTACAGTCCACCTTTATCAGTAAATATGCACAATTCTACAGTCCATTATCAGTAAATATGCACAATCTCTGAAGTCAGTCATCTAAATAATTCCACATTAAAGAAATCTGTAACTAATGAAGTGGTTGCTGCTAGCAATCACCTTTATATTTCATGGTTTCATCGAAATATAAAGTGTCTGTTGCCCCTCAGGAATAAATTGTCTATATTACATTAAAAAAATGATAAGCTAGTAATAATATTGCAAGAGGAAATGGATGGCAAACTGATAACGAACTCATAGGTAGTATCTTCACCAAGGTGAACATTCTCAGTACGGCAGCATCTACCCCTAGTGGGAGTAGAACCCACAACCTTCTGCATCAAAAGCAAGTACACAGCCTGTTGTGCTATAGTATTAACTTGGCAAAGCACTAAACTTCTATTCCCCTGCAGCTCTCAGTTCCTTGTAAAATCTACTCAATACTCAACTGCATCTCAACTTCACAGCTCAAGAAAACTGGAAAAAGCCAAAATGTATTGGGGGGGGGTCAAAAGCCCAAAAACAGGGACACATTAAACATTGCTTGTATAATCTTGGAAAGTTGCTAGAATAAAATGTTGTGTTGCCACCATATATTTTACTGCCAAGGTCCCTGAGCAAAAACAGTCAGAGTAACATACCACTGCCACATCAGCTGCTTTGTAAAGAGAGGAAGACTGAAACTTAAATGGCTATCATTTAGTGAATTCAGTTCTCACCATAGCTGTCAACCTCTTAGTACAAAACACCTGGACAAACCCAGTAATGAGGGAATACAGCCCTCAAACATATTCAGTGAATTCAGTTCTTGCCATAGCTGTCAACCTTAGCACAAAAACCTGGACGAAGCCAATAATGGGGGAATACAGTCCCAAAAATAGGGACAAATTTAAAATATTCATCTTATAAACTTTGAAAATTGCTAAAAAAAAAAAAGGTTGTGCTACTATGTATTCTGAAGAACATGAAGTTGGAAATTCAAATGCCGGTCAATTTTACTGCGGACAGAACAAAAACAATTTTCAGCAGAGACGCAGGGATTAAAACTGCAGACACATCTTTGTAAAATGGCAGGGCACCAGAGCAAATCCACACAAACACAGGCAGGAGATGCACACTCCACACAGAAGCCACCCCACCCAAGAATCAAACCAGAAAACCTATAGCTGTGAGGCAACAATACTACCACCGCACCATCAATTATGCAAGGAATTAAACATTCAGAAACCTGAAGTCTGAAATTCAAATGCCTGTCAATTTTACTGCGGACAGAACAAAAACAATTTTCAGCAGAGGCGCAGGGATTAATACTGCAGACACGTCTTTGTAAAATGGCAGGGCACCAGAGCAAATCCACACAAATACAGGGAGGAGATGCAGACAGAAGCCACCCCAAACAAGAATCAAACCAGAAAACCTATAGCTGTGAGGCAACAATACTATCACTGCACCATCAATTATGCAAGGAATTAAACATTCAGAAACCTGAAGTCTGAAATTCAAATGCCTGTCAATTTTACTGCGGACAGAACAAAAACAATTTTCAGCAGAGGCATGAGGATTAATACTGCAGACACATCTTTGTAAAATGGCAGGGCACCAGAGCAAATCCACACAAACACAGGCAGGAGATGCAGACTCCAAACAGAAGCCACCCCAACCAAGAATCAAACCAGAAAACCTATAGCTGTGAGGCAACAATACTACCACTGCACCATCAATTATGCAAGGAATTAAACATTCAGAAACCTGAAGTCTGAAATTCAAATGCCTGTCAATTTTACTGCGGACAGAACAAAACCAATTTTCAGCAGGGATTAAAACTGCAGACACGTCTTTGTAAAATGGCAGGGCACCAGAGCAAATCAACACAAACACATGGAGGAGATGCAGACTCCACACAGAAGCCACCCCAACCAAGAATCAAACCAGAAAACCTATAGCTGTGAGGCAACAATACTACCATTGCACCATCAAATATGAAAGGAATTAAAAATTCAGAAACCCTTAAGTCTGAAATTCAAATGCCTGTCAATTTTATTTAACATTTTTTAATCAGGACAGTCTGACTTGGAACAAATAAACAATTTTCAGCAGAGGCCCAGGAAGAAATAATGCAGACATGTCTTTGTAACATGCGAGGACACAAAAGCAAACCCACACAAACACAGGGAGAAGATACAGACCCCACAAAGAAGGAACCCCAGCCAAGAATCAAACCCAATAACCTGCAGCTGGGAGGCAACAATGCTACTACTACACCATCAAATATCAAGCATTGCAACATTTACAAACCACAGATATTATGAGGAACAGATCAGATCGAATATGAGGCAAAAATCTGAAATTTTTTTACAAATGGTGGTGGGTAGGGAACTCAAGTCTTTAACACCTGCATACAGGGTACAGGGTTCAAGCCTGAGGCATTCCCTACCACACCACCATAAGCACCTGGGGCATTTTCACACACACACACACACACACTCCAGTAAAGCATAAGCACCATACACAAACTCCAGTAAAAGCACCATACACACAAATTCCAGTAAAAGCACCATACACACAAATAAACATTGTAAATTAAAAGGCACCTACCTGAATATATCCGTACATCCTTCCGCGCAATACTGAAAGACCTGCGAGATCTGCTCCTTCCTGACAAGATCCGGACGTGTCCCATAATCCTGGCGAGGGACTGCCTTGAGCATGCGCATAGACCGACAGTAGTCGGGACTTGGTATATGTGCATGCGCGAAATTTTGAAAATAATTTTTTTTTTATTTTTCATTTTTCTTTCTCATTTTCTTTCTCTTTTTTATTTTTGAGGGGGCTGCAGTCCGGAAGCCCTATGCCACGAGCCACCCCTGCATGAACAATAATGCTATTCTTGCCTGCAACGTTGTAGTTATAGCTTGACTTAATTTCCATTTTTTTACATTTTTCAGCTGTCGTCTTCCTTGAATTCCACATCTGCATTTTGCCAAACTGTTTGACATTCTTTTAGAAGGTTGAATAATTCTTTATTCTATTTACAATTTTCTGTTTGTGTCTTGTACCATGGAGCTCAAGTTGTGACTCAAAAGGGTCTGGTAGACTCCCACTTACGTTGTTATCAAGCTGAAATTAATAACTAAAGAAACAGCTGAATAAAGAAATAAGGGGAATAAATTCAATCATTTCATACAGAGGTTAAGTTTAATTCATGGTACCTTTGAGAGTACAGCGCACATCTGTTTGTTGTTTTCAGTATTTATTAAAATATACCATTAAATGTTTGTTTACAGGCACCATGTTATCTGTGTACATTGTTGGTACTCTTTTGGGATATAAAACACAGTGCGGGTATTCAGAGTGGAAAAATAGAACACTGTGTAAATCTAAACTGTGCAGTGAATGTTGTCATGCAGGGCATAGGCAATCTAGAGATATCTGTATCACAATCATGGGACTATGAAAGCTGGGGTGGCCATTACTATGTACTAATGAACATATAATGACATTCAAATGAGTTGAATTATGGAAATACATTAATCAATAAACTGATGCTTTGTCTGCATCTAAAATCTATATGCAGCATGGACATTTGTAAGATACTTGGTAATTACATATTAGGTTGATATAGTAGGCATGCAGTTCAGAAGACCATCGAGAAGCATAGCCAGCTAAGCCTGAGTGCTGTCAAGTGACTTAAGCTCCATGATGAAGAAGCTGTCAGCTATTCATCCAGAATAGTTTTGAATACAGACCTTGTGTAGCATTATTTGACATGCAGAGGGAGTTTATTTGTTAAGTACGGGATTCCTTGGGACAGATATCTGTTGTGCCAGCCAGGTTCTATTTCTGTGTCTATAAAAAATTATAGTCTTTGGTGTGGGAGTTCCTCACAGTGTGAGTTTGCATAGCTGAATGAGGTCAAGCAGGGTGGAATGGGCCATGTGCCCTACTGATGGACAACACTCTGTCTGCTGAAGAATGGCATACAGAGCAAGAGCTGAACATATCAAAAATGCCATTTGACCCCTTGATATAAGTATCACCATAAATGGTAGGCAACAATAAGGATTATGTAAGGGTGCACAGCTCAGCAAACAGTGTTGCCTCAGTGTAAATATCTTAATTTGGGCTTTAACACAAAGTTTACATGTACACCTTTTGTACCACGGTACATCATATGTAATGTCAACATGTTCCAGAAGGTGCTATATAAACCAGATGTTTCCATTCACATGGAAGAGCACCAGCAAGGTGCCAGGCAATCAAACACACAGGAAGCTGCAGTCAAGAACAGATTTTCTGATCTGACTTTATTTATCTTGTATGTTGATTCTACTATGTTACTGCACTCCATGTAATAATATTGTGCAGTTTATTAATTGAACTACGTATGATGGAGCCTTTCTCCCTGGGCCTCAAATGAAAGTGGGATTCATGCCCAATTGGACTTTCCTGGTAAACAAATGCCAAATAAATAAATAACAAACGGTATTGTTGGAAGGTGCAATGTGCGTAACACCCAGGTTGTGCAAATAAAGGATGACAATGTTAGGCATGCTATTTTTCAGCTATCTTTCATAAGAATTGGACTTCCATCTTCCTAATTGTTTGATGTTCTCCCATGATGCCCTTGCCCATTGTACATGAGAAGCTGCGGTTCTGCTAAATGAGTGTGGACTCTGAGCATGGGGTACGTGTTTGGGGTCCAAGCTTCATCATTCAATTGTTTTCTTCAATACAGTCCTCACCTGAATCTGGGTAAGCCTGCTTTCTCATAGCAGAAAACTGCTCCTTCTTAAGTTCCAGTCTACAATGAAACTGTGCGAGTGGACTTCTGGGTTGGAGGCATTGTACTACACTCCATTCTGTAGCCCCAGAGGCTAGACCCAGCCACTGGTTCTTCACCTCTTGATCAGTCATACGTTGCTTCTATTTATCATTAGAATATTCTTATTCTGACCAGCTAAATGCTCCACAGAGGGCTGATAAACAACAGGCTATGAAAAACAATCTCTTGTATTTCTGATGACACACCTTTTGGAGTTTGTCGCATAAGGCTCGCACTGCCAGCCATGACTTTGTGCAGCCAGCTGATAGCTTGCCAGGTGTAATGCTGCCTACAACTTGTTTTAATCAGCCTCTAATATTAGCAGGATGTGTGCCCTCCATTGTTTACTGCTATGAGCCATACCACTGGACAACCTTGCACCTTCCTAGTGTCTCTAAACTGCTGTAGTGCCCTTTTATAAGTCACCTAATTACCTGTACTGAGAGTGTTGTTTATTAGCCATTATTCTCATATATCCACATATACTGTGAGTGAATTTGTACCCACAATGGTACTGGTGCAGGTTCCAGTGCCACTTTCTTGAATTGAGCCCACTGTGGAAGCAGCATAGTGCAAAATGCCCAATTACTCTTCCCCGCACCCCTTTTGCTGATTGCTCCCTGTCTGAACTATACATGTGTTGTCTATGTGAGTTGGGAGTACCTTGTTTGCCTTCTGTTTCTATATCCAGGAAGAACTCCAACTATGTAATGGCAAATTAATGTCCACATGTAATTATTCTTGGTCACCTGCTGCTGAGCTTGCTTCATCCGAAATACCTCCCCCCACCAAATTCTTAGGGATACGGCAACAGTTATCCTGAAAAAAATCCAGTGCAGTCTGAGAGTGCGCCAACACACAAGTAAGATTATCATCTCTAAAAATGTAGATGACTGAAAGCAAGACTACTCTTTTACTTGAGTCACATTTTTAATAATCTTAAGGGTCAGTGACACGGATTACTTTAGCAGCAGCTATACTGTCACATTAGTCAAAATATGTCCTGCATGCCAGTGTATATATGTATCCACCCACCAACACACTCAGGTGTGTACGTCTGTATACCTAAACACAGGCACACTCAAATACCGAGTCAGATTTATATTGACTCAGGCACAAGCAAATACCGATTCAGATTTATATTGACTCACATATATATATTATATATTGACTCACACATATATATTATATATGTAGATATACTGATATATGTGGATCTGTAAAAATGAAAAGTTATGTACTCACCATAACTAGGTATCTGTGTTGGCCATTTTTCATTCCTCCTTACAAACGGGTCTCGGATCTTATATCGGCTCTGACTTGGCTGCTTTCCCAGACTTAAGATCCGAGTTTCAAGCCCGTCCCCTACCCACAATGCTCCATGCCTTCCTCAACTCCCCGGATCAACTTTGTTGCCCTATTTATATATATATATATGTATAATAGAGGTTACCACAATTATACAGAAAGAAGAATCTGAGGCTCAACCCTAGAACTCAAGCATTCCAAAGTCTTCCACGTACTTCACAAAGGCACCAGGCTGGTGGACGGATGGGTGGAATGTGAGAAGGAATGAAACATGGAGAACAAAGATACTTAGTTATGGTCAGTTCACACCTTCTTCAATCTGATGTTGCCCTTTCATTCCTTCTCACAAGTTGGTCAGAGTCCCCAGCAATTAACTCCTGGGTGGACCTTAAGGAAGGATGTGCTGGAGCACTGTCAAGCCAAAGGATGCCCTGTTCCTGGAAATAATGTCCAGCTTATAATGAGTAACAAAGGTATGAGTCTCAGACCAGGTTGCTGCAACACAAACTTCATCAGTAGAAGCTGTAGATGAGAAGGCAGATGAAGTAGCCCTAGCTCTAGTGGAATGTGCCCTGGGAGGCCGGAGCAAGTCTATATATCTCTCAGAGTAAATTAATGAAATGCAATCTGTTATCTACTTCACTAAAGTGATTTTGGAAACTGCCTGTCCTGACCTATTTGTAGAGAAGGAGACAAACAGCTGATCACCTTTTCTAGCTTTCTTTGTTCTGAGTAGGTAGAAATGTAATTGTGAACATCCAGGAGATGTAAAAGGCATTCACCTTTGTTCAAAAAAATTGGGGAAGAAAACAGAATTAAACTGACTGATTCATGTTAGACTCTGTGGCTGCTTTAAGCATAAAGGAAGGATTTGTTTTCAAGGAAACTCTATCTTTGTGAAAAGGGATGTAAGGAGGTTTGGCTGACAAAGCCTGGAGCTCTGAAATTCTCTTGGTGGAAGTGATAGCTACTAAAAAGAGAGTTTTCCAAGAAAGAAATGTTATGGCACGTGAACTTGCTAGTTCAAATTACTTCTAGGTGAGGTCTTACAGTATCATCATGAGATCCCAAGGAAAAGAAGGCTCTTTAATTGGAGGTTTAAGACTCCCTTGGAAGAAAAAAGGTAAGAATTATTCTTGCCAGTGTGGAAATTGGATCTGGCATCCAGTTGGAGTTTGATGGTGGAGAAGGTAAAGAAAAGGACAGCGTCCACTATGGTTCCTGAGAAAAGCTCAATGTTCTCCTCTATGGTTCCTGAGAAATGCTCAATGTTCTCCTCCATGGTTCCTAAGAAACGCTCAATGTTCTCCTCTATGGTTCCTGAGAAATGCTCAATGTTCTCCTCTATGGTTCCTGAGAAATGCTCAATGTTCTCCTCTATGGTTCCTGAGAAATGCTCAATGTTCTCCTCTATGGTTCCTGAGAAATGCTAGATGTTCTCCTCAGATGCTCAAACAGAAAACCTGTTCTACCTATTTTTGTAGACCTTTTTGGTGGAAGTTCTCTGAGAGGCCAGAACAATGTCATGCATGGAGTGGGCAAGCCTGGACTTCTTTACAGTTGCTGAAATTGGAGAAGCCATGCAGTCAATATGAGGTTGTGGAGATTGGAAATCTGAGTCTCTGGTGGATGAGATACAAGATCCTGTATGGGATGCAGAATCCAAAGTGGAAAACTGAGGTGAGACCAAAGGAGGGGGATCCACACCTGGCAAGGCCAGAAAGGAGCACTGAGGATTAAGGAACTCTTCAACCTGTTGGCTTTCTGTAGATCTTTTGGGATCAATGGTAACTGGGAGCAAGCATACTCAGCGACTACCCATTCTGAAGAAATCAGAGCAAAATACTTGTTGCACTTGGCATTCAGGGGAGAGGCAAAGTGGTTGCAACAAGGTTGTCCCCAACAGCTGAAAATCATGTTTGTTACTGAATGTTTGAGGGACCACTCATGAGGGGTCAAAATTGACCTGCTCAGTCTGTCTGCTAGAACGCTGGATATCCCCAGACTGTGTGTTGCAATTAGAAAATGGTCTGAAGATATCACCCACTCCCAGACTCTCATGTCTTTCCTGCACAATGGGTAGGAACTGGTTCCTCCTTGTTTCCTGATATACCAGACTACTGACATGTCTGTGTGGATTGCAATCATCCGCAGAGGGAGAATGTCCTGGAAGGTTTGCATTTTGGTCTCTGTGAACAACCATGTGCCTTGGACCATCTTCCTTAGGAAGTGCTCCCCCCCACACACACACAGACTGAGAAGCATCAGTGATCACTGTGGCTATGGCTGCAGGAATAGAGAAGGGTCTGCCCAGAAGAAGTTTGTGTGATTCCAGCCACCTCTGGAGATGGTTCCTGCAGATCTGAGATAACTTTGTGGGAGCAGATAGAGGATGGTAAAGGATAGACCACTGAATTGCTGTGGTCCACTGGAAAACCCTCATGAAGAATGTTGCCAGAGGGACTAGAACAATTGCAACTGCCATTGACCCTAGAGCCTGTAAAATCAACTTGGCCAGTGCCTGCTGGTGCTGCAGCACATCATGCATGTGTTGTCTGAGAAGTAAAATGCAATGTATTGGCAAGTAAGTTATGTGTATTCTTGAATCCAATTGCATCCCTATGAACTCTAGGTTTTGCACGGGTGTCAATTTCAATTTTGTTAGATTTATCATGATGCCTAGGGGGTTGAAGATTCTCACTAGATAGTCCCTTGATTGCAGTAGAAGATGCCTTGTCAGTGCATTCAGAAGCCAATTATCTAAGTATGGAAACACCTGGAATCCTTTTAGTCTCAGATGAGCAGCTATGACTGCCAGACATTTGGTAAACACCCAGGGGACTGTGGTAAGTTCAAAGGACAGTGCCCTGAACTGGTAATGATTGGCTCCCAGCCAAAAGTACAAATGACTTCTGGAGCATCTGTCAATTTTGATATGATAGTATGCATCCTGAAGGAATACGGAACACATCCACTTGTCCTTGCGTAACAGTAGCAAAATGGACTGAACCATAACTATTTGGAACTTTGACTTCTTGATGAAATTATTCATATTGCTGAGATCCAGAAGAGGTCTCAGGCCCTCTGTCTTTTTTGGCACCAAGAAGAAGCAAGAATAAGTTCCAAATCCTCTTTGTTCAGTAGGGAATTCTTGCATGACTCTTTTTAGAAGTTTTTGAACTTCTTGTAAGGCATACTCCCTCTGATTGCCTGGCATGTCGGGGAGTCTCCTCCTTGGACCTGGAGGAGTTAGGGAAAAGGGAATATAATAGCATCTGGGTATAATGTTTACCACCCAGGAATTGTTTGTTATACTTGTCCAGGCATCCAAGTGCAGGGATAGAAGACCGTGAACTGCCTCCAAAGATGGACAGTTGGGTAGCTGTTCAGGAGCACTGGAAGAACCTGTCAGGAAAACATTCCTTGGGGCCCTGATTCTGCAGACTCCCTCTGCCTTGGGGGAGGTGTCTACCATTGAAACCTCCCCCTCTGCCTCTGGAGGAGGTATACCTGCATGACTCCTAAAAAGAGTCTTGTGACTTTCTGAACCAAGTTTTCTTTGCTCCTCATTGATTCCTAGAGAAAGTCCTCTGAGGAGAAGAAAACTTGATCTCCATGGTAGACAAGGTCTTTCCTTCTTGCTCACTGTGGGGTAATGTATCCTTCACAGAAGGTCCAAACAAGGAGGACCTGTTGAATGGGGCATTAATGAATGCCACCTTGAAAGGCTCCGCAAAGTCACAAAGCCAGATCTGGGCATGTCTCCTAATGACTATGCCTGTACTGGCTGCTCTTGAGGTCCACTCCATTAAATGTGTAATCAACCTTATCAAGGAATTAGTAAGGAAAGAAAGAGTAGCCAGTTGGGAAGAAACCTTCTTCAGGTCCTCCTCTGACATGGCATCAGCAAGAGAGTTGGATAATGCCTTAACCAGGTCTCTGTGCAGATGGTTGAAGTGTACCAGGTAGTATAACAACTTCAGAGAGAAGGTAGCTGAGGTGTAAACCTGCTTTCCATATATATCCAGAACTCTAGACTCCTTGTTAGGCAGATGGGCAGTCGAGCTCTGTTCTGCCAGCTCCTTTTTAGTGGCTGCTGCAATGTCAATGGCATCTACAGGGACATCCTTACTTCAATATGTGCGATCTGATGGTGGACTCAGGAACCTATTGGGGTGTTTGGGAATAGGCTTGACCATGTCCGGTTTCTTCCAGGCCCAGCAAGAGACTAGGTCAATCAGTTGATCTGCTGGGGGAGTCCCCCAGGATGTAGATGGGTCCATCTAACAATAGGGGACACCGGCTCCATCTGAAAGATCGATGTCAGGTTTCTAACCACCTGATCGAAAATCCTGTGTGGAGGTACCAGGCATGGAGGATCCTGAAATAACAATAGGCGCTGAGGTCTTAGAGGTGCCTGGAGTTGAAGAAGACAGATCCAATAACACTTTTGGATCTGAAGCTGGCCTTGAGACCTTTGGATTCGACACAGTGTGATCCAAAGAATTCTTCAGATCCAAGCATTTGTGGGAGGTACCTGGATCAACAGGTGATTGAGCCAAGATTTTGGCCTTTTTTTCTGACTTGCTGTGACTCCCCTGAGGAAGCAGAGAGGGAGCATGCCTAAGGGGGGTTTTCAGCCCCATATGATGTGGACACAGGCAACAAGCCCCTCAAAATGAGCTTGTTCAGGTAATCAGCCAAAGCACGAGGGTTGGATGGTGCACACACACCTCACATTCAATGTCTAAATGGTCTGGACCCAGACAATCAATGTACTTCTTGTAAGCATCCGAGCTGGAGATCTTGTGCCCGCAAGAAGTGCATCTGTTCGACCCAGTAAGGTTCTCTGCCATAGTAGCACACTACATAGACACCACCAATAAGACTATCAAACAGTAAATATAACTCTTAAACCCTAAGGATTAAACTCTAAACTTTTAAAATTTTTAAAGTTTACAATTTTTAAACTTTTAACATGTTAAACTTTGACTAGAAAGTTTTTTTTTTGTTTTGTGAACGTGCCAACGTCACAAGAAAGAAGGAGAGAAAGAAGCGACAGAAAGGAAACCGAAAGTCACTGATGCCCGAGAACTGGGAGGAGCCAAAGATAAAGGAAGAGAGAACTAATTGTAATAACAGATTCCCGATAACTAGGAGGAGCCAAAGATAAAGGAAGAGAGAACTAATTGTAATAACAGATTCCCGATAACTAGGAGGAGCCAAAGATAAAGGAAGAGAGAACTAATTGTAATAACAGATTCCCGATAACTAGGAGGAGCCAAAGATAAAGGAAGAGAGAACTAATTGTAATAACAGATTCCCGATAAGTAGGAGGACCCAAAGATAAAGGAAGAGAGAACTAATTGTAATAACAGATTCCCGATAACTAGGAGGAGCCAAAGATAAAGGAAGAGAGAACTAATTGTAATAACAGATTCCCGATAACTAGGAGGAGCCAAAGATAAAGGAAGAGAGAACTAATTGTAATAACAATAGCAAAGTTAACTCTATGGAAATATCTTTTAAAACTTTTGAAAGTTTCAAACTTATCTGAACCACTAGCCCAATTCTGGAACGACATCTGGTAGCAATGTGCAGCAAACAGGACCTGGGGAGTTGAGAAAGGCATGGGGTATTGTGGCTAGGGGAGGAGCTTGAGTCTCAGATTTAAGTCTGGGAAAGTGACCACGTCCGATCTGATATGAGACCATTTGTGAGGAGGAATGAAAAGGGCAACATCAGATATTAAAGACATACAACAAATACATTTAAAACAACCAAAGCAATATATGATAAACACATAATGACACACACATTTATTTATTTAAATTATTATGTAAAATATTAAATCAAAAGTCAGTATTGGAAGAAATACTTTATTAACCCTCCAGCAATAAATCACACAAAATGGCAATCAGCCTATTCACCAAGGAATACACATCCTCTATATTATATTCTGTATATGTATCAGAGTCTTCTAACATAGTTAACATACTTTTAGCATAGTCTGCAGTGTTCGTTACAACAATAGCTCCCCCTTGTCAGCAGGGCATATATATAAATAACTATGTCGAATCAGGTCATTCAAAGTTGTAAACTGTTGCCTATCTAAATTATAGAATGACTTCTTATGTTGAATATTAAAAAATTCATAGATGCCATCTTCACATAATTTAAAAAACGTCTCAGCTAACAATGGATTCATAGGTATAAATTTACTTGTCTTTTTAAAAGGGATCTGTGTGTACTCAGACTTCCCAAACATTAGTTCAAGTGAAATATTTTGTACAAAGAGCTTAAAGTCTAATATAACATCAGAAATGGTAGACCTCTTAAAGGGCACGAAAGATAAATCTAAATTCAGTTCTTCTTTTTTGTGCTGAAGTCAACTGAATTGATGAAATGTTAATAATTAAGTCCTCAGGATCTTGGGCCAGACAGAAGGCCCTAATTCCAGCTGTCCTGTCAATTGCAGCCATTTCTGCCCAAATCTTTTCCTGCTCCTTGAGCGACCCCTCTCATCTGACTTGATTACATTTACCTGGTCTGGTACTTGGCAGCCGTAAAAAAGGTACATTTGACACAGCGCACCCCATTCCATTTTCAGGGAGATCCAAAGAATGATTAGTATTAGTAACAGATGGAATTAAAGACACAATTCTATTTCTCCTCATATCCGAGTCATTATTCCTTGCCTGTAAACACAGGTCAGAAGCTAATATAGCATTCCCCTGTCCACTACAGAAATTATGGACTTGATAGATACCACAAACAGAGTTTGCACCTTCAATGCCAGCTTTATTCAAGTCATTGACATTCCGTTCTTTCCCCTTTTCTCTGTAAATATGAGCACTGATAACACCTTTTGCAGTAGGAGACAAAACTTGTCTTTTATCTGAGTTAGTGTGGGGATCCCAGGAACGCACTGGCCAGGCATACTGCTAAGGAAGGAGGTGCACATACTTTTAAATTTATGGTACTAGGGAAGTGCTTAATGTCTCGAAGTTAAATGGATTTATACACTTGCTGCTGACAGGGGCTGAATGGCAGGGGCATGGGGCTGAATGGCAGGGGCGTAGGTCTGAATGGTAGGGCGTAGGGCTGAATGGCAGGGGCGTAGGGCTGAATGGCAGGGGCGTAGGTCTGAATGGCAGGGGTGTAGGTCTGAATGACAGGGGCGTAGGCTGAATGGTAATGTCCCTTTAAAACCAGCACTGAGATCTAGAGCTTTGAAGCGTTAATTAGCTTTGACTTAATTATTTTAATCTGCTTTAGTATATACATTGTGTGTTTTACATGAGGTATTAGCTCTGAAAAAGCAGCTGTGGTGCGAAAGTGTTCATCTCTGTTTGTTTTGTTATTTTAATAAAGTATTTCTGCCAGGACTGACTTTTGATTTAATATTTTACTTGATTTTTTTGTCAGTCAGACTGCTCCATATCCTGAATTTGTATCTTGTTTAAATTATTATGTATTTCCATCTTGATAAGTGGGTGAGTGGTCTAGTCAACACAGCCATCTCAGTCACAACAGATGCTCCTTAGAGAAAAATTGTGAGGATTGCAATACCAACAGTGAAGTGCACCACTGAAACAATTCTCTGCAGTGCTTACCTAGTTTTAATAAAATACACGCACTGTCACATATCCAGCATATACAAATTTGACTGACATTCAAGAATGCCTTGAATTTCAAGCTTATCAGTCAAACATAGCAAGGCTGTAATTTTTCAACTGGATGAAAATAAACTTAGATTATATATTGCATGCATACTTATGCACATACATAGGAAATTATAGGGAAGTATAGAGAAAACATTTGCCACAGCTTTCAAATGGTACCCAGTGTAACTCCACTGCAGTCAGATATTCAGAAAAAGAGTAAAAGCTGCAAATATTTTACCACAATGCAGAGAAGAAAAAAAGAAAAACTCAGTTGGATGCAATCAGTATCATAGAAACAGTTACTGTGTGATTTCTGAAGGGTATCAGCTAATCAAAATACTTTTAGTACAGTAGCAAGATTCAATTTCAAATTTCTCTGACGTTTTTAGTGAAACGTTATAAGATTTTGTTTTTCTCGAATATTAGGACATTTGTAACTCAATGGGTTTGTTTGCAGGATGCAAGTGTCCAAAGCAATGTTGTCCTGTGAAATGAGGGAAACTGATTATAAAGGTATGCCTGGATAAGTGCATGCACTAATAATAAACACTATTGCAGACCATATGAAAAATAATTACCAGTGAAGGGAAAAAAGCAAGTTTCAACAGGCATGAAACAATAACAAATGAAAGAAAATACAATTTCCTACGCTGAGATAACCATCCCACAATGTTTTACAAAAAACAAGCACCTACTAAAGAAGATGTAATTTCACTGCTGCAAAGGCTGCGGATCTGAGTGCGACTACCTAGCATTTCTAATAACCTGCAGATGGGGCAGGAAAACACAAAAGGACAAACTGTAAACTCTTAGCACTTCCTATAAAGTTTGTGACATTTGACCGGCAGTATGCTAACAAGTTTCTCTGAAAATCCTGCCTCTGTGTGAGCATGTGACTTACACAGCACTGAAAGGTAAACAAAGTATTCTAGCAAGAAACTGATGTTAGAAATGGTATAGAGCCCCTTTAAGCCTTTAAGCTGTCTACTTAATAGACTAGGTCATGGTTTGGCTCCCAGCAAACAACAAAGTGTAAAGACTTCATTGGTCTCCAGCATGTTCCTTACACAGACTGACTAAAGTCCTTGTCACTATACTCTGTATCATATAGTCTTCTTAGGGAACACTTATGCCTGACTTACAGAACAATCTCGGAACAAAACCCAATGAATTTGCTACACATCCTTTAATAAAACAGGACTAGAGCTACCCATTCCAGGGACCTAAATATGGCCTGCAACTTGAATAGGACATGCTGGAGGAACAGATTTGTCTCCCAGTGACTGTTGCATCTTTGGAATAGGCTGTCAATTCATGTAAAGCAGAGCACCTCTATGATACTGTTCAAAAGCAACCTGGATAAGTTGATGGGGCACCGTAAATTCTTACCAGGGCAGGGATAGCACCCAGCATGCTCTTGGACATGGGCAGTCATTACTAAATACAATCCGGGGTATTGACTAGAGTGTCTATGGTATTACATTGGTATAAAACGGCTAGGCTTGAAATGACCTCCAGGTCAATAACCTAGTATTCTCCTATGATCCTATGGTTTTGTGGATGATTTAAAACTGTATAGTTCATCAGCTAAGGAACTAAAAGCACAACTGCAAGTGGCTAACACTTTCTCAGATGATATAAGAATGTCATTGGTCTTGATAAATGCACAAAAGCAACGTTTAAAGCAGGAAAGCTACAGCACCAGGAAAATATCAGTCTTTGATAGGAATGTGATATAAATATTTGGGAACTGATGAAGGATCAACAATAAAACATGAACAAATGTGAATAAGACTTAGTAAGGAATATTTTAGATGGCTAAAATTAATATTGAAAACAGCCTTCTAGGAACAAAGTCCAATCTATTAACCAATTTATTCTTCCTGTTCTGTTTTACAATTTTTGAGTGATTGACTGGCCTCAAAAGGTGTTGGATCAGTTGTACAGAAAAATGCTTCATGTTTAGCAAATGATTTATAAAAATGAGTGCATACCAAGACTATATATTCCTCATTCTGAAGGAGGTTTGTGCTTCCTTCAAACTGATTACATGTAGAGATCTACAATCGTAGGGCTGCATACATATCTGCTGACCTCACTAGATCCAAACATAGTTTTAAAACATGAGGAGAACAAGTCTAAGCTGTCTTCCCTGCTTAGTTTAGCAGAAGCATATCAGCGTCAAGCGGGAAAAGAAATCAAACCAGAAGTAGACAAAAATCAAGCAGCAACTGAATGTACCCAAAAACAGAAGAAAGAATATAAGGAGAAAGACTAGATAAGAAGGCAAGAAATGTGGAAAATGTATAAATATAGTTACAAGTACAGAAAACCCCTGGAACAACCTCATCTAGATGAGGATCTAATGCAGGAACTGTTAAGACGAGGTGAATTTAAATCAAAAGATGACAGGTTAATATCGGCAGCCCAGGATAGTGCACTACGTACACGTTGGTTTACAAACTCCATCGAACATGTCAGAGAAACAGACAAATGCAAGTTTTGTAAAACAGAATTAGAAACAGCTGCACATCTTGTTGTTGGGTGTGATATAGTAATAGCAGAAGGACCGTATACTGCAAGGCATGATAATGTGGCGAGACTGTTGCATTGTGGGATTGTACATACATTATAATATTCAAGTAGCTGAGAAAGAAACATGAGCCACAAAGCATGATAGAAAATTAAGTTTATATCACATGGGATCACCCATTACCAACAGTCAAAAAACAGATACGAGAAAACCAGATATAGTGATCCAAGAAAAGAAAACAAAAGTAGCATTGATCATTGAAATTGCTACACCCACTGATTACAGTGTCTTATATACAGAGACACAAAGCCATAAAATACAGGATTTACAGGCAGAAATGAAGGCAATGTGGAAGGAGGAGAACCAAACAGTTCCAATAGCAGTAGGAGCAATAGGTCTCATAAAACAGAATTTATAGTCAAATTTATATATGTTACCAATACATGTAACTCCATATGAATTGCAAAAGTAATAAATTCTGAGCACATTACAGCTGCTGCAAAGACTGAAACAATACTAATTACAGGACTTAGGAATGGGGTCCCTTGATGTCATGGTATTAGAAACTCAAAAGACTTGGAGAAATTAAATCTGTATAACAAAGTCAGATCAAAGAATACTCTTACAAATTAAGATTCCAGATACCTCACATACACATTATAAAACGTTTAGCTAATGGACCTATTTATACTCTAATTCAGGCATTGAAAGTGTTCATTTGGATGTAAACCATAAATGTTTTCAAACTGTTTTAGTGTATTGTGACATACATCTCCGGAAGTATTCCACACAACACTCCCAACATACATATAAATGTTCATTCATTTAATTATTTTCCAGTCACTTAATTAATCCAGTCTCATTTATCCATTTATTCCTTGATCACATATTTTAATCCAGTTTGGTGTCTAGGGAGTGGAAAGGTGTCCCACAGCAATCATTGCACATATGGTAGAGAAACAAGTTCTAAATGGAGCGTCAGTCTATTGCAGTAAACACAGATTCAGTGTCTCACAACACACACACACACACACACACACACACACACACACACACACACACACACACACACACACACACTGTAAGACCCTGTTTCATAAATAAACCTCACTTTCTAGGGTGCAGTACAGCAGCAATTCAGCAGCTGGGCCCCTCCTAACTCTTCTTGTCAGTTCACCACAAGTGACAGTGGGGCAGTAGCCTGCCATTGAGGAAATGACAATAAAAGGTACTCATACCTCTGTCAGTGAGGAGCACCTCATTATGAGTCTTAAATATACCTCCTGCATGTTGTTCCATATTGAAAGGGCTATCATGCAGTTATTAAAACTTGTTAAAAATCTTCATGACAAATAATATTAAATCTTATTAATTCATCATCAGAGCATTGTCTAAGTACAGACAGGTTTTAACAATGCCATTAGATTTCTAATTAAAGCTGTCAGCAAGTTTTCCATATCATGAGAGCCAATGCTCTGCAGTTTAGAGACAGACGGTTAAGAGCCAGAACTGCACTGCATGTCTATTTTGCTTTATCACAGAAGGCACCTCACGATGCTGGAATCAGTGAAAGACAGAAGGGCACCAGATTCCTTCACAATCCTGTAAATGATAAAGACAGTATTGGAGAATGGAGGATTAAAAACTGTTTCACCCGTAACAAGCACCATGCCGTTTTCTTCCGCACAGCTGCACTTGCATATACAAGGTATTATATTAGTCATTTTTGGACATGGATATTGCATTAGATTACTGGTGCTTGAAAATTATTGGATGCTGCAGAATGGAACTTTTAAGAATATTGGATTTAAATTAACATTTTCAGCCAGGCTGCATTCAGAATTTTATGAGATTTTACACATTACATGTATTATAATGCAGAGTAATCAGATCACTTTTTTTATATCTATTTCATAATGAAATTTACATATAAGTACTTTAAAACACATCCAAAGCAGATATATTTTGGTGTTAGGTGTTACATGGTGGAGAGTTGGGGGCAGGGTTGACATAGCGGTTAATGTGTTTACTTCACAAACAGAAGATACATGCTTTGATTCTCACCTTTTCATGTAGCTAGTGCATAGAAAGTTCTAATTTGTTAATGAGGTGCTTCTTGTCACAATGGTGCAGTGATTGAATAAACCTATAAAAAGAACCAGGATCCAAATTCAACCCTAGGTCACAAGGGTGCAGTGATTGAATAAACCTATAAAAAGAACCAGGATCCAAATTCAACCCTAGGTCACAAGGGTGCAGTGATTGAATAAACCTATAAAAAGAACCAGGATCCAAATTCAACCCTAGGTCACAAGGGTGCAGTGATTGAATAAACCTATAAAAAGAACCAGGATCCAAATTCAACCCTAGGTCACAAGGGTGCAGTGATTGAATAAACCTATAAAAAGAACCAGGATCCAAATTCAACCCTAGGTCACAAGGGCACAGTGATTGAATAAACCTATAAAAAGAACCAGGATCCAAATTCAACCCTAGGTCACAAGGGTGCAGTGATTGAATAAACATATAAAAAGAATCAGGATCCAAATTCAACCCTAGGTCACAAGGGTGCAGTGACTGAATAAACCTATAAAAAGAACCAGGATCCAAGTTCAACCCTAGGTCACAAGGGTGCAGTGACTGAATAAACCTATAAAAAGAACCAGGATCCAAGTTCAACCCTAGGTCACAAGGGTGCAGTGATTGAATAAACCTATAAAAAGAACCAGGATCCAAATTCAACCCTAGGTCACAAAGGTGCAGTGATTGAATAAACCTATAAAAAGAACCAGGATCCAAATTCAACCCTAGGTCACAAGGGTGCAGTGATTGAATAAACCTATAAAAAGAGCCAGGATCCAAATTCAACCCTAGGTCACAAGGGTGCAGTGATTGAATAAACCTACAAAAAGAACCAGGATCCAAGTTCAACCCTAGGTCACAAGGGTGCAGTGATTGAATAAACCTATAAAAAGAACCAGGATCCAAGTTGAACCCTAGGTCACAAGGGTGCAGTGATTGAATAAACCTATAAAAAGAACCAGGATCCAAATTCAACCCTAGGTCACAAGGGTGCAGTGATTGAATAAACCGATAAAAAGAACCAGGATCCAAATTCAACCCTAGGTCACAAGGGTGCAGTGATTGAATAAACCTATAAAAAGAACCAGGATCCAAATTCAACCTTAGGTCACAAAGGTGCAGTGATTGAATAAACCTATAAAAAGAACCAGGATCCAAATTCAACCCTAGGTCACAAGGGTGCAGTGATTGAATAAACCTATAAAAAGAACCAGGATCCAAATTCAACCCTAGGTCACAAGGGTGCAGTGATTGAATAAACCTATAAAAAGAACCAGGATCCAAGTTCAACCCTAGGTCACAAGGGTGCAGTGATTGAATAAACCTATAAAAAGAACCAGGATCCAAGTTCAACCTTAGGTCACAAGGGTGCAGTGATTGAATAAACCTATAAAAAGAACCAGGATCCAAATTCAACCCTAGGTCACAAGGGTGCAGTGATTGAATAAACCTATAAAAAGAACCAGGATCCAAGTTCAACCCTAGGTAAAGGAGGCTTTCTTTTTTTTTTTTTTTTGCTTTCATTAATAAGTTCTGCTGTTAGTTATTTATTCATGAACTTACAGCTGTTTTACTTTGGGGCAATCCAATGCTGCATGGTGGATGTATTTTAGGCCTAGCTTACTTGCAAATTACAGCCTTTATAAAAGAAGACAAATTATGTAATTTGCATATCAACAGACATTTACAAATAAAATACCTGAGTTTTTGAACGTTTCTAGAAAGGTTGTTTGGTTTATTACCAGTAGGCCAGGAACCTATTTTTACAGCAGACCTGAGGTGGTATTCGTCCAGTGTAGGGTAAATTTGGCCAGGACACAAGGAAACTTCCCCTGCTGTTTTCAATGTTTCAGGGCATCTTTTACAGTCACCTGAGATGCTACCAACTTAAGCAGATGGTACCTCAGTTTAATGTTTCATCCAAATGACAGCACACTCCGGAGTGCAGCACTTCCTAAAGCTGTACTGCAGTGTCAACAAACTCTTTCCATTCCTCAATCAGTCACAGCTTTACATGCATCTCAGTCTGAGGCCTGCCCTTACAGTAGAACTTTCCCATGAGTGCCTGGAAACAGCCATGGACATAATGCAAATGTGTTCCCCAGACTATTCCCTTAGGATGGGCACATTTTTCCTCCCTGCCTGAACCATCAAGCACCAGAGCTGCTTAATCATCCCGTGTCACCTGGGCCATGGTCAGGGTGTTATCCCTCCAGGGAACTACTGCTTATTCATCCCGGGTCCCTTGGGCTGTGGTCAGGGCTTTATCCTTCCATGGCATTACTGCTTGTTCATCCCAGGTCACCTGGGGTGTTGTCAGGGCTTTATCCCTCCATATGGCACTACTGCAGAGTTAGTCTCCTTTAGCTTGGACGTATTCAGGTAACCATTTGCAAAACTGATTACAGTCAGGGAAGTTTGTAAGGATGGACAGTAGTGTGTTCCCTGTATTTTCGGAAGGATGAGAAATGTGTACTCAGCTAGGTGTAGTTTTTGTTATGAGTACAGCAGTGTAATAGCAATGTTGACATAAGAGTGTGGGTTGTGACATAAGGTCACGTGTCATACTGAGTTAAAGAGAAGTATATTTCGTTGACCAACAATGAGAATGTGCTGCAGTTAAGTAATTCAACTGAAGTTTTTCTAGTAGGAGAACTAAATGTTCTCAGTGGGGATCTAATTTGGTTTTTAGAAGGATAAGAACAGTAGCATATTTTTGAAGAGGCATAAGTAAAACACTGAGATTTGATTAAATGTAATTTAGCCATACATTTATCTATTTTGTAAGAAGAACCTTATTTCCTTCATATTAGTTATATTTTAATATTCTCAAGTTCTTATTAATTCAGTTCATGATGCAGTTACAGTACCATAACATTGCATGAAGTAACATTCATGATTAAACACATAAAAAAAAAAACAGGTGCAGAGCTTGCATTGGAAGCACCATTTTATAAACACTTAACTGTCTAATGAATAAATGAATTGGAAATGGAGGAGTATAAACAACCGTACAAATGTCTGTAATCTGGTAACAGCTGTAAACCAGCAGAGGCAGAAAATGAAGTCAAACAACAGTCGTGTGTGTAAATGTGATAAAAGACAATAACTGGCTCTATATCAGCATTTCAAATGCTGACAATATCGAATACGATATTGTCATGTCGAGAATGCCAAAAGTGCAAAACATCGAAAAGGTAAACGGAAATCTCTGTAAGGGGAGACTTTCATTTACTTCAATGTAGTGCGGTCTCTGAGTTGGTATATTTAAGTAGCGGGGGGTGTGGGGGGGCGCAGGGGGCTTGCACCCCTGCTTACACCCTTTAGCTTTTTTTTGGTGTTTGTTTTTTTATATCGGCATTCGAAAATTTAATAGGTCAATCATTTCAGTTCGACATTTAGTGATTCGACCTATTAAATTTTCGAAATGCTGATATAGACCCCAATAGATTGCACTCATGCATTTCCCTGTAATGATTGAAGTGTAATGGGAACAGTGAAGTGCTGGCCATTGTTTACATTCCTTTATAACTGGTTCTTGTAGTCATGCACGTCTGTGCATAGTTTCAACTACAGTAAGTGGCTACCGTACATTTACAAGTCTAACCAGGCACAAGTTTACAAGTACTGTATCACCAGGCAAACATTTACAATTACTGTATCACCAGGCACACATTTACAAGTATTGTATCACCAGGCACAGATTTACAATTACTATATCACCAGGCACACATTTACAAGTACTGCTATTATTTTATGTTGTTACCATGCACACATTTACAAGTACTGTATCACCACAAACATATTTACAAGTACTGCATTACTGGGCACACATTTACAAGTATTGTATCACCGGGCACAAATGTACAAGTACTGTATCACTGGGCACACATTTGCAAGTACTATATCACCAGGCACATCTTTACAAGTACTGTATCACCAGGCACACATTTACAAGTATTGTATTACCAGGCACACATTTACAAGTACTGTATCACCAGGCACACATTTACAAGTACTGTATCACCGGGCACACAGTTACAAGTACTGTACCACCAGGCACACATTTACAAGTACTGTATCACTGAGCACACATTTACAAGTACTGTATATCTGGGCACACATTTACAAGTTCTGTATCACTGGGCACACAGTTACAACTACTGTATTACCAGGCAGACAGTTACAAGTACTGTATCACTGGGCACACATTTACAAGTACTTTATCACCGGGCACACATTCACAAATACTGTATTACCAGCCACACATTTACAAGTGATGTATCACCAGGCACACAGTTACAAGTACTGTATTACCAGGCAGACAGTTACAAGTACTGTATCACTGGGCACACATTTACAAGTACTTTATCACCGGGCACACATTCACAAATACTGTATTACCAGCCACACATTTACAAGTGATGTATCACCAGGCACACAGTTACAAGTACTGTATTACCAGGCAGACAGTTACAAGTACTGAATCACCGGGCACACATTTACAAGTACTGCATCAACAGGCACACAGTTACAAGTACTGTATCACCATGCACACATTTAAAAGTTCTGTATCAATGGGCACACATTTACAAGTACTTTATCACTGGGCACACATTTACAAGTACTGTATTACCAGGCACACATTTACAACTACTGTATCACTGGGAACACATTTACAAGTACTTTATCACCGGGCACACATTTACAAGTACTGTATTACCAGGCACACATTTATAACTACTTTATCACCGGGCACACATTTATAAGTACTGTATTACCAGGCACACATTTTCAACTACTTTATCACCGGGCACACATTTACAAGTACTGTATATCTCAGCACACATTTACAAGTTCTGTATCACCAGGCACACATTTACAAGTACTGTATCACTGGGCACACATTTACAAGTTCTGTATCACCAGGCACACATTTACAAGTACTGTATCACCAGGCAGACAGTTACAAGTACTGTATCACCATGCATAATTTTTTTATTACGTTTCTCTTTTTCTTTACTTTGTCTGATAATTAATTGTAAAGAAAAGCAGCAATGAGATTATTTCCTAAACCAAAAAAAAAAAAAAGTTACACCAAAAAGACTGACAAAACCTGCAAAGATGCTGCATGTCTTTGGCTGTTTCAGGGTTAAAAGCAGCAGAGCTATTTTGGATGATTTTTTAATGCAAAGAGCTTTTTGTCTTCTGCTGTGAAGAGAACAATAACACAATAACACAGTGTCACTCTGATCGCAGCTGTTTTTTCTCATTGGGACTCTGCTTTTAGACTCGCAACTTGTTGCCTGCAGAGGAGAGAAAACTTATTCAGTGTCCTCAGCACCAAAAGAATGAATTTCTCCATTCCTTCTGGAAGCAGAGTCTCGGTAGCACCTGTGGCCATTGGGCTCCTGTACTTTTCAGCCATGTTACATGCAGCACCTGAGTTTGCAGGTAGGCATTCATCTGTCAAAAACAGGTATGTTTTCAAATGAGAATAATGTACAGATATTTAACAAATGACTAGTAAAACCTTACATGGGGTCCTGAACTGCAGAAATAAGTGCAGGTGAGGAGAATGTTGGGTGCTGAGGGCTTGCATAAAGGAGGAAAGAAGTCTCATTAGTGGTGGGAAAGTGCAGACTTAAATTACACTGGGGTAAAAAGTGGGAGAGAGTTGTTAGGCAGCACTAGTAGTGTGACAATGCTTCAAGGTATCATGGAGATTACCCCTGCCCACCCCAACCAAAGAAACCCTATAATAGTGCAAGGAGCATCGCCTGCAGCATATTCACACTGGACAAAGGAATGCCCATCGCTTGCTGACCATCTGATAAAGGCGTTGCATGAATGCACAGTGATAGCTAAGCATATGGGCATGTGCACACACAGTTTTGTGTCTTGAACTAAGTATCCTAGTTACTTGTATATAAAGCATTGGAGAAATATTATAGTAATATTACATCACTAGCCGTACGTTCCTGAGAAAGTACACTATTAAAACGCATAACAGCAGCAGTTCTGTTATCAGATTTCTGATCTCAGCTGGACTGTCAGATGGCAGTGCAGAGAAAACATGGCACTCCACTTGGAAGCAAGTTAAATATTTGCTGCTACAGGTCATATGCAAAAGAAATGAGATCTGAAGCTAGTTAACAAAACAGGTCATATAAAAAAAGTTGGGAAGGGCTATGTTTCAGGCAAAAGAGATGAATACTGAACATGAGAGCCATGGCTTTTATTTTTATAGTGTTTAATCCTAAACAATGACTCCCTTCTGTGCTTTTCACACAACTCTGAATATGTCTTTGTGTTTAGTGAAATAGCTTTCTCTCTAGAAACAGGAAACTGCTGGCGCAGATACAGAAATAAATAAACCAAAGCAAGAACAGTGCAAACATAACAAAGTGTACTTGTTGGATTTTGCAGTATGTAACTATAAAGCAAACACACGTTTAAAGCCTCACTTCATCCTTTGGTATGTCACAGGTAAACTGTCCGCAGAAATGAAATGTTACTTTCATACATGATGTGTTGAACAAAAAAAAATACTTTATAAAAATTAGGGACTATCTTGTTTGAAGTAAGCCATGTAGAATTTGTGCAAACTTTATATACTGCATAGCTCTGTTTAAGTCATCCATTGTAACATTAATAACAAGGAACACCTTATCCATTGTACAATGTTTTCTATCTGAAATCTTACCACAGCATTTCAGTTTTGACATTCATCATCCATAAAAAGGGCTCAGTACCAAAATACATTGTGTACGGCTTGTGAAATGTATCTATCAATTCTTATCTCTGGCAGTGAGAGATCAGTGTTGAGCAGACTTCTTACAATTCAGCTAAAGATTTACTTCTTTGATGGGTTAAATATTACAGTGAGCATCTTTTATTAAAATGTAACGAGTAAAATGCAGATATAACATGTCTTAGCTCTTTTAGTTGTTGGGGTGGCTTGGAGAATGGACTGCCCTGCTGCTAGTAGTTGTACGTGAAACTGAGGGTGCTACAGTTCAGGGAATCCTTCGTCAAACTGAGGGTGCTACAGTTCAGGGAATCCTTCGTCAAACTGAGGGTGCTACAGTTCAGTGAATCCTTCGTCAAACTGAGGGTGCTACAGTTCAGGGAATCATTGCACTCTAATTTTATTTAGTCAGCTTATTTGATTGCCAGGTAAGTGGAAGGGTCCTTTTCAGACCCTTTTTGACAATGACTGGGGCGATAAGGGCAACTGTAAATGTAGAATACATATGTACAAAAACAACTCTAATGTAGCCAATCAGCCAATGTGTTTGAAGTAGCAGGATAAAAGCCACACATGTATGGTGACCAAATGCAGAGTCCACACAGTCAGGGCCAGTGATCAGGACTGAATTCAGACACTGGAGTAGTCAGGCAGATTTTACCACTAAAGCCGCAATGCCGTGCAAACTCAAATGTGGTGCCTTTTTATTTGTGACCTGAATACAAAAAAGAACCACTACCCTGAAACCCTAAAACTGACCACTGCTTCTCAGTTAATCTATCTTTTCTGCCCTGGAAATGCACTGCATTAAAGCACCTCTCATCTAAAAATAAAATAATACATTTCAATTTGTCTCCCTGAGTAAATACAGGACGTAAACAAAAGTAAAAGTCTATTAGTGTCTGACAAAGTTATTGCTTAGGCTGTGTGAAGAACTCCTAATATAAAAACAAAATGCAGTGGCTAGCCAGAATTATGGAGCTATGACATATTTTTATCTGACTACATCATGGGCAGAAATGGAAAAAAGTGAGTATATTTTGCTGTAAAGATGTTCTTTTTTGCAGTGTGTGTGTGTCAGCTTTTCATTTGGAGTTCTAAAAAATGTATTATAACCTAAATATGAAATGTAACATCTACGTTTGAGAGAGATAGTTTGCAAAAATGGCTATGCAATTGTAAAATATGGAAAATGGTAAAGGTATTAGGAAGGATGCAGCTGCCTGATCAAGTGCATGGTTACTGTGTTGTGAATTATCATTAGTCTTGGAAGGATACACCTAGCAGACCAAGTGCATGGTTACTGCATTGTGAATTATCATTAGTCTTGAAGGATACACCTGCCAGACCATGTGCATGGTTACTGCATTGTGAATTATCATTAGTCTTGGCTCAAATGCTCCGCATAGTTCTCTGAGGCCGCATTGTGGTAGTAAACTGCTATTATAGTCATCAGGCATCCTAGCATCAACATTAAGGGTATTAAATCATTATTGTATGCATAAGGGTATCATAGGGCCATATTATAAGTACTACATACTTGTTATATTGTTAAAGCACCTTAGGGCCACATTACAGATACTACATTACATATACTTTATTCAGCTGCTTTTCCTGTAACTGTGTTCCACCTACTTTATTACCTTATACTGCTTTGCTGTGTGATCTTGAGTGTGTGTTCAAGAGCTCTTATTCTGCACTTATTGCTGCTTGTTAGTAGCCTGATTAAATTTACCTGCAATTCAAAGCATCTTAGTTTTGGTTGTAGCACTTGTGCTTTAGGCCATTTATTTTACATTTAGGGTTTTTGCAGACAAACCCTTATCCAACCCTGTTCTTAGGTTCATAGGTTCATAGATTAGTACTAGGCTAACTACCCTTGTGAGCCATTTTAAGCCTAGCCAATTATCCCGTGAGATTCAAACCCTGTACCTTGTGTTTGTAAGGCAACACTTTAACCATTACGCTACCCTCCAATAAGTCCGCCAAGTATTCAGAGCACTATGTCTGGACAATTTCCATCAGTTTCCCCTGCCAGCCTGGTCAACATGTGCATGCTGAGACAGTATAGCAACTGCCTCATGTTTACGGACAGTCCCCTTCTCTTAGCACATAATTCTTCTACTTGTAAGAGATGCATCCACATCAGTAAGCTAGAATCCATGCTCTCTCACACCACAGTCAGTACTCCTGACAAAGAGGAGATTGCCAGTACAAACACCACACCACCCACATCACAAAGCCACACAACCACCAATACAGGGGTCCTCAAAAAACTTACCTAAACAACAGAGACCCCCCAAAACACACTCACAAACATTCCACACACAACACCAATCACATCACACACAGTAGTCAACACACAAGTGTCTCACAAACACAGCTCATAAGGCATAACAATAAACAAAACATACTATTCATTGGCGACTCAGTAGTGAGACACACTGATGTCCCTCTCACCAGGCTCAAAAAGGAGAAGGTCACAGTCAGCTGTCTGTCAGGCACTAGAATCCACCACATCATACACGCACTTAAGTCTCTCCACAACAGGTACAAGTATGAATGTCATTGTCCATGTTGGTGTGAATGACTTGAGACGTAACTTCCTGGACTATATGAAGAAAGACATAATTGAGCTCTCAGAATATGTGCTTCAGGCAGGTATGACCCTAGCCCTAAGCAGCATCCTAGCTTCACCAGGAATGATACCACAATACCAACAAAAATGTTTGACTTCAACAATTGGCTTAGTTTCTGATGTCTTTCTAAGGGGATCCAGTATCTGTCTGCCTGGGATGACATGGTTGACAGGCCTCGATGCTTTGCTAGAGATGGCCTCCACCTGTCACCCCTGGGGTTTCAGATCTTGGCCAAGGCTCTTGCCTCCCCCATTGTGAATTTTTTTAGACTATGTCCCAAAGACAAGTCTTCAACATAAAACATCTGTCAAAAAAGCAAATTGAAGGTCATGCTGCTCAATGCTAGGAGCCTTAATCTGAAAATGCACTCACTGGAGGTTCTCCTCAAACTGGAACAAGCCGATGTCTGTGTAGTTGCAGAAACTTGGTTCAGGGCTGCAGACAGCACCCCTGCCTTACCAGGCTATACCTCATTCCACACTTTCAGACCCCAAAATGAGGTTGGAAAGACTAAGGGTGGTGGAGTCCCTATCTTCATTAAGGACAGACACACTTCCAGACTGGTTTACCAGCATGATGCACTGGAATTACTCCAGGTGGAACTGACAGTTGGCAAGACACCCATCCAAGTTATAGCCAGCTATAGACTCCCCTCCATGTCTTAAGACACCCACTCCTCCTACTTGGACCTACTTGACTCCATCAAGATACCCCCTAATACCCTGATCCTTGGTGACTTCAACTACCCCAACATAGACTGGGTGAACTATTCCTGCACTAATGCAGTCACCCAACGATTCCTTGACTTCGTCAATTCTAATGCACTAGATCAGGTGGTCTCATCCCCAACAATGGGAGATAACATACTGGACTTGGTTCTCACCAACATGGGTGTCCGGTGCACCACTCCCAGAGTATGTTCTTCCATGGTGAGATCAGATCATCGGTCTATCTCATTCGAAGTTTCTGTCCCACCTAACCTCTCCCTAGCCATAACCAAATTAAAAAACTTCTCAAAAGCTGACGACAACCTCCTAAGTGAGGGTATCTGTTGCTTCACACCACCGCCCCCTCAGACAATGCAGAAGACTATGCTGAACAGTACGCCAGGGGAGTATACAAGCAACTATACAGCTGCATGGACTCAGCCACACCTAGCAGAACTAAAAATCTGCTCCTCAAGGAAACACAAACCTGTCTGGTGGACATCCTCTATCAACAAGTTTTACAACAAAAGGAAGAAACTGTTGTCCAAGGGTAAAAAGGAACAAATTCCAAATTGGAAAAAGTCCCTCCTGCACCTCAACAAGCAAATTAGAAAACCTTCAAAGCCAATTATGTGTTGAAACTAGCCTCCAAAACAAAGGGAAACCATAAGTCCTTCTTCAGTTACATTAGGAACCTCCATGACAAAGCCCAAGTTTGTTCCAAACTAGTACTTAATTGTACCACTTGCACAGATCCTGACGACTTAGCCAATCTGCTAGCTGATAGGTTCAGTGCAATCTTCACCACCTTATCACTCCCCAAACTCCCAGTCAATATCCCCAATACTTGTCCCACACCTCACATCTCCATAGATCAAGTGTTAAAGGCCCTCTCTAAGGCAAAGAACATAGCCTGCATGGGACCTGATAGTATCCCCAGGCTGTATTCTGCACCATCTTCGGCAAGAACTAGCTTTGCCTTTGAGCACCCTATTCAACCACAGCCTAATTACAGGCTTCATTCCAGCAGAGTGGAGAACTGCCATTGTCATCCCCTTGCAGAAAAGTGGTGCCGCTACTGACCCTAGAAACTATCACCCTATTAGCTTGACAAGTCTGATCTGTAAAGACATGGAGTGTATTATTATGGATCTTATAAACAAGGACATAGGCAATCTCCAAACACTTGACCCCACCCAATTCAGATTAATCAGGAGCAGATCTTGCCTACTGAACCTAGTTGACTTCTTTGAGATTGTCACCAAGGCCCTGGATGAGGGAAATTCAGTATATACAGCTTACCTTGACCTGGTCAAGGCATCTGACACAATGCCCCACTTGGGCATCACTGAAAAGCTAACACAACTTGGTGTTAATCCCTATCTAGTCAGATGGGTGGCCAACTGGCTCACAGATAGGACCCACAAGGTCAAAATAGGTGCTGACACTTCTGACAGCAGACCTGTCAAAAGTGGTGTCCCCCAGAGATCTGTCCTGGGACCCCTACTGTTTGGCATCTCCTTCACAGATATCCAGGCAAAGACAAAGGGCCTATGGCTGATCAAGTTTGCAGATGACTGTAAGTTGGGTGCTGTCATTGACTCCCCAAATGATGTTAACATACTGCAAGAGGGTCTCACAGCTACAAATAACTGGTGCCAAATTCATTGCCTTAAGTTAAATGCAAATAAATGTATTATCATACCATTCAGCAAAAACACAGCCCCTGCTGTTTACCACATCAATGGCAGCCCCCTAAGCATGCAACCTGTGGTGAGAGACCTGGGTACTCAGGTTGATAACAATCTCACATTCGACTATCATGTGGCGGCAGTGGTCAGAAAAGCCTTTTACTTTGTTCATCTCAAAGTAAAAGGATTGCATCCAGAAAAAGGAGGTTATTACTTCTCTGTACTCCTCCCTTATTAGACCTATAATTGAGTATAGTGCCCCGTTTGGTAGGTACCTCTCCAAATACCTGCAGCAACTAGTAAGGCCACATAAATACCTCACAAATGGAATACATGGCCTCCAGCACCTGTCCTATGTGGACAAGCTTAAGTCACTATCACTCCTCTCGGTATCATACAGATTGCTCAGAGGTGATTTGTGTCTCACCTACAAGGCAATATCGGACTCTGCCCTACAAGAGATGGTCCATATCCATAAGTCTAACTCCTCGTGCATTACCCACTCGATAGGCTTATGTGACATCAACAAGACCTGCTGGAGAGACAAGTTTGTTTTCCAGAGGCTGCCCCATCTCTGGAATAGGGTCTATATCACGTTGTCGAGCTCTTAAAAGTTTGAACGTCATATGACTGACACCATATGATTGAACTTTTAAAAGTTTGAACGTTTCAGCGGAGATCGCTGTACAGTGCAAAATGGGAAGATTTCCCATTTCTGCACTGTAGTGCGATCTCGGAGTTAGTATATTTAAAGAGCGGGGTGTGTGGGGTGCTTGCCCCACTGCTTAAACTGTTCAGGTAGGTTTTTTCTTTGGTTTATTTTTTTTATTACATTTTCAAACTTTTAAAAGTTCAATCATATGGTGTCGACCATATGACATTCGAACTTTTAAAAGTTCGATTATGTAATATAGACACCTGGAATAGACTTCCCATACATGTCAAACAGAGTACCCTGATGACCCTCTTCAAGTGCAAACCTGATGAGTGGATGGTAAACCAGAAATTTATCCCATGGGTTCCACCTGTGTCCCTCACTGACAGAGGTAACATGTGCTGACTAAGGTTTCTTTTTTGGGAATAAACTCTTGGCTAAGCTCATAAGGGACTCAGGGCCATTAGCCTAATAACCTCGTATGATCCTATGATTATATTCATAAGGCATTTTAGGGCCACAGCACAGAAACTGCACCATTATTATGTTCAAAATGTAAAAAATGCACCCACAACCAACTCCTTACCCACTTCCTTAATCACAACATACTATCCACCTCTCAACATGGCTTTAGACCTAAACACAGTATTAGCACTGCCCTGGTAACTTTCACTAGCACCATTCAACATCTCATAAATGAAGGCCAGCGTGTCTCATCTGTCTTCCTGGATGCATCTAAACCTTTCAACATCATTTCCCACCACCTACTTCTCAACACACTCTTATCTTATGGCCTCAGTTCATGATCCCTGTCCTGGTTCCATAGCTATCTTTCCAATCAGCAGCAAGCCACCAAATGGGAGGACAGTCTTTCCCCCCTACTCCCCATCTCATTTGGTGTAGTCCAAGGTTCAATACTAGGCCCTTACCTCTTTAGCATATTTACAAACAACCTCAGCTCTGCAACTCAACTAGCCTCCATTGTCCAGTACACAGATAGTTGTACACTTACCTGATCAGCCCCCTCACCCCAGGAACGTCAAATAAAAATGCAAACGTCTTTTCAGGACATAGAAAAGTACCTTACTGAACATCAACTCATTCTAAATCCAAACAAAACTAAGATAATAGTCTTCAGAAATAATAAATCAAAACCCTGCCAGTCCCCTCTCACAATCCTATCCTCAAGCAGAACCAAGATAGAACCCACAAGCCAGACTAAACTTCTAGGTGTCACAATAGGTGATAATATAAAATTTGATAAGCATATTTCCCTGACAATCAAAAAAGTCCACACCAAACTTGGCACCCTGTATAGGGCCAAACCATAGTTTTCTGAAAGTGCCAGGCAAGCCACTGCTCGAGCACATCTGCTTTCTACTCTCCTCTATGAATCCCATATATTTACAAACCTGCAAAAGACTGACCTGAATAACCTAGAATCCTGCTACAACAAAGCTGTCAAGTTTGCCACTGGTCACCCATACAGAACTCACCACTGATCAGTCCTCTCCCAGCTCAACTGGCTACAACTTCCTAACCTTTTATTACTCAAGCAAGTCACCATGACCCACAAAATAGTCCACCAACCCAGTAATTACCCTGCTCTTTTTAACCTAGTACAACCTAGCATAAATTTCAGGTCACTCAGCTCTTCTGACAAACTAATGTTAATGGTTACCAACTCCAACAACTATCATGGCTATTCCTCTATTCTTACAATATTGCCAAATTCTGGAACACTCTTCCTCAGCCCATCACAAAAAGTCCTAACTATCATGAGTTCAAACAACTCCTAAAGGACTACCTAGCTAATGATTAGCTTTGCTCCTGCCATATTCCAGGCTAATTATGCCTTCCCCCTAACTACATCAGGCATTACTGCTCCTTCTAGCTCTAGCCTTTATCCTGTTGCTACTATCCTTCCCACTTTCCCCTTCATCTCTATGCTGTATTGTTAATATCTTATATTTTCTTCAGCGGCACTGTTCGACATGGGTTCATATGCTGTATATTGTATCTTCTTTAAGCAGCACCAGGGGACTCAAGTGTTTGTCCAAGTCCCCCCCCCCCAGAGAGAGAGAGGGAGGGGGAGACAGAGAGGGACTTTGATGCCTCATTACAACAGGTAGTTAATGAGACTGCATTGCATCCACCTGATGATTTATGTTAAATTGCTCAAAACACTATGGGTGATTTTAAAATTTTTAACCTAAGTCGAGCAAATGTTAACACAGAATAGGCTGACCTGTTAGAGAAGGGCCTTAATTTTCTTCCAGGCAGACAGGCTACTATTGATGAAACTATTATTCAACTAAAATTGTTTGTTAGGAAACTGAATTTAGGATATTTCTTCAAAGATGGTCACAATTACCCTATACACTCTATGGGCGCAATATTGAAGAGATCCAATACTTTTAACCCTCTGCTTCATCCTGTTGTCATGATATTTGAGAAACTTTGTGAATTTGATATCGGGTCCTTAAGGAGTAATCCCAAGACCAACCCTGATTCTAATTTAACATTGGCTGAAACTACCCTATTACAGACTATTATTTCTAATAATGACATAAGGGTGATGAAACTAGATAAGGGTGGTGGTATAGTTGTTATGGATTCTAACGACTATATTAATAGGATGTTTTCCTTGTTATTCAGTGACACCTATGATGAAGTTTCTCAAAATGAGTTGAATATTGCTTATCATAATATAGATCTTACTCTGGATGAACTGTTGTTAAATGGTCAGATTTCTTTGGATGTGCATGAGTTCCTAGAGGTACCTCACCTTTGGATCCCCACTATATTTGGGATCCCAGAGATCCATAAAAACATGTTGAATCCCCCTCTGCACCCTATTGTTGATGCAAAGGCCTCAAAAACCTTTCCTACTCCCAATTTTATAGACCATAAAATAAAAAAAATCCTTTGTGACCATCCTTGTTTGTTTAAAGACTCCTGAGATCTTCTATCAAAGATTTCCAATGATTTATATGATGACTCTTTGTTAATGGTCACTATAGACATTTGTGATCTTATTTCAGTTATCCTCACCATAATCAGGGTATTGAATGGTTCTATTAGTTATATAGTAATTCACCACTGAACCATGTGACTATTCTCACTATTAGAACTTGTATGGAACTGGTTTTAGACAACAACTTCCTGATTTTTGAAAATCAGGATTTTAAGCAGGTGAAAGAGGTGGCAATGGGTACATGCTGTGCCTCTGCCTTTGCCAACATCTTTCTACCTCAATGGGAAGACGTGTTTGTCTTAAATCCTGAGTCCAGTGCATGGTGGATTTTATATGGGAGGTACCTGGATGATATTGTCTTGTTTTGGAAAGACAGTGAATTAAAGTTGACAGAATTTTTCAGCTATTTAAATTCTACTACCTCCTTTTTGAAATTCACCATGAAGGTTGACAAACACCAGGTTAACTACTTTGATGTTACTATAAGGAAGAGCTCTGAGAATAGTTCTTTTTCTTCACTTCTTTATAGAAAACCAACATATTCCATTTCTTCATTAGTTGGCACCCCATCCACCAGAAAAAGGCCTTGGTAAAAAGGCAGTATGTTAAGTTGGCAAGAAAGATGTCCGATAATACCATATTTGAGGAGGAATGTTTTAAGCTGTTTCAGATGTTCATTAAGAGGGGATACCTTTAGAATTTTGTGCAGGACATTATGAATGAAGTAAAGGGCAAAAGGAATACGGGACATTTTTGACCCCTTCTGGGCCTTAGATTAGACATGCAGGAGATAAACTGTCAATCTGGTGAGGGTACTTTTCATCAGGCCCTAGTTTTACCATACAATACACACTTTTTTGATATCAAAAACATTGTCCTGAGAAATTGGCATATTTTTAACCTGGACCAAGATATTTGGGTACTGTTTGGTGACAAACCCAGTTGTTGTTTGTCTTTCGGCTTTTCCCAGTAAGGGGTCGCCACAGCGGAACTCCGGTCCGCTAATGATTGAAAGTAGATTTGTACGAAATGCCAAGGTGCCAGCTTGATGCCCAACCTTCAATGAAGGAGCGCCCATTTACGCACGCATGTCTTTCGAATGCTACCCAACCGCGGGGAGGACATGCAGACTCCACACAGAAGGCACTCCCAAGCCAAACCGAGAATCGAATGGGAGAACCTCTTGCTGTGAGGTAACAATGCTACTGCTGTACCACCACGGCAATACCCAGTATAGTGTATAAAAAGGATGTGAGCTTCAAAGTACTTCTTTACAGACCTACTATTAAAAAAACCCAGTAAGGACTGGAACATTAAAATGTGGACATTGCATGCAATCCAAATACATTTTAGAACAGGATGCAGTATTTATTAAAAGGTTTGGTCATATTAGATGTAGTAATACTATTGTTACAGCAAGGGAGTGATATACATGTCACTCTGTCAAGCATGTGACGGCTTTTATATTGGGAAAACTAAGAGGGCCCTCAAGCAGAGGATTTACCAACATGTTAATGACAACAATAACAAGGTTAAAAGCAACGCCTTCTATAAACATTAGAAATCACCCATTTTGTGCTCGACTATGTTGATATAGGATGCAGGGGTGGTCCTATTGAGGACTATTTAGAATATCTTGAACTTAAATGGCAGATTAAATCTAATGTCACGGTACCACCAGGGCTCAATGATCAAATCAGCCTAAGTGCTTTACTTAAATTGAAGGCTGCTTTTTTTCTATAAGGTTGGACTATTGTTGTTTAAGCTAATTAACATAATTGGTATTGATTGAGGGGAAGGGCTTAGTGTATTTAATGACTTAAATGACTTGTTATGGTATTCTGAAGAAGTCCACATTCCCGTGACGAAAGCACTAAATAAATTGATATTTTTTCAGCTGGTTGGTGTTCCTATTTGTTCTCCGTCCATTTCTCTTATTTTTTTGCTGGGTTTATTTTATTTTTCATAGTCCTTCTATATCTAGGGGTCATGCCTACCATGTCTTCGGACCAGAGAGTAACTGTGGTGGCATCTCCATATTTAATTGGGACCATATCACCTCCAGACAGATTCCCAAAGACACAAGAATGGAACTGTTTTTGAACGGCTTCTTTTGTCTCTGTGTTGCACTGTTGGTTGTAATTGTTTTGTTTTTGTTGCTACTATTTTGAGTGTAAGCTGGGATGACCATCCAGTCATGCTATCAGTGCTCTTCCATGGTAACCAAAATACAATAAAGTGCATCAAATAAAATTAACAAATAAATGGCATTGAGCTCCAAATCACACTAAATAGGGCCAATTATCAGTTTATAGCTTGTTACTCGACACCTTTAGCATCCCCCGAAAAACATGTAGGTTTCCAAAATGTACTTTATGATCTCTCTAGAAATAAGAACTCTAATAATTTTGGAAACTAATGCCCCACTCTCTAAACTAGACTACCTATACATCCAATGTACAATTTACCCAAAATTTCAGCAAAAACTCCTCCCTTGACCAGACTATTACCAAATCCACTAGAAGATATAATGTTCTTCAGCTGGTCCTTAAGAATGTATCTTCTTCATAAACTATTCCCTTTTGGTATCTCTTTCCCCTGTTATCCAAAATCATGTATAAATTCAAGCCTAAATATAAGTGGTTCTTCAATACTTGCAACTGGACAATATTAGTGGAAGGGCTACACATCCCATTCCTGGACCCACTCATCTCAAAACCAGGCCCCAGACATCCCAAAACAGCAACAGCCTCTACAGCTACCTAGAGCTTACAGTACTACACATAACCTAAGAAGTCTCTAGAACAAAATCACAAAAGTTCATGCTTGTATAGTTCACTACTCCCCTGATGTTTTTATAGCCATAGAAATGTGGTTAAAGCCAATTATCAAAGACATAGAAATACTCCCACCAAGTTAAAATATACTCAAACAAGATAGAACCAACAAAAATCAGGTGAAGTTGCTGCTTTCTACAAAACTGTTTTAGATCTCCCCACCTACCATGATACATACTATACCCACTTTCATCAACGCTGAACTTCTCATCTCCTCAAACTGAAAAATCACAAAACTCTAGATATAGTAACAACATTCACATCCTGGAAGATATCCTCTCCTGGATCTTGGCCAACATAAGACTGGAAACCATTGTTAACATAGACTGGCCAAAATAGCTCTAGATATCCCAGCAAATTTAATTCAGCTTCTCTCAATTGATCAAGATTGATCAATATTCCAAGTAGAATTAAGAAGGCCACATTTAAAGAATCCATACTAAACTGGATTCTAAAATCTACAACAAACAATATTGCCACAAGTGGTACCCTACCCAGTAGCCTAAGTGACCACCAGCTACACTACATAACCAGACACCCCAAAAAGCCCAACAAGTTTCATCACTGTAAGACTGTCAGAAACCTCAATAATAACAGTAAAGAAGCTTTTACTTGCAGCCTGCTCTAGAATAAATAAACTCCACTTTTTAGATTCATATAGTGTTACTAGGCTAATGAGCCAGGGGCCATTAGAAGCCTAGCCAAGGTCTCCTGAATAATAATGATGTCCCGTATTCAAACACAACATTGAGGAACAGGAATTTATAAGCTTTCTTATCCATAAGAGACATGGGTGCCTGGCCTGGTGCAAATGTCCGATTCGTCATCCATTGGCGTAAGTTGCACCTAAATTGGTTAACAGACAAACTAAGCTTCACATGGATGGGAAGCCTGTTCCACAGGAGGGGCAGTCTCTGAGATACATATCCATCTCTCCACCATGTTCTGCCAGACCCTTAGATCTTGTGTTTTTGGCACTCTTTGACTTACAAATATATAGTAGATTCATAAGTGTAGGGCTTGTGAATGCCTTGCAAGCCAGGCATAGCACACCCTTCAGCAATCTATAGGAGACTGAGTAGACATAAAGGGCTTTATACTGTTCTGTGTAAGGCAAGTTTGTTATGCTGTGTATCCTTTTTGTAAGGAACCCTTGAGGTCACTCTAGTTATTGCATGTGCTGGTCGGGTAAATACTAAAGGGAGCATTGTGCTCTACGATTGGTCTGATAAGGACAGAGTACAGAGGGATAATGACCTCTTTGGATCTAGATGCCATGCCCTTACTTATAAGTTGCACAAATTAAAAGAATTTCTTCACCACTGTGGCCACATGCTGTCTAAAGATAAGGCTACTATGTACATGCATAACCAGATCCCTGACCAATGGATTGATTCTTACAGGTATATTATCAACATGGTAATTAACTGGGACAGCTGACTTCCCAAAGAGTACAATTATGCATTTCTTAGCATTAAGTTTAAGATCATGGCTTTGGCACCATTTGATAGTCACAGATAGGCCTTCTTGAAGAATGCTAGTGTCTGCAGGCATGTTGATAACCCCCAGCTTGCAATCATCTGCAAAATTAGTCAGCCATAAATCTTTAGTGTTTGCTTCCACTTCAGAAAAATAGATGCCAAAAATTAGCAGGTCCAGTACTAATCACTGGGGGACTCCGCTAGTGACTGGCCCCTTGGAGGATGTGGTCTCACCTCTTTTGACCTGCTGTGTCCTATCAGTGAGCCAGTTGGCTATCCAGTGGGTAATAAAAGGGTTTATCCCTAGTTTAGTGAGCTTGCCTATAATGCCTGAATGGGGTATTATATCAAATGCCTTGGCCAGGTCAAGGTAAGCTGTATGCACAGTCCTGCTCTCATCCATTGCTTTGGTGACCCTCTCAAAGAAGTCCACCAGATTTAATAGACACAAAGTTCCTTTAACAAAGCCAAACTGTGATGGGTCCAGTGTTTGCAGGTCACCTATGTCCTCATTTATCATGTCCATGATGATTATTTCCATGGGCTTACATATAATGCTGGTAAGACTTATGGTTCTGTAATTACCTGGATCAGTGGTTGGACTTCCTTTGTGCAGGAGAATGACTGCAGCCATTTTCCATTCCTTGGGCACAAAACCTGACTGTAGACTCCATTTGAAAAGTGATTCAAATGGACCAGAGAGGTCATGTTTCATGCTATTGAGTAAGCTCCTGGGATGTTATCAGGAACCATCAATGCAGTGTTTTGGGCCTTAGAAAGTGTATTGAAAACTTGTTTCCCAGTAATGGTTGTAGGGATTGAATTATGCAGTATTTCCTTTGGACGATCAGAGAGAAGTGGGAGCGGGAGAAATTTGAGTTGAACCTGTCAGCCAAAAAGTTGGTAATGGCCTCTGGTTCAGTGTGGGTGTTGCCAATTACAATAAGTTCTGTGCATTGTTGTACATTTTCTCTGAGGTTATGGACATAGCTGTAGAAAATTTTGTGGTTGTCCTTTGCTTGAAAAGCTATTTTTTCATCAAAGTTAGCCTTTGAATTATTAATTAACCCTCTTAGCTGCCTGTTTAGAGTGATGAGGGTTTCTTCAGCATGTTAGGCTTTGTTCCTCCTACACTTAACTAAGCATTTTTTCTTTTGTTGTATAATCGATTGATATGATTCCACCAGGGTGGCTTGTCTTCTGAGGTTATTTTATTCTTACTACTAGTGGGCACATCTTCTTTGATACAGCTATCAATATAGATGTACAGGGATTTTGTAAATAGTTCAGCATATGCTATGGCATTTATTGAGTTTGAGGGTGCTAGTAATTTAGCCAAGAGAGGTTAGCTTTGGAATAGCTTCTAAAGGTTTTTGGTTTTGATGGATCCTGGGATTTAATTTTTATTTCAAGCAATACTACTTTATGGTCAGATATGAGAAGCAAGGGCATTACAATGGGTGAGGAACATCTCTCCCTCATGTTTGTTAGTACAAGGTAAAGGATGTTTGTACCCCATCAGGAGAATGGACCAACTGTTCCAGGATGTTGGTATTAACAAAGTTTAGGAATTGCTGGGCTTGTGCATTAGAAGAGATGTAGGATTCCCAATCTATAGAGGGGTAGTTGAGATCCCCCCATGAAGATCGTATTGGGCTGAATGATGAAGGACTCTAGTACATTGTGATACATTGTATGTGTTACCTGGGACATGGATACAGACCTGTAGGTTGCAAGGATATGGACTGAGACCCTGTGTATGATGAGCTGCATATGTATGACTTCCAGTGGATCATACATTTTAACTAGTATGGATGTGAGGTTGTTTTTACACCAGCTACTAGGATGAATGGCTCATTAGTAAAGTTAAAAAAGAGAACTTCAATGATACAAAAATAAATACTAAAGAGCTGACACATGGCCAGGTTAAAAAAACTTGAATTTATTATGGCAAGTGCTTTTGCAAGTATAACTCTTGCTTCATCAGACAACTGAAAAATTTTAACTTAAATTTTTTAAATCTTTCATACTCAAATTAGCCAATGGCAACATTATTACGCCATAACTGATCCTTTAAATACAATGTTTCAGCCTCATATAGTCTTAAAGTCATATCCCTGCCAAATACATGGCTGTGTAAAGGCTGCGTTAGTATTCTAAATACAAGTTAAAACATCTATTCATAAAAAGAAGCATTCATCTATAAAACTTCACTAACATTTATAATATTAATAAAACATTGCCTGAAACAAGCATACATATATACTTTTTGTTAATATTTATGATTCACCTATCATATTAGTGTAGTGTCCCAGAAATCAAAGAAGCACAGGTGAAAACAGCTCTTTCAAAAGCCAAAAACACAGCATCAATGGGGCCAGATGGTGTCCCAGGCTGCGTCTTGCATGAACTACAGAACGAACTAACCCCCCACCTAAACACGCTGTTCAACCTCAGCTTCTCCACAGGCTACTTGCCCATGGAATGGCGCACAGCAATGGTTATTCCACTCTACAAAAGTGGGGCCACAACTGACTCTGGTAACTATCGCCCCATAACCCTGACTAGCCTGGTCTGCAAGGCTATGGAGTGCATCATCATGGAACTCATTAACAAAGACATTGGGAACCTCCAAACACTTGACTCAACCCAGTTCATCTTTGTTAAGGGCAGATCATGCCTACTAAACCTGGTTGACGTCTTCGAGACAGTTACCAAGGCCATAGACGAGGGAAAGGTGTTTCACACAACCTACCTTGATCTTGCCAAGGCGTTCAAAACCATTTCCTCACTCGGGTATTATAGAAAAACTCACCAGCCTGAGCATAACCCCCTACGTCACAAGATGGGTTGCCAACTGGCTTACAGACAGAAGTCACACGGTAAGAATAGCGGGCTCCAGGTCCGACAATAAACCAGTCACATGTGGTGTCCCACAAGGCTCATTTCTGGGACCCCTACTGTTCGGCATATATTTCTCAGAAGTACAGGCAAACACAAGAGGATTATGGCTAACCAAGTTCGCCGATGACTGCAAACTGGGAGCCATAATTGACTCTCCGGCTGACGCGGACATCCTCCAAAAAGGCCTTACTGAGACAGACACCTGGTGTTAAAGTCATGGCCTCAAGCTAAATACCAAAAAATGCATAGTCACCCCATTTGGGAAAAACAAAACACCCACAAATTACCACATAGGTGGCAGCCCCCTTAATACAGAAGAGGTAATAAGAGATCTGGGGACCCAGATAGATAGTAATCTCTCCTTTGACAATCATATTGCCAAAGTAGTTAGGAAATCCTTCTATGTGGCCCATCTAATTACTAAGGGGTTTGCATCTAGAAATATTGAGGTTAAAGTGCCCCTCTGCACATCACTCATCAGACCCATCATAGAGTACAATGCCCCATTTGGGATGTACCTCACAAGACACTTCCAACAGCTTGAAAGACCACAAAAGTACCTCACCAAGAGGATTAATGGCTTCAAACATATATCTTATGCAGCCCGACTGAAAAAACTCCGGCTGTACTCAGTGGCATATCGCTTACTCAGAGGTGATCTCTGCCTGACTTACAAAGCCATGTCCGACTCAGAATTGATGGACATGTTCCACCTAAAGAAATCCAAGTCACTGCGAGCCACACGCTCTAGTGAGCTAAACCTCACCACAACAATAAATAGAACATACTGGAGGGATAGATTCCTGTCACAGAGACTCCCCATGCTTTGGAACAAAATTCCTAACTACATTAGGCAGAGCCCCTCACTAACACTCTTCAAGAGAAGCCTTGACGAGTGGATGGGTAACAGGTAATACACCCCTGGGATCACTTAACAGAGGCTCAGTTAATTAATCAATGGGGTGGCGAAAGCCGACACACTCTGGCTAGACTTATAAATGCCCTCGGACAGATAGCCTAGTACCTACCTATGAACCTATTAAAAGCATAGAAGAGAACAGCACCAAAACTTGAAATGGAACGATCTTTCAAATCGTATCGTACCAAACTTGTAATAGCAAGTGTTGTCTATAATAAACAATGGCGGCTGGTGACTTCAAATTAAAGGGGAGCTGCAGGAGACAGCTGAATGGGTGGGGCCAATGGGAAGGGGTGTGGCCAACTAGAAGGGTTGGAGCTATGTGCAAAACCACAACAACTGGAACTTTAATTAAATACGCTGCCCTGGGTGCCAAACCATCATTACAAGAATCCAATCAAGACAAAATGAAGTGCAGAAGAAAAAAATATTTCAATGCATTGGCTACATGACAGCTTACTTAATATCTAGATGGAAACAAAAAGGTTGTGAAGCATGAAAAAATAAATTACTTTTTAAATATATTAGTAGAATGCCAGTCAAAATTAAGTATAAAAAAACAAGCAGCACTCAACTCAAACCACTTCTCCTTACACTGCAGTTTTAATTATAATTTATATTCAGCTTTATGAAAGTACCAAGTAACATGCTGAAAGTAGCAATCTCTGTGATACCCCCATTTGTAAAAATGTTTCTTACCCAAAAAAGACCTGCTGCCTGACAACAACTATCTACTTGTTTCATGGGAAAGACATGATCAAAGTAAAAAAATGAACAGCAAACAAGAAACAAGCTCAAGATAAATTACTTAAAGGATTACTGCACAAGTTATGGACCACACATGATAGATTGGCATTCTGTTTAGTTTGCAGGTAAAGCCTGCAAAGATGACTGCAAGTCTCCAACAAATGTAATGAGCTGCTGAAAATACTGTAACCCTGTTTAGTTTATGAGTAAAGCCTGCAAAGGTGACTGCAAGTCTCCAACAAATGTAATGAGCTTCTGAAAATACTGTAATCCTGTCCTTTATTACAAATACTGTCATATGCATTTCACTACCTACTTATACATTATCTAGTTATGTAAATATTCTCTCATGGCAACAACAAAAAGGCTTTCAGTGTTGGCAATTCTTTAACAGTATGCTTATTACAGCTTACTTGCATCTTACAATCTCCGACAAGCTTACCTGATGGTCATAAAGCATTGCTACTTAAAAACAGAGCAATAGGGCACTGCAACATCATGCATTTTCTGAATAATAAGCATAAATCAACAGTATAAAATATGACAGAAAACCAGAACATTCTGCAAAATCAAGGACAGATGAAAAGCCACTGTCGTACTTGTGTCTACCTTGGATGGGGGAATACTCTGCACACTTACATTGCATAACTGCTCCATGCATTGCTTGGACACATCCAGAGGCACTACATGGGGGAGTGGGGTGCAACAAGTATGTCACAATTTGATATGTTTTTTGCTGAAGGTGATGGCTCTGACACTCATAACTCTCAACCTCAGAGCAAGAAATCTGGACAAAGCCATACAAAGAAGTAGGACAAAGGCCAAAAATAAGAACAATTTTTTTTAAATATTGCTCTTTTAAACTTAGAAAGATAATAGAATAGTAGTAGGTCTTGCATTAGGATGAATTTTTTGAAGGGTATGAAATCTGAAACTCAAATGTCTGCTATTATTTTCTAACTTCAGTCTTTAATGATCTGCCACAAATTTGCCAGAAAACCACAATTTTATGAAAAATGGACCAAAAATGTGATGCAAAAATATAAAATTGTCACACAATACAGCTGGGAACCTGTCAAAGAAAAGATACCTTTTTAAAATTAATACTGTTAACTTGAGCAGCTGACAAAATAAGAGAATCTACATGCATTGCTGAAATAAAAGTAATCTATAAATCTGATCATTACACTTATTTATAATTATAAACCCTCCAAGTTTTCTTCCAAATTTGCCATTATTTAGGGGAGAGCAACATTTTGAGCCAAAATTGGGGACAGTTGAGAGATTTGGATATTCCTAATTCTATAAAGCAATTTATTTGCATGTACCTCTCAACCTCTTAATGCAGGAAATATGGACAAGGCCAAATATATTGGGGGAAGATACAAACGGTACTAAAAATTGCTCTTGTATAAGACAGTTAATAGAATAACAGGTCTTGCTTTAGCATGCATTTTTCTTAAGGTTATGACGTCTGAAACTCAATGTCTATCTTTATCTAGTGACTTCATTCCTAAATGACTTGCCAGAAAACCACAAATGTTATGAGGAACAAACCAAAAATAAGAAGCAAAAATCTATTCATTCTGCAAAAATATGGACATTTGAGAGGTATAGTTCAGCTGGGGCTGTCTTTGAGTTTGCTGACCTTCCCTCCTCACAAAATCATGGTCGAATGGAGCCTCCCCCCTGCAGCCATGCCAATGTCCTATGCCTTGTTTATTTAACCCAATTTACCATAAACACTGTAATGTGTATACTGCTTTACTTCTGAGATGATTTGGATTTCATTTGAAAGTTTTATTTTGCATTTTACAGCACAAACACTAATAGATATCTGCTAAACAAAGCAATGCAGTCTCACAATGAAAATAGACTTAGCATTAAAACGTATCTGCCCTTGAAACTCACATTCATTGAAACAGCATTGAAACCCACATTCAAAGAAAATACAATTTGCCAGTGGCAGATAAAGATTAACTTTGGGCTGTTTCCAAATCACAGCCCCCTTGCACATGAAACATACACATGCTCTTTGATACACCTTCCTGATTGTATTAAATTATATTCCTTGTACAATACAGCACAGTTTTAGAGGATGTTTTAAATTTATTGTTTTGAACATTTTTCCAGTGAACAATGAAACAAAATGCATGCACCAATAATGACAAAATTGTCCAATTCATAACATTTCCATCATAAAGTCTACTCAAACTTCTACAGTCCACCAGTATCAGTAAATCTGCACAATCTCTGAAGAAGTAAAAGTTATCTAAATAATTCCACATTAAAGAGATCTGTAACTAATAAAGTGGTTGCCACTAGCAAACAACTTTATATTTCATTGTTTCATCTACAAATAAAGTGCCTGTTGCCCTTGAGGAATAAATTACCTATGTTACATTAAAAATGATAAGCTAGTAATATTGCAATAGGGAATGGATGGAAAACTGATAACAGGTTCAAAGTTACTAGGTATCTCTGCCAAAGAGGACTTCTCCTTTGATCCACTTTTCTCATCTCCTGTTTCGCTCTCATAAATTAATTCAAATTTGGTTTTCTACTCAGTTAATAATATCTAAAAATAGTTTCAATTACCAATGGTATTCTTTACCTTCTGTTTGTGAATTTGTTCTGTTTCATTTTTTTGTGAATTTCTTCACTATGGCTGCCCCTGCAAGTGGTCTGTTGTGATCAGTGTACTTACCCGGTAAACAAACTAAATAAATAAAATAATATAAAACAGTGGTAGTAAGATTAGGAAAAGGGAAAGCTGGACTAGGTGAGATAAAAGAAGTAGAGTTCCCCAAGAGCTCTGTGTTGGGAATACAGTGAGAGACAATAGGGACAAACATACAGTAGGCTGGCTAAACGGTAATGGATATTCTCCAGAGAGAGGAGGAGAATTCTTATACACTGCTTGGGAGAATTGATACAACATGGATGATGACAGCACTGATAATCCTCCTCCACCTTCACAAAACGACATGGAGTATTGGGTCAAAAAAGTAAAGGGAAAAGAGTGAGCAAGGCGCAAATGAGAAAAAATAGAAAAACAGGAGTGGGGGAGTCTGGCGGATCCCTCATATCACAGTGTATTCACTGACATGTACCATCATTCACTGCAGAGAAACAAAGGAGAAGGAGGCTAAGCAAAAGAGATGTGGAGAAACATACTAAGTGTCATGAATGAAGCAGGGCTAAAATAATTGTGATACATTGAGTGGGGTAAATGGGTGGGACCTCAAAATACCATGGGGAATAGAAGAGCAGGGGCAAAGATAGAGATGAAAAAAGAAGAAATACAGAGAAGTGGAATAGCTGAAGAAGATTTGATATGCAGAGAAAAGGATGGGGGAAAAGATTTAAAACAATAAAAGAATGAATACAAAACTATAGTACACCAGAGCCCAGAGGTGCAATTACTTGGCACTCGAGGAGAGCTGGGGAACAAAACAGAGAAGACAAACAGGAGAAAGGAACAAGCAGGAAAGGGGGGGCAAAGAAGAGAGGATGGCACCCTGGAGGAAATGAAGAGGTTAGAGAGTCAAAGGATCAAATAGATCTGTGAAGAGAGAATGAGAAAAAATTGGAAAAGAAAGGAAGGATGGAAAGGAGTTGCAGGATTTTGGCAGAAAACAATTCAGACAGTGAAACAGATGCAGAAAGTAGATGGAGTAAGAAATCAAAACCCGAGAGTATTGTATAGATGGTATCTATGCAGGAAGGCTCAAAGGGGGATAGAGCATGCTGAATGTATCAAGAGAAAGTGAGAGGAATGAAGATGTTCTGGGATTGTGGGTGGATCCAATAACTCTCGAGACAAGCACAGAAGATTGAGAGAGACATATTTTAAAAGGAAGCAGGGCATGATAGGGATGGAGCATCTGGAAAGAAAGAGAAATGAATGTTATCAAACTGCTGAGTTTTGAAGTTAAAACCATCATCAGTCAAAATCAGAAACAGACAAAAACAGTACAAGAACATGGATTACAAAAGAGGTTCCTGGACATGGGGAGAAGACAGCAGAAAATAACTGGAATGAAGAAAAGAAGGGAGTAAAAAACAGAAAAAGCGATATAAATCGGCATTAGAATTCTACAACGGTGAAAATCATACCAGGAGGAAGGACAGGGTGCAGCCAAAGGGATGGGGGAAGATAGGGACAGGGAGGGAAATGAATCAGCCAACAGCTGATGAGATATGATGCATGACTGTATGAATGCTACCTGCTGGAAGTCAGCTGACAATGACAGCAGCAAGAGCCCAAGCAGCAACCAATCCACAAGGGCTTCTTAGGAAAATGGGTGCTCATGCAGCAGAGAGGTTTAGGGTCATAAGCTACTAATGATGTAAACCTGGCACATATATGGATCTGATTCTATCAATCTACTCTTGAAGACTCAGTGATTTTGTAGATGTTGCTTAGACATGTTACAGGCTATGCATCAGACCTGAGATTAGAAACTTGTGTCTACTGTGTACCATCAGGTAAAAAAAGCAGAAATGTAGCATATTAGCTAATGCCCCATTTTTCTGCTATACAGCTTAGATTTTTCAGGAAAACAATGTTGCTAGACACATGGGACATCCAGAAAAGAGGCATGGGGGAACAGTGGACTAGAGAAATAAAGATACTAATAGTTGAAGTGCAATAATGAAGCCTTTGCTTATGTAAAAATAACAGCTCTAAAATCATGAAATCCAGTTTCCCAGCCATCCATCTGGTAATTTAACCACCCAGTCTGTTATTTAGGGCTCTACTTATTCAATGAACAATAGCTTGCTTGTTGGTTTAATAATATATTGCTGGGTCCTTTTTATATACTGTTTAAACCTGACCCAATAGACTGCTGTAGCTGAAAACTTAATTACTTTCTGTCTTGCATAATATAGTTCCCTACGTTTTCACTAGCATAAAATATACGCTTCTTTCTACAGATGAAGCATCAGGGATTACATCATTCTGAGAATATGTTAGAAAATCTGGCTGTAATGCTTATAATGTTACTGTGTGCTCTTGTACTTTAAAGCATTCCACTATTAAAAGTAGTGAACGTGTGAAAGAATGAAAACAGCCATGGAGACTGGCAGATTTCTACCTTTTTCTTAGAAATGTTGTTGCTAATATTTTATTACTTGCAGAAAGTGAAGTTTAGAGACCTCAGTGTGGACATGTACTAATTCTAAGAAAATTCTTAAATATTTCTCAATTAATTGTACAGAATGAAATGACATAAGTAATTACATGTGTTAGTTCTTGGAACTCAAGCTCTGTTTATATCATAAAAGCCCCATTACACAAATAAAAACAACATTTTACAAGGCCCCCTAAAGCTCTCAGGACTTCGATCATTCAAGAGCAGCACAATAGCTTGAAATTTTAGGTGTTGCAGAAAAATGATCTCAGAACTTAATTATAGGACAGTGTTATTGAAGACAGACTTTCTCTGAAGTAATGTCTTTTCTCATCAGAATTTTGTATCTCTATCAGTCGTATGCCTGGGAGTGCTAATAAACAACAGATTTCAAGATCTATTGTATGCAGAGGGTCTGTAGTCATTAAAAATCAAGGTATCTGTATTTATAGGTTTCTGCTATAAATATGTTTACGTGTGTGTGTGTGTGTGTGTGTGTGTGTGTGTGTGTGTGTGTGTGTGTGTGTGTGTGTGTGTGTGCTTATATTTTTATGTGTGCGTGTGGGTGGCTGGGTATTTGTGCATGTCTGTGTGTGCAGGCACATGATTGTGTGTTTTCATTATGGCAGAGCTGCAGTGGACAAGATTCCCTTTATGATAACAGTAATTTATAAAAACTTCGTTAGATGAGACAGCCAAAACATAAAATATAACAGAAATTAAAGAGCATCAATCTGTCCTATCTGCCATTCCTTCCATTTGAGAGTTCTATTTTTTTCCTATCTTTTTGAAAATGCAAAAGATGATCTAGTAACAGCATGTGGCTTTGGATTACTTACATCATGTTGCTTCCAAGCCAATGTTAAGTTCCCACTAATGCCTACCCCATTCGGTCCCATTCAAAGCTTAGCTTACCTGAATCCTCAACCACTCAGGATATTCCCATCGCAAACTATTCAGTAGTCTCCCAGTCTGCTCCTCAGCTCATTATCCGCATTGCAAAGCCTCAACTTGGAATATCCATTCAGTAGTGTCCCAGTCTGTCCCACGCAAGCTAAACGCCCCGTGAGAACTCAACTCCCCTCCTGATTGGTCCAGCCTGCACATGATGCAGTCCGGAGTTTCTCTGTTCTGTGCGGTCTTCACCGCACAGACTTCTGGGCATCTGCAAGGCAGTGATGCCTTTCCCCCTATCCGGACTGCTGACACAGCAGTCTGGACTTGGAGTTCTGTGAGTTGCAGGAACTGCATGCACACATGCGCGGAGTTCCAGGACTCGCAATTTTTTTTCTAGGTTTATTTTTTGTTTTGTTTTTTCTTTCTACAGGTGTGGGGGGGGCTGAAGTCCTGCAGTCCTATAGCATGAGCTACCCCTGATAATAAATCATAGTTATATGCTTAATAAATGCTTAAAATTCACCTACCATATCAAAAAAGGGTAAATACAAATGCCAACAACAGTGCAATTATACTAAGTTGTTACAAGATGTTCTTTCAAGTCAGACTGTACCAAATATCGGATCATGCCAATTCAACATTTTATTTATTTATTTATTTTATATTTGTTGACCGGGAATGTCTGACTGAGCCAGAGCCCTTTTTCAGCAGAGTCCCGGGGAGAAAAGCTCCATAATAATACAGTAAAATTAAGCTAAAGTTATACAAAAAGTTTACAAAACTTAAATATGATAATTCTACCCCAGACTATAAATACTGTACATTAACAAAATCAAAAGAAAAAGGAAGAACTGGAAAGAACAAATGATTAAGAACTGAGGGCATAACCATATCTGAAGAGGTTATAACAGAGAAGGTAAGGAAAGGGGAAGTTTAGGGATAATAGGAGGAAGGAAGAAGGAAGGAGTAGCATAAGGTAGAGTGAGGAAAGTGGAAGTGTTGGGATAATAAGAGGAAGGACTAAGGAAAGAAGGTAAGGAAAGGGGAAGTGTAGGGATAATAGGAAGAAGGAGGAAGGAAGGAGGGTAAGGAAATGGGAAGTGTAGGGATAATAGGAGGAAGGAGGAAGGAAGGTGGGTAAGGAAAGGGGAAGTGTTTGGATAATAAGAGGAAGGAAGAAGGAAAGAAGGTAAGGAAAGGGGAAGTGTAGGGATAATAGGAGGAAGGAGGAAGGGAGGAGGGTAAGGAAAGGGGAAGTGTAGGGATAATAAGAGGAAGGAAGAAGAAAAGAGGGTAAGGAAAGGGGAAGTGTAGGGATAATAGGAGGAAGGAGGGTAAGGAAAGGGGAAGTGTTGGGATAATAAGAGGAAGGAAGAAGGAAAGAAGGTAAGGAAAGGGGAAGTCTATGGATAATAAGAGGAAGGAAGAAGAAAAGAGGGTAAGGAAAGGGGAAGTGTAGGGATAATAGGAGGAAGGAGGGTAAGGAAAGGGAAGTGTTGGGATAAAAAGAGGAAGGAAGAAGGAAAGAAGGTAAGGAAAGGAGAAGTCTATGGATAATAAGAGGAAGGAAGAAGAAAAGAGGGTAAGGAAAGGGGAAGTGTAGGGATAATAGGAGGAAGGAGGGTAAGGAAAGGGGAAGTGTTGGGATAATAAGAGGAAGGAAGAAGAAAAGAGGGTAAGGAAATCGTAAATGTAGGAATAATAGGAGGAAGGAGGGTAAGGAAAGGGGAAGTGTAGGGATAATAGGAGGAAGGAGGAAGAAAGGAAGGTGACGAAAGGGGAAGTGTAGAGATAATAGGAGGAAGGAGGAAGAAAGGAGGGTAAGGAAAGGGGAAGTGTAGGGATAATAGGAGGAAGGAGGAAGAAAGGAGGGTGAGGAAAGGGGAAGTGTAGGGATAATAGGAGGAAGGAGGAAGGAAGGAGTGGGATAAGGTAGAGTGTAGCGATGAACAGGAGGCTGGGAAAGTGTAAGGAAAGAGGCACATTAGTTAGATGGTTATAGTCAGGCTGGATGAGAGCAATGGCAGAGCCATTTTTGTTTGAAATATTCTTTTATGGCCGACTTCAATGGTTTGGGATGCTTCAGATTTCTGATTTCTAGAGGGGGCTTGTTCCATGCTATAGAGATGGTAGCTGTATATGTTTTGACCTGAATTGGATTTAGGTTTATAAATGTCTAATAGATCAAGGGATGCACATCTGAGATTTCTTGTAGGAGAGTAAGTGTGAGATGAGAGAAGACAGGGCTGGACAGTGGGCAGGCTGATACAGAACTGAGTGTATGGTCTGGAGCTGTGAGAGCAGGAGTAGGTGGGGTAGATCTAGCCAGTTTAAGTATTTCAGGGATAGACAGTAGTGGGATTGTAGGTTTGTTGAGCAGAAAATCTAGCTATATTGTGGCATGTTGATTCAAGCTTGGATAGTAGTGAAGAGTTTAGATTAGTAAGGATTTGGGAGCAGTAAGTTAAGCATGGTGGAAGGGAAGCATGTGTAAGTCTGATTCTAGCTTCATGGGAGAGAAATGTTTAGTTTCTGTATAAGAGTCCTAATGTCTGATGAGTTTTTTGATGCAATTATTAATGTGATGGTCGAATTTTAGCTGGTCATCAATGGGAACACCTAGGAGTTTTGTGTTAGATTCGACTACAACAGGGGAGTTGTTTAGCAGCATTATAGAAAAGGAAGTTTTGATATGGTTAACTGCTTTGGGGAGAAAGAGTAATAGTTTTGTTATTTTTAGGGTTAAGGATGAACTCATTGTTAGACAGCCATGTCTCTACTGAGTTAACGGAGGACTGGGTAGCAGATAGGAGTTCAGAGGGGGAATTAGCTATGGTTATGACTGTGGAGTCATTAGCGTATTGGACTATGGAAGAATGTGGACAGGAGGAATGCAGTAAGTTGGTAAAGATATTTAAAAGAAGAGGGCCAAGAATGGATCCTTGAGGGAACCCATTTTTATTGGAAGGGGAGTGGATAGTGCAGACTGCCATTTGACTGATGGCAGTCTGTCTGTGAGGTAGCTAGAGAACCATGCTACAGTGGCAGTGGAGAAATTTAGATCAGTCAATTTGTTCAATAGCAAAGAGTGAGAAACAGTATCGAAGGCCTTTCAGAGATCAAGGAATAGACAGGAGATAGGTTTGTGATCATCTCTGGCTAATGAAATAGTGTTAAGGAAGGAGAGAAGGGCAGTAGTAGTGCTATGTTTTGGTCAGAATCCATGCTGTGTAGGAGTGAGTAGTTTTTCCTATAAGAGGTGCTGAATAACTTGTGTGTGTGTATGCATTTCTCTAAGACTTTAGAGAGAGGGGAGAGAATAGCAATACGTCTGAAATTTGAGATTTCAGAGGAGTTACCACCTTTGTGAATGAGTAGGGTATAGAATTGTTTCCAGATAGACGGGACTTTAGAAGATAGAGCGATTAATAATGATAGAAACAGGCAGGGCAAGAGAGTGAGCAGCTATTTGAAGAAAGTATGATGGAATGTTATCAGCAGATACAGAGCACGGTTTTAGCCTAGACAGTAGAGTTTTTATGTAGGGAGTGGGAACAGGTCTGAGGGAGAAAGTCTTAAGAGAGCTGGCAGTAGAGGATGTTTTATGGCAATTGGGAGGAATAGTGTTAGAGAGGTTGGGAATGAATAGTTTAGAAATATATTCTATGAAGTAGGTGTTGAAGGTGTTGGCAGTTTTGCCAGGTGATTTGTCAGAGCATGGGTTGGGTGAGGTAGGATTGCCAGGATGTAATACTTGGTTTACTGCATAGTTTAAGATATCAAGGAAGGCTTTGTTAAAAGCTTGGACAGCTTCATTGAGTGGGAGCTGAGTAAGTAAGCTCCAATTTAATTCAGAAATGAGGATTTAAAATGTTTCAGGGTTAAAGTTGGGGAGATATGGGCAGGAGATATTTCTGTGTGGTTTAGGGAGGTGGTTAGTGTATCTAAGAACATTTATGGGTGAGTGATCACTCAGGGGAATCAGGAAGTGTTTGAGGTTTCTGATATTTAGAGTGTTTAGAGACAAGTATCCAATCAATGGGGTTCAGAGAGACTGAGAGTTATTTGAATGGGTTGGTTGAGAGATGAGCTGAGAAATCCCCTATAGGTTCATGTGATGCGAGCAGATAGGATTGTTAAGGGTTAGCCAATTAATATTAATGTCCCCAAGAAGGATGATTTAATTTGGAATGTTTTGAGAGAAGTAGGAAAGAATGCTTTCCATCGGGGGATATTGTCACCTAGTAGAATATAAATAGTAGTATAGTTGTTGAGAAGGAGGTTGACTGCTAGCATTTCAGCGGGGGAAAAGGATGGGAGGGGTTGCACAGGATGGGTGATAGTGAGGTAGTTGGAATTAGCAAAAGTGACTCCACCACACTTTTTTTTTTGTACAATCTAGATGGATTATATTGTAGCCAGGAGAGAGAATATCACTGTTGAGGTTGTAGGGTTTAAGCCAGGTTTCTGCTACTGAATTACTTAACTGTAAACTGCTTTTTCATACCGAGAGTTGTACTTTCTGTTTGTGTTATCCGAGCTTTTCTGTGCATTTTTGATTTTTTGAGGTTTCTGTGTTCTACAGCTAGAAACTGTAATAGTGTGCATTACTATAATTTTCTGTTTACAGTTAAAAGCATTCTCTAGAGTCTGCTTGCTCATTGATCTGTTTAAAATTTTGGTGGCTTTGGAGTTGCCCGCCCATACTGTATATTTGATCTGTGACACTCTTCCCAGTCTAGTGTCATTAGTTCATTCAATCTAATAGAGAACATTAGTGAAGGCCAACCCACTCAGATTCTTAATGTTGAATTAACTTCTGTTCCAGCTTTCTCCATTTCCACTTTTACTGGAAAAAAAATTCTAAGCTTGCTTCCTCCCCTTTCCTGTGGCACGTCTTGCCCAGATATGGATTTGCTGTGTCCAGGACTGTTTGTGAGCTCCTGAGCCCCTCACTTAACTATTAAGTTAAACTATTCCTGGTGCCATAAAGTGTGCTCTTCAAATTTTCCCTTGCAACTAGCCAGCTTTTTAGTTTTAGTACTCAAATCTGTTTCTTTGATCTCAGCACTTGTTCAGAACTCATTGTAAGCACTGAATAAGTTACAAATTATTACAGCACTCAACTTTCCTCACTTGTCTAGAGGGGAAACAGTTTTTAGTAGTTAAAAATAAACACCTATTCAGGCATGTCTAAAGGTCAGCTCCCGGTGTTTTCTCCTGTCTACCTGATGAATCTGGGCATCTTGAGACAATGCAGCAATTGCCTCATGTACACAGACATCCCTCTCCCCCTACCACCCAACACTACAACCTGTGAGAGATGCACTTATATAGCCAAACTGGAAGCAAAGCTCTCTTCACTGAAGACTGGACTAGACAGTCAAGAGTAGAAGGTAAACACTTGCACCGCACCACACTCATCACATAGTCCCTCAAAACCTACACCACCAAAACACACACACAGAAGCACAAAACACACACCTACATTCATGGAGGCTCTCAGTAAAACTCTGTCCAAATCACCGAGACCTCCAAAGCAGAAATGCAAGCAACCTCCACACCAACACAACCCAAATGACACATAGCCCACATACTCAGTGTGCCACTCAACTACAGCCCATAAGGCATAACATACCCAACACTCTAGTCATATGTGACTCTATAGTCAGGCACACTGATGTTCCACTCACCTGGCTAAACAAGGAAAAAGTTATTGTCAGCTGACTGTCGGGTGCCAGGATCCGCCACATAATGCACACACTCAGGTCACTCCACAACAAGTACAAATCATTCATTGTCATTGTCCACGTTGGTGTGAATGACCTCAGACGTACCTCTCTGGACTACATGAAAAGAGACATGGAGGAGCTCTCCAATCTTGTAGCCCAGGCAGGTATGACCCTAGCCCTGAGTAGCATCCTGCCATCACCAAGAATAATACCACAGTACAAGGACAAAATGATTGACTTTAACAATTGACTAAGCTTCTGGTGTCATTCTAAGGGAATCCAGTATCTGTCTACCTGGGATGACACGATCGACAGACCATGCTGTTTTGCAAGAGATGGCCTGCACCTGTCACCCTTGGAATTCCAGATACTGGCAAAGGCTCTTGCCACCCCTATAGTGCCTTTTTAGGCAAGGTTCAAATGACAAATTCACCACGTAACAGGTACAAGCAAGCAAAATCTGAGGGTAATGCTACTCAATGCTAGAAGTCTAAACCTCAAAATGCACTCACTCGAGGCAATCCTTAAAATGGAGAACATTGACATCTGTGCAGTGACAGAGACCTGGTTCAAAGCTCCAGAGAGCACCCCTGCATTACCAGGCTATAATTCATACCACACCTTTCGGCCACAAAACCGGATCGAAACACTAAAGGTAGAGGCATGTCCATATTCATTAAGGATAGCCACACCTCCAAGCTAGTTGCTCAGCATAATGCATCCGAGATTATCCAAGTTCAACTAACTCTGGGCAAAACCGCAATCCAGATTGCAGCTTTCTACAGACCCCCCACCATGCCCCAGGATTCCCACTCCTCTTTTCTTGATACACTGGAAAATATTAAGGTACAACCCAGCACTCTAATAATGGGTGATTTCAACTACCCCACTGTTAACTGGGAAAACTACTCGTGTACCAACCCTTTTGCTCGTTTTCTGGAAATCATCAATTCCAGCACCTTGGATCAACTTATCCACATCCCCACCAGGGGCAGCAATATCCTAGACCTGGTCATCACCAACATGGGTGACCGGTGTTCCACACCAGAGGTCAGCCCTTCGTTGGTCAGATCCGACCACAAGCTAATCACCCTCGACATCCACATCCCGCTCCCACCCCGCATGAGGAAAACAACCGTTAAAAATTTCTCCAAACCCAACTTTACACTTCTTAAGACAGACGTGGCAAACTTTATGACACCCATGCAGATGGACAATAGAGGTATGACTGCTGAATCCTACACAAATGCACTTTATAAGCACTTACATGAGTGCATGGATTGTGCTATCCCTAACAGAACCAAGATGCTATCCCCCCAAAAAAGGAAGCAAATCTGGTGGTCTTCTGCCATAATCAAACTCTACAACAGAAGAAATAAACTGTTGCAAAAAGGAGTAAAATCCCATGATTGGAGGAACTCCCTGGTCAGCCTCAGTAAGAAGCTGAGATCCCTCATAAAATCCTCCAAAGCTAGTTATGAAAACAAAATTGCCACTGATTCTAAAGACATCCACAAAGCATTCTATAGCTATGTCAAGAATCTCAATAGCAACACTCAGATCTGCTCTGAGTTACAGCACAATGACACTAAATATACAGAACCAATTGATATTGCCAACATCCTGGCAGATAGGTTCAGTGCTAACTTTACCCCCCTCTCTCCCCGTAAAGGGCCCATCTTTATAATGTAAGAATGCAAAGTTCTTGTAATCACAGCTGCACAAGTAAAAACCTCACTCTCCAAAGCCAAGACCACAGCATCCATGGGACCTGACAACATCCCAGGCTGCCTTCTACATGAACTACAGAATGAACTGGCACCCCACCTAAGTACCATGTTTAATCATAGCCTCACCTCATGTTTGTGTCCATTGAATGGCGCACTGCGATGGTTATCCCACTCCAAAAAGTGGGGGGCCACAACAGACCCCAGGAACTACCACCTCCTTAGCCTGATGAGCCTGGTCTTCAAGGCCATGGAATGTATCATCATGAAACTCATAAACAAAGACATTGGAGATCTCCAAACTCTGGACCCACACAGTTCGGGTTTGTAAAAGGCAGATCATGTCTACTAAACCTGATAGACTTTTTTGAAGTAGTCACCAAAGCCATAGATGAGGGTAAAGTGGTTCACACAGCCTATCTAGATCTCGCCAAGGCATTTGACACCATCTCTCCACTCTGGAATTATAGATAAACTCACAAAACTAGCTATAAATCCCTATGTCACAAGATGGGTTGCCAACTGGCTTAATGACAGAACTCACACTGTGAAAGTTGCAGACTCTAAATCAGACTTCAGACCAGTGACAAGTGGAGTACCACAGGGTTCAGTCCTGGGTCCTCTCCTGTTTGGTATCTACTTCTCTGAAGTACAGGCTAACACATAAGGTCTTTGGCTAACTAAATTCACAGATGACTGCAAACTAGGAGCCATAATTGAAACTCCTAACCATATGGACATCCTACAAAAGGGCCTCACTGAGACAGATGTCTGGTGTCAAAGCCATGGTCTCAAGCTCAATGCCAAAAAGTGCATTGTCATCCCCTTTAGTAAAAACTCTGTACCCATGAACTACCACATAGGCGGTAGTCTACTTAACACTGAAAGTGTGATAAGAGACCTTGGGACACAGGTGAATAGTAGTCTCTCCTTTGATAATCATATCGCCACAGTGGTCAGGAAATCCTTCTACATGGCACACCTCATCATGAAGGGTTTTTCATCCAGAAGAAAAGAAGTCATTGTTCCCCTCTACTCATCTCTCATTAGACCCATTATAGAGTACAATGCCCCTTTTGGTATGTACCTCACAAGACATCTACAACAACTGGAAAGGCCACAAAAATACCTCACAAAGAGGATTACTGACCTCAAACAGATGCATTATGCAGACTGTCTCAAAAAACTCCAGCTTTACTCCATCACATATCGCCTACTCAGAGGCGATCTCTGCCTAACATACAAAGCTATGTCAAACCCAGAACTGTTGAACATGCTCCACTTAAAGAAATCCCAATCCCTCTCAGCTTCACGGTCTAGGGACCTAAACCTTGTCACCACAATAAACAGAACATGCTGGAGGGATATATTCCTTTCCCAGAGACTTCCCATACTCTGGAACAGACTACCTATCTATGTCAAACAGAGCTCCTCATTAGCACTCTTCAAGAAAAAGCTTGATGATTGGATGGGTAATAGGAAATTCACCCTGGGGATCACTTCTGTGGTTCTGCTTGACAGGGACACAGGAAAATAATTTTCTTGGGTGGCGAAAGCCAGGATACATTTTTGGCTAGGCTTGTACAGGCCCTAGGGCCAATAGCCTAGTACCTACCTATGAACCTATGAAATAATTTCTGGGGCATGATGATATCCAAGCATGGAATTGGCTGACTTTGTTTAGGATGCTTTGGGTGTTAATAGAGTAGAAAGAGATTTGTTTTTTTGATGTGGGAAAGTGGCCATGGTTTGGGGAGATATTTGAAAGTGAGCCAGTGTTGGAGGTCGCTCCAGGATTTGGGTGTATGTCACCTGATATGATTAGTCTAGTTAGGTGAAGCACACTAACCAAACAAACAAGTGAAGATCTGTAAAGGCAACGACTCCAGAAAGCAAAGAACAGGCAGGATGTCAAATAGGGTTTGTACTGTAGGTGGGTAGTCATCAGACATAAAACAAGTATATATATTTTATTTTGTTTTTAAACATTAGTAAGTGGGAAGGAGGAATTTTTATTTTGGGGAGTTGGGTATTTATTGAGACGACAGAGACAGAGTTTATTATAGGCTGTTGTGAATAGGAGAAATCATTGATATGTGGGTAGGTAGGATTTCTATGAAAGGAAGATAAAGGAGTGGAAGGTGATGTTATGGTAAGCGGGAGGGTTAAGGAAAGCAGCAGTGAGGTAGAGGGAATTGAGATGTGCATAATGGAAAAGGAAGTGCATATATGGGTGGAGTTGAAGGTGAAGGAGAGAGAACTTAACAAGGCAGTGATTTAGGGTTAAAAAATTGAGACGGGTAGGTTGCTAGTAGCAGGTTTGAGGGTGTGATATAGTTCATTCAGATGTATGAAATGCTGATTAGGGAGAAAAGGCAGTAGGCAGGAAGAGAGAAGTGAAATAAGGGTGGGAAAAAGAGGTGGGTGGAATGATTAAATATAAAGGAAATGATATGGAGGGTGGGAGGAGAGCAAAGTGAGCCCAAGAGCAGTGAGGGCTCACGGAGTGGGGCTAGACTATAAACAGAGGATATACCCAGAAAAACAATCAGTAAGTTGTTGCTGTTGTTGTCTTACTGTGAGACGACAATGCTACCGCATCAGTAAGTACGATACAGAACCTGGAGGGAAAGGTACTTATCCAATTTAGGAAGGTAGGTAACAGTCCTAGCCTTGCTTGCTTGATTTACAAGGGGGGAGTATTATAATCTGGTAGAGGAATTATAAACGGGGATAAAAAGTACACCAGACCAGATATCCAGTTGATACAGGATTTAGGTATAGGGTAAGATACTAATTAAAGTGAGTCAGGGGCAAGGAGGCTAATAGAAGGTGATGTCGTCCTCACTACAGCTGCCCTGTACTAACAATAGGCTTTAGCTTAGGTAACATTAACTTTTACAGTAGGTTAGGGAGAATAACTATTACCAATAATTTGTAAGCTTAGATAGGATGGTGATGCTGTCCATATGATACTTTGGCCGTTGTGTTAAACAGCTCCTTTATTCCATGACTGGCTCTAAGTTACAAGCTTACCAAGGAGTCGAGGGGGTTTGTAAAGATAAACTTCCTATCCCAATTAATAAGTCTAAAAGACAGTATCAACATGAACCTATCATTAAACTTTGTCAAAAAATAAATGTAAGCATCATTGTAAAAATAGGGTCTAATTCATCATATAAATCAATGACATATTATTGGAATGTATCAGGCACAACACAACTAACACTTCAAATGCTTAAATATAGAGCACATATAAAATGATGTTATACTATAAAATACAGGCATGTTTATTAAAGAGCACATATAAAATGATGTTATACTATAAAATACAGGCATGTTTATTATAGAGCACATATAAAATGGTGTTATACTATAAAATACAGGC
>NC_056749.1:51270815-51382728 GCF_019279795.1 Protopterus annectens
GGCACGCCCCCATACACAGGGGCATGGTCAGACTGATACTTAGAGACATGGCCACACTAATACTTAGGGGCATGACCACACTGATACTTGGGGCATGGCCACAATGATACACAGGGGCATGGACACACTGACACTTAGGGGCATTGCCACACTCATACACAAGGCCATGGCTACACTGATACGTAGGGGCATGGCCACACTGATAGTTAGAGGCATGTCCACACTAATACTTAGGGGAATAGCCACACTGATACTTAGGGCATGGCCACACTGATACAAAGGGGCATGGCCACACTGATACTTAGGGGCATGACCACACTGATACTTAGGTGCATGACTACACTGATACATAGGGGCATGGCCACACAAATACTTAGTGCTATGGCCACACTGATACTTAGGGGCATTGCCACACTGATACACATGGGCATGGTCACACTGATTTTAGGGGCATGGCCACACTGATACACAGGGGAATGGCCACACTGATACGTAGGGGCATGGCTGCACTGATACACTGGGGTATGGCCACACTGATACTTAGAGGCATGGCCACACTGATACTTAGGGGCATGACCACACTACTTATTAGAGGCATGGCCACACTGATACATAGGGGCATGGCCACGCTGAGACATAGGGACATGGTCAACCTGATACACAGGGGCATGGCCACACTGATACTTAAGGACATGGCCACACTGATACACAGGGGCATGGCCTCATTGATACTTAGGGGCATTGCCACACTGATACTTAGGGGCATGACCACACTGATACTTAGGGGCATGGCTACACTGATACGCAGGGGCAATGCCACATTGATACTTAGAGGCATGACCACACTGATACATAGCAGCATGCTAACACTGATTGTTAGGGGCATGGCTACACTGACACATAGGGGCATGGCCACACTCATACTTAGGAACATGGCCACACTGATAGTTAGGGGCATGGCCACACTGATCCACAGGGGCATGGCCACACTGATACTTAGGGGCATGGCCACACTGATACACAGGGGCATGGCCTCAATGATACTTACAGACATGGCTACACTAATTAGGGGCATGACCACATTGATACCTAGGGGCATGGCCACACTGATACTTAGGGGCATGGCCACACTGATACACAGGGGCATGACCACACTGATACTTTGGGGCATGGCCACATTGACATACAGGGGCATGGCCACACTGATTCAAAAGGACAAGACCACACTGATACTTAGTGGCATGGACACACTGATACTTTGGGGCATGGCCACACTGATACACAGGGGCATGGCCACACTGATACACAGGGGCATGGCCACTGTGATACTTAGGGGCATGGCCACACTGATACTTAGTGCCATGGGCACACTCTAGTGTGCCCATGCCTCTAAGTATCAGTGTGGTCATGCCCCTGTGTATCAGTGTGGCCATGCCCTTAAGTATCAGTGTTGCCATGCCTCTAAGTATCAGTGTGGCCATGCCCCTATGTATCAGTGTGCCCATGGCACTAAGTATCAGTGTGGCCATGCCCCTAAGTATCAGTGTGGCCATGCCACTAAGTATCAGTGTGGCCATGCCCCTAAGTATCACAGTGGCCATGCCCCTGTGTATCAGTGTGGCCATGCCCCTGTGTATCAGTGTGGCCATGCCCCAAAGTATCAGTGTGTCCATGCCACTAAGTATCAGTGTGGCCATGCCCCTGTATATCAGTGTAGCTATGCCCCTAAGTATCAGTGTGGTCATGCCCCTGTGTATCAGTGTGGCCATGCCTGTAAGTATCAGTCTGACCATGCCCCTTTGTATCAGTGTGGCTGTGCCCCTGGGTATCAGTGTGGTCATGCCCGTAAGTATCAGTGTGTCCATGCCACTCAGTATCAGTATTGCCATGCCTCTAAGTATCAGTGTGGCCATGCCCCTGTGTATCAGTGTGACCATGCCCCTAAGTATCAGTGTGGCCATGCCCTGTGTATCAGTGTGGCCATGCCTAAGTATCAGTGTGGCCATGCCCTGTATCAGTGTGGCCATGCCCTGTATCAGAGTGGCAATGCCTCTAAGTATCAGTGTGGCCATATCCCCTGTGTATCAGTGTGGCCATGACCCTGTGTATCAGTGTGGCCATCCCGTGTGTATCACTGTGGTCATGCCCCTGTGTATCAGTGTGGCCATGCCCCTAAGTATCAGTGTGGCCATGCCTCTAAGTATCAGTGTGGCCATGCCCCTAAGTATCAGTGGGGTCATGGCCTAGGTATCAGTGTGGCCATGCCTCTAAGTATCAGTGTGGCCATGCCCTAAGTATCAGTGTGGCCATGCCCTAAGTATCAGTGTGGCCATGCCCTGTGTATCAGTATGGCCATGCTTCGAAGTATCAGTGTGGCCATGCCCCTAAGTATCAGTGTGGCCATGCCCCTAAGTATCAGTGTGGCCATGCCCATAAGTATCTGTGTGGTCATGCTTCTTTGTATCAGTGTGGCCATGCCTCTAAGTATCAGTGTGGCCATGCCCTGTGTACCAGTGTGGCCATGCCTCTAAGTATCAGTGTGGCCATGCCCCTAAGTATCAGTGTGGCCATGCTACTAAGTATCAGAGTGGCCATGCCTCTATGTATCAGTGTGGCCATGCCCTGCGTATCAGTGTAGCCATACCCCTAAGTATCAGTGTGGTCATGCCCCTAAGTATCAGTGTGGCAATGCCCCTAAGTATCAATGTGACCATGCCCTGTGTATCAGTGTGGCCATGCCTCTAAGTATCAGTGTGGCCATGCCCCTAATTATCAGTGTGGTCATGCCCCTAATTATCAGTGTGGCCATGACCTAGGTATCAGTGTGGCCATGCCCCTGTGTATCAGTGTGGCCATGCCCCTAAGTATCAGTGTGGGGATGCCCCTAAGTATCAGTGTGGCCATGCACCTGTGTATCAGTGTGGACATGTCCCTAAGTATCAGTGTGGCCATGCCCGTAAGTATCAGTGTGGCCATGCCGCTAAGTATCAGTGTGGTCATGCCCCAAAGTATCAGTGTGGCCATGCCCCTGTGTATCAGTGTGGCCATGCCCCTAAGTATCAGTGTGGCCATGCCCCTGTGTATCAGTGTGGCCATGCCCCTAAGTATCAGTGTGGCCATGCCTCTAAGTATCAGTGTGGCCATGCCCCTGTGTATCAGTGTGGCCATGCCCCTAAGTATCAGTGTGGCCATGCCCCTAAGTATCAGTGTGGCCATGTCCCTAAGTATCAGTGTGGCCATGCCCCTGTGTGTCAGTGTGGCCATGCCCTTGAGTATCAGTGTGACCATGCCCCTAACAATCAGAGTGGCAATGCCCCTGTGAATCAGTGTGGCCATGCCACTAAGTATCACTGTGGCCAAGCCCCTGTGTATCAATGTAGCCATGCCTCTAAGTATCACTGTGGTCATGCCCCTAAGTATGTGTTTGGCCATGCCTCTAAGTATCAGTGTGACCATGCCCCAGTGCATCAGTGTGGCCATGCATCAAAGTATCAGTGTGGCCATGCCCCTGTGTATCGGTGTGGCCATGCCCATTTGTATCAGTGTGGCCATGCCCCTAAGTATCAGTGTGGCCATGCCCTAAGTATCAGTGTGGCCATGCCACTAAGTATCACTGTGGCCAAGTCCCTGTGTATCAATGTGGTCATGCCCCAAAGTATCACTGTGGCCATGCTCTAAGAATCAGTGTGGCCATGCCCCTGTGTATCATTGTGACCATGCCCCTAAGTATCATTGTGGCCATGCCCCTGTGTATCAGTGTGGCCATGCCACTGTGTATCAGTGTGGCCATGCCTCTAAGTATCAGTGTGGCCATGCCTGTAAGTATCAATGTGGCCATGCCCTGTGTATCAGTGTGGCCATGCCCTAAGTATCAATGCGGTCATGCTCCAAAGTATCACTGTGGCCATGCTTTAAGAATCAGTGTGGCCATGCCCCTGTGTATCACTGTGACCATGCCCCTGAGTATCATTGTGGCCATGCCCCTGTGTATCAGTGTGGCCATGCCTCTAAGTATCAGTGTGGCCATGCCCCTGTGTATCAGTGTAGCCATGCCCCTAAGTATCAGTGTGGCCATGCCCATGTGTATCAGTGTGGTCATGCCCCTAAGTATCAGTGTGGCAATGCCCCAAATTATCAATGCGACCATGCTCTGTGTATCAGTGTGGCCATGCCTTGAAGTATCAGTGTGGCCATGTCCCTAAGTATCAGTGTGGCCATGCCCCTAAGTATCAGTGTGGCCATGCCCCTAAGTATCAGTGTGGTCATGCCCGTAATTATCATTGCAGCCATGCCCTGTGTATCAGTATGGCCATGCCTCTAAGTATCAGTGTGGCTATGCCCCTGTTTATCAATTTGGCCATGGCTCTAAGTATCAGTGTGGCAATGCCTCTAAGTGTCAGAGTGGCAATGCCTTTAAGTATCAGTGTGGCCATTCCCCCTGTGTATCAGTGTGGCCATGCCCCCTGTGTATCAGTGTGGCCATGACCCTGTATATCAGTGTGGCCATGCCGCTAAGTATCAATGTGGACATGACCCTATGTATTAGTATGGCCATGCCCTGTGTATCAGTGTGGCCATGTCCCTAAGTATCAGTGTGGCCATGCCTCTAAGTATCAATGTGGCCATGCCCTGTGTATCAGTGTGGCCATGCCCCTAAGTATTAGTGTGGCCATGCCCCTAACTATCAGTGTGGCCATGCCTCTAAGTATCAGTGTGGCCATGCCCTGTGTATCAGTGTGGCCATGCCCCTATTTACCAGTGTGGCCATGCCCCTAAGTATCAGTGTGGCCATGTCCCTAAGTATCAGTGTGGCCATGCCCCTAAGTATCAGTGTGGCCATGCCCCTAAGTATCAGTGTGGCCATGCCCCTGTGTATCAGTGTGGCCATGCCCTAGGTATCAGTGTGGCCATGCCCTGTGTATCAGTGTGGCCCTGCCCCTAAGTATCAGTGAGGCCATGCCCATGTGTATCAGTTTGGCCATGCCCCTAAGTGTCAGTGTGGCCATGCCTCTAAGTATCAGTGTGGCCATGCCCCTGTGTATCAGTGTGGCAATGTCCCTAAGTATCAGTGAGGCCATGCCCCTGTGTATCAATGTGGCCATGTCTTAAGTATGAGTGTGGCCATGCCCCTATGTGTCAGTGTAACAATGCACCTAAGTATCAGTGTGGTCATGCCCGTAAGTATCAATGTGGCCATGCCCTGTGTATCAGTGTGGCCATGCCCCTGTGTATCAGTGTGGCCATGCCCCAGAGTATCAGTGTGACAATGCCCATGTGCATCAGTGTGGCCATGCCCTGTGTATCAGTGTGGCCATGCCCCTAAGTATCAGTGTGCCATAGCCCCATGTATCAGTGTGGCTATGCCCTTAAGTATCAGTGTAGACATGCCCCTATGTATTAGTATGGCCATGCCCTGTGTATCCGTGTGGCCATGTCCCTAAGTATCAGTGTGGCCATGCCCCTGTGTATCAGTGTGGCCATGCCCCAAAGTATCACAGTGACCATGCCCCTGTGTATCAGTGAGGCCATGCCCTGTGTATCAGTGTGGCCATCTCCTTAATTATCAGTGTGGCCATGCCCCTAAGTATCAATGTGGCCATACACCTATGTATCAGTGTGGCCATGCCCTAAGTATCAGTGTGAACATTCCCCAGTGTATCAGTGTGGCCATGCCCCTAAGTATCAATGTGGCCATACCCCTATGTATCAGTGTGGCCATGCTCATGTGTGTCAGTGTGGCCATGCCCTTGTGTATCAGTGTGGCCATGCCTCTAAGTATAAGTGTGGTCATGCCCCTGTGTATCAGTGTGGCCATGCTCTTTTGTATCACTGTGGTCATGCCCCTGTGTATCAGTGTGGCCATGCCCCTAACTATCAGTGTGGCCATGCCTCTAAGTATCAGTGTGGCCATGCCCCTATGTATCTGTTTGACCATGGCCCTAAGTATCAGTGTGCCATGTCCCCGTGTATCAGTGTGGCTATGCCCCTAAGTATCAGTGTAGACATGCCCCTATGTATTAGTATGGCCATGCCCTGTGTATCAGTGTGGCCATGTCCCTAAGTATCAGTGCGGCCATGCCTCTAAGTATCAATGTGGCCATGCCCCTATGTATCATTGTGGCCATGCCCCTATGTATCATTGTGGCCATGCTCCTGTGTATCAGTGTGGCCATGCCCCTGTGTATCAGTGTGGCCATGTCCTAAAGTATCAGTGTGGCCATGCCCCAGAGTATCAGTGTGGCCAGTCCCCTGTGTATCAGTGTGGCAATGCCCCTAAGTATCAGTGTGGCCATGCCCCTGTATATCAGTGTAGCCATGCCCCTAAGTATCAGAGTGGCCATGCCCCTGTAAGTATCAGTCTGACCATGCCCCTTTGTATCAGTGTGGCTGTGCCCCTGAGTATCAGTGTGTCCATGCCACTTAGTATCAGTGTGGCCATGCCTCTAAGTATCAGTGTGGCCATGCCCCTGTGTATCAGTTTGGCCATGCCTCTAAGTATCAGTGTGGCCATGCCCCTGTGCATCAGTGTGGCTGTGCCCCTAAGTATCAGTGTGGCCATGCCTCTAAGTATCAGTGTGGCCATGCCCCTGAATATCAGTGTGGTCATGCCCCTAAGTATCAGTGTGGCCATGCCACTAAGTATCAGAGTGGCAATGTCCCTAAGTATCAATGTGACCATGCCCTGGGTATCAGTGTGGCCATGCCTCTAAGTGTCAGTGTGGCTGTGCCCCTAAGTATCAGTGTGGCCATGCCTCTAAGTATCAGTGTGGCCATGCCCCTGTGTATCAGTGTGGCCATGCCCCTAAGTATCAGTGTGGCCATGCCTCTAAGTATCAGTGCGACCATGCCCTGTGTATCAGTGTTGCCATGCCTCCAAGTATCAATGCGGCCATGCCCTGTGTATCAGTGTGGCCATGCCTCTACTTATCAGTGTGGCCATGCCCCTAAGTATCAGTGTGGCCATGCCCCTAAGTATCAGTGTGGCCATGCCCCTGTGTATCAGTGTGGCCATGCCCTTAAGTATCAGTGTGGCCATGCCCCTATGTATCACTGTAGTCATGCACCTAAGTATCAGTGTGGTCATGCCCTAAGTATCAGTGTGGCCATGCACCTTTGTATCAGTGTGGCCATGCCTCTAAGTATCAGTGTGGCTATGCCCCTAAGTATTAGTATGGACATGCTCCTGTGTATCAGTGTGGCCATGCACCTAAGTATCAGTGTGGCCATGCCCCTATGTATCAGTGTGGTCATGCCCCTAATTATCAGTGTGGCCATGGCCTAGGTATCAGTGTGGCCATGCCCCTGTGTATCAGTGTGGCCATGCCCCAAAGTATCAGTGTGGCCATGCCCCTTTGTGTCAATGTGGCCATGCCACAAAGTATCAGTGTGGTCATGCCCCTGTGTATCAGTGTGGCCATTCACCTAAGTATCAGTGTGGCCATGCCCTAAGTATCAGTGTGGCCATGCCCTAAGTATCAGTGTGGCCCTGTCCCTAAGTATCAGTGTGGCTATGCCCCAAGTATCAATGTGGTCATGCCCCTAAGTATCAGTGTGGCCATGCCCCTGTGTATCAGTGTGGCCATGCCCCTAAGTATCAGTGTGGCCATGCCTCTAAGTATCAGTGTGGCCATGCCCCTGTGTATCAGTGTGGCCATGCCCCTAAGTATCAGTGTGGCAATGCCTCTAAGAATCAGTGAGGCCATGCTCCTGTGTATCAGTGTGGCCATGTCCTTAATTATCAGTGTGGCCATGCCCCTAAGTATCAGTGTGGCCATACCCCTATGTATCAGTGTGGCCATGCCCATGTGTGTCAGTGTGGCCATGCCCTTGTGTATCAGTGTGGCCATGGCCTAAGTATCAGTGAGGCCATGCCCTGTGTATCAGTGTGGCCATGCCCCTAAGTATCAGTGTGGCCATGCCCCTAAGTATCAGTGTGGCCATGCCCCTTTGTATCAGTGTGGCCATGCCCTAAGTATCAGTGTGGTCATGCCCCTAAGTATCAGTGTGGCAATGTCCCTAAGTATCAGTGAGGCCATGCCCCTAAGTATCAGTGTGGCCATGCCCTAAGTATCAGTGTGGCCATGCCCCTGTGTATCAGTGTGGCCATGCCCCTAAGTATCAGTGTGGCCATGCCCTGTGTATCAGTGTGGCCATGCCCTAAGTATCAGTGTGGCCATGCCCTGTGTATCAGTGTGGGCATGCCCCTAAGTATCAGTGTGGGAATGCCCCTAAGTATTAGTGTGGTCATGCCCGTGTGTATCAGTGTGGCCATGTCCTTAAGTATCAGTGAGGCCATGCCCATAAGTATCAGTGTGGCCATGTCCTTAAGTATCAGTGAGGCCATGCCCATAAGTATCAGTGTGGCCATGCCTCTAACTATTAGTATGGCCATGCCCCTGTGTATCAGTGCAGCCATGAACCTAAGTATCAATGTGGCCATGCCCCTGTGTAACTGTGTGACCATGCCCCTGTGTATCAGTGTGGTCATGCCCCTAAGTATCAGAGTGGCCATGCCTCTAAGTATCAGTGTGGCCATGCCCCCTGTGCATCAGTGGGGCTATGCCTCTAAGTATCATTGTGGCCATGCCTCTAAGTATCAATGTGGCCATGCCCTGTGTATCAGTGTGGCCATGCCCCCAAGTATAAGTGTGGCCATGGCCCTGTGTATCAGTGTGGCCATGCCTTGAAGTATCAGTGTGGCCATGACTCTAAGAATCAGTGTGGCCATGCCCCTGTGTATCAGTGTGGTGATGCGCCTAATTATCAGTGTAGCCATGCCCCTAAGTATCAGTGTGGCCATGCTCCTGTTTATTAGTGTGGCCATGCCTCTAAGTATCAGTGTGGCCATGCCCCTGTGTATCAGTGTGGCCATGCCCCTAAGTATCAGTGTGGCCATGCCCCTGTGTATCAGTGTGGCCATGCCCCTAAGTATCAGTGTGGCAATGCCCCTAAATATCAGTGAGGCTATGCCCCAGTGATTCAATGTGGCCATGTCTTAAGTATGAGTGTGGCCATGCCCCTAAGTATGAGTGTGGCCATGCCCTAAGTATCAATGTGGCCATGCCTTAAGTATCAGTGTAGCTATGCCCCTAAGTATCAGTGTGGGCATGCCCCTAAGTATCAGTGTGGGAATGCCCCTAAGTATTAGTGTGACCATGGCCTAGGTATCAGTGTGGCCATGCCCTAAGTATCAGTGTGGCCATGCCCTGTGTATCAGTGTGGCCATGCCCTAAGTATCAGTGTGGCCATGCCCTAAGTATCAGTGTGGCCATGCCCTAAGTATCAGTGTGGCCATGCCCTAAGTATCAGTGTGGCCATGCCCTAAGTATCAGTGTGGCCATGCCCCTGTGTATCAGTGTGGCCATGTCCCTAACTATCAATGTGGCCATCGCCCTGTGTATCAGTGTGGACATGCACTGTGTATCAGTGTGGCCATGCCTCTAAGTATCAGTGTGGCCATGCCCCTGAATATCAGTGTGGTCATGCCCCTAAGTATCAGTGTGGCCATGCCTGTAAGTATCAGTCTGACCATGCCCCTTTGTATCAGTGTGGATGTGCCCCTGAGTATCAGTGTGTCCATGCCCCTTTGTATCAGTGTGGCCATGCCCCTGTGCATCAGTGTGGCTGTGCCCCTAAGTATCAGTGTGGCCATGCCTCTAAGTATCAGTGTGGCCATGCCCCTGTGTATCAGTGTGGCCATGCCCCTAAGTATCAGTGTGGTCATGCCCCTGTGTATCAGTGTGGCCATGCCTCTAAGTATCAGTGTGGCCATTCCCAATGTATCAGTGTAGCCATGCCCCTAAGAATCAGTGTGTCCATGCCGTATGTATCAGTGTGGTCATGCCCGTGAGTATCAGTGTGGCCATGCCCCTTTGTATCAGTGTGGCCATGCCCTAAGTATCAGTGTGGTCATGCCCCTACGTATCAGTGTTGCCATGGCCTTGTGTATGATTGTGGCCATGAACCTAAGTATCAATGTGACCATTCCCCTGTGTATCAATGTGGCCATGCCCCTAAGTATCAGTGTGGCCATGTTCCTGTGTGTCAGTGTGGCCATGCCCTTTTGTATCAGTGTGGCCATGCCCCTAAGTATCAGAGTGGCCATGCCTCTAAGTATCAGTGTGGCCATGCCTCTAAGTATCAATGTGGCCATGCCCCTATGTATCAGTGTGGCCATGCCCCTGTGTATCAGTGTGGCCATGCCCCTGTGTATCAGTGTGGCCATGCCCCTAAGTATCAGTGTGGCCATGCCCCTAAGTATCAGTGTGGCCATGCCTGTATCACTGTGGCCATGCTCTAAGAATCAGTGTGGCCATTACCCTGTGTATCAGTGTGGCCATGCCCCTAAGTATCAGTGTGGCCAGGCCCCTGTGTATCAGTGTGGCCATGCCTAAGTATCATTGTGGCCATGGCCCAGTATCAGTGTGGTCATGCCCCTAAGTATCAGTGTGGCCATGCCTGTAAGTATCAGTCTGACCATGCCCCTGTGTATCAGTTTGGCCATGCCTCTAAGTATCAGTGTGGCCATGCCCCTGTGCATCAGTGTGGCCTTGCCCCTAAGTATCAGTGTGGCCATGCCTCTAAGTATCAGTGTGGCCATGCCCCTGTGCATCAGTGTGGCCTTGCCCCTAAGTATCAGTGTGGCCATGCCTCTAAGTATCAGTGTGGCCATGGCCTAGGTATCAGTATGGCCATGCCTCTATGTATCAGTGTGGCCATGCCTCTAAGTATCAGTGTGGCCATGGCCTAGGTATCAGTATGGCCATGCCTCTATGTATTATTGTTGCCATGACCCTGTGTATCAGTGTGGCCATGCCCCAGAGTATCAGTGTGGCCATGCCTCTAAGTATCAATGTGGCCATGCCCTGTGTATCAGTGTGGCCATGCCCTAAGTATCAGTGTGGCCATGGCCCTGTCTATCAGTGTGGCCATGCATTGAAGTATCAGTGTGGCCATGTCCCTAAGTATCAGTGTGGCCATGCCTCTAAGTATCAGTGTGGCCATGCCCCTGAGTATCAGTGTGGTCATGCCTCTAAGTATCAGTGTGGCCATGGCCTAGGTATCAGTGTGGCCATGCCTCTAAGTATCAGTGTGACCATGCCCCTAAGTATCAGTGTGGCCATGCCTCAGTGGGGCCATGCCCCTAAGTATCAGTGGGGTCAAGGCCTAGGTATCAGTGTGGCCAAGCCTCTAAGTATCATTGTTGCCATGCCCCTGTGTATCAGGGTGGCCATGCCCCTGTGTATCAGTGGGACCATGCCCTAAGTATCAGTGTGGCCATGCCCTAAGTATCAGTGTGGCCATGCCCTGTGTATCAGTGTGGCCATGCCCTAAGTATCAGTGTGGCCATGCCCTAAGTATCAGTGTGGCCATGCCCTAAGTATCAGTGTGGCCATGCCCTGTGTATCAGTGTGGCCATGCCCTAAGTATCAGTGTGGCCATGCCCCTGTATCAGTGTGGCCATGCCCTAAGTATCAGTGTGGCCATGCCCCTGTGTATCAGTGTGGCCATGCCCCTAAGTATCAGAGTGGCCATGCCTCTAAGTATCAGTGTGGCCATGCCCTCTGTGTATCAGTGTGGCCATGAACCTAAGTATCAATGTGGTCATGCCCCTGTGTATCAGTGTGGCCATGCCCTGTGTATCAGTGTGGCCATGCCCCAAAGTATCAGTGTGGTCATGGCCCCTGTGTATCAGTGTGGCCATGAACCTAAGTATCATTGTGGCCATGCCCCTGTGTATCAGTGTGGCCATGCCCCTAAGTATCAGTGTGGCCATGCCCCTAACTATCAGTGTGGCCATGTTCCTAAGTATGAGTCTGGCCATGCCCCTATGTGTCAGTGTAGCCATGCCCCTAAGTATCAGTGTGGCAATGCCCCTAAGTATCAATGCGACCATGCCCTGTGTATCAGTGTGGCCATGCCTCTAAGTATCAGTGTGGCCATGTCCCTAAGTATCAATGCGACCATGCCCTGTGTATCAGTGTGGCCATGCCTCTAAGTATCAGTGTGGCCATGTCCCTAAGTATCAGTGTGGCCATGCCCTCTGTGTATCAGTGTGGCCATGAACCTAAGTATCAGTGTGGCCATGCCCTGTGTATCAGAGTGGCAATGCCTCTAAGTATCAGTGTGGCCATGCCCCGTGTGTATCAGTGTGGCCATGACCCTGTGTGTCAGTGTGGCCATACTCCTAACTATCAGTGTGGCCATGCCTCTAAGTATTAGTGTGGCCATGCCCCTATGTATCTGTGTGACCCTGCCCGTGAGTATCAGTGTGGCCATGCCCCTTTGTATCAGTGTGGCCATGCCCTAAGTATCAGTGTGGTCATGCCCCTAAGTATCAGTGTGGCAATGCCCCTAAGTATCAGTGTAGACATGCCCCTATGTATTAGTATGGCCATGCCCTGTGTATCAGTGTGGCCATGTCCCTAAGTATCAGTGTGGCCATGCCTCTAAGTATCAGTGTGGCTATCCCTCTAAGTATCAGTGTGGCCATGCCCCTGTGTATCAGTGTGGCCATGCCCAAAAGTATCAGTGTGGCCATGCCCCTGTGTAACTGTGTGACCATGCCCCTGTGTATCAGTGTGGCCATGCCCCTAAGTATCAGTGTGGCCATGCCCCTGTGTGTCAGTGTGGCCATGCCCTAAAGTTTCAGTGTGGCCATGCCACTAAGTATCAGTGTGGCCATGTCCCTAAGTATCAGTGTGGCCATGCCCCTAAGTATCAGTGTGGCCATGCCCCTAAGTATCAGTGTGGCCATGCCCCTGTGTATCAGTGTGGCCATGCCCCTAAGTATCAGTGTGGCCATGCCCCTAAGTATCAGTGTGGCCATGCCCCTGTGTATCAGGTTGGCCATGCCCCTAAGTATCAGTGTGGCTATTCCCCTAAGTATCAATGCGACCATGCCCTGTGTATCAGTGTGGCCATGCCGCTAAGTATCAGTGTGGCCATGCCCTGTGTATCAGTGTGGCCATGCCTCTGAGTATCGATGTGGCCATGCCCTGTGTATCAGTGTGGACATGCACTGTGTATCAATGTGGCCATGCCCCAGAGTATCAATGTGGCCCTGCCCCTGTGTATCAGTGTGGCCATGTCTCTAAGTATCAGTGTGGCCATGCCTCTAAGTATTTGTGTGGCCATGCCCCTTTGTATCAGTGTAGTCATACACCTAAGTATCAGTGTAGCCATGCCCCTAAGTATCAATGTGGCCCTGCCCCTGTGTATCAGTGTGGCCATGTCTCTAAGTATCAGTGTGGCCATGCCTCTGAGTATCGATGTGGCCATGCCCTGTGTATCAGTGTGGACATGCACTGTATATCAATGTGGCCATGCCCCAGAGTATCAATGTGGCCCTGCCCCTGTGTATCAGTGTGGCCATGCCCCTAAGTATCAGTGTGGCCATGGCCCTGTCTATCAGTGTGGCCATGCCTTGAAGTATCAGTGTGGCCATGTCCCTAAGTATCAGTGTGGCCATGCCCCTAAGTATCAGTGTGGCCATGCCCCTGTGTATCAGTGTGGCCATGCCCCTAAGTATCAGTGTGGCCATGCCCCTAAGTATCAGTGTGGCCATGCCCCTAAGTATCAGTGTGGCCATGCCTCTAAGTATCAGTGTGGCCATGCCCCTGAGTATCTGTGTGGTAATGCCTCTAAGTATCAGTGTCACCATGGCCTAGTTATCAGTGTGGCCATGCCCATGTATATCAGTGTGGCCATGCCCGTGTATATCACTGTGGTCATGCCCCTGAATATCAGTGCGGCCATGCCCCTAACTATCAGTGTGGCCATGCCTCTAAGTATCAGTGTGGCCATGCCCTGTGTATCAGTGTGGCCATGCCCTGTATCAGTGTGGCCATGCCCTAAGTATCAGTGTGGCCATGCCCTGTGTATCAGTGTGGCTATGCCCCTAAGTATCAGTGTGGACATGACCCTATGTATTAGTATGGCCATGCCCTGTGTATCAGTGTGGCCATGTCCCTAAGTATCAGTGTGGCAATGCCCTGTGTATCAGTGTGGCCATGCCCTAAGTATCAGTGTGGCCATGCCCTGTGTATCAGTGTGGCCATGCCCTAAGTATCAGTGTGGCCATGCCCTAAGTATCAGTGTGGCCATGCCCTAAGTATCAGTGTGGCCATGCCCTGTGTATCAGTGTGGCCATGCCCTAAGTATCAGTGTGGCCATGCCCTAAGTATCAGTGTGGCCATGCCCTGTGTATCAGTGTGGCCATGCCCTAAGTATCAGTGTGGCCATGCCCTAAGTATCAGTGTGGCCATGCCCTAAGTATCAGTGTGGCCATGCCCTGTGTATCAGTGTGGCCATGCCCTATCAGTGTGTATCAGTGTGGCCATGAACCTAAGTATCAATGTGGTCATGCCCCTGTGTATCAGTGTGGCCATGCCCCTAAGTATCAGTGTGGCCATGCCCCTAAGTATCAGTGTGGGCATGCCCTTGTGTATCAGTGTGGCCATGCCGCTAAGTGTCTGTGTGGCCATGCCTGTGTGTATCATTGTGGCCATGTCCCAAGTATCAGTGTGGCCATGCCCCTAAGTATCAGAGTGGCCATGCCTCTAAGTATCAGTGTGGCCATGCCCCCTGTGTATCAGTGTGGCCATGAACCTAAGTATCAATGTGGCCATGCCCCTAAGTATCAGTGTGGCCATGCCCATAAGTATCAATGCGGCCATGCCCCTAAGTATCAGTGTGGCAATGCCCCTAAGTATCAATGCGACCATGCCCTGTGTATCAGTGTGGCCATGCCGCTAAGTATCAGTGTGGCCATGCCCCAGTGTATCAATGTAGCCATGCCCCTAAGTATCAATGTGGCCATGGCCCTGTGTATCAGTGGGACCATGCCTCTAAGTATCAATGTAGCCATGCCCCTAAGTATCAATGTGGCCATGGCCCTGTGTATCAGTGGGACCATGCCTCTAAGTATCAGTGTGGCCGTGCCTCTAAGTATCAGTGTGGCCATGCCCCTAAGTATCACAGTGACCATGCCCCTGTGTATCAGTGTGGCAATACCCCAAAGTATCAGTGTGTCCATGCCACGAAGTATCAGTGTGGCCATGCCCCTGTGTAACTGTGTGGCCATGCCACTAAGTATCAGAGTGGCCATGCCTCTAAGTATCAGTGTGGCCATGCCCCTGTGTATCAGTGTGGCCATGCCACTAAGTATCAGAGTGGCCATGCCTCTAAGTATCAGTGTGGCCATGCCCCCTGTGTATCAGTGTGGCCATGCCCCTGTGTATAAGTGTGGCCATGCCCCTAAGTATCAGTGTGGCCATGCCCCTAAGTATCAGTGTGGCCATGCCCCAGTGTGTCAGTGTGGCCATGCCCTTGAGTATCAGTGTGGCCACGCCCCTAAGTATCAGGGTGGTCATGCCCCTGTGTATCAGTGTGGCCATGCCTCTAAGTATCAGTGTGGCCATGCTCCTGTGTATCAGTGTAGCCATGCCCTAAGTATCAATGTGGTCATGTCCCTGTGTATAAGTGTGGCCATGACCCTAAGTATCAGTGTAGCCATGTCCCTAAGTATCAGTGTGGCCATTCCCCAGTCTGTCAGTGTGGCCATGCCCTTGAGTATCAGTGTGGCCATTCCCCCTGTGTATCAGTGTGGCCATGCCCCCTGTGTATCAGTGTGGCCATGACCCTGTGTATCAGTGTGGCCATGCCCTAAGCATCAATGTAGCCATGACCCTGTGTATAAGTGTGGCCATGCCCCTGTGTATCAGTGTGGCCATGCCCCAGAGTATCAGTGTGACCATGCCCATGTGTATCAGTGTGGCCATGCCCCTAAGTATCAGTCTGGCCATGCCCTGTGTATCAGTGTGGCCATGCCCTAAGTATCAGTGTGGCCATGCCCTAAGTATCAGTGTGGCCATGCCCTAAGTATCAGTGTGGCCATGCCCTAAGTATCAGTGTGCCATCGCCCCATGTATCAGTGTGGCTATGCAGCTAAGTATCAGTGTGGTCATGCCCCTAAGTATCAGTGTGGCCATGCCCCTGTGTATCCGTGTGACCATGCCCCTTTATATCAGTGTGGCCATGCCCCTACGTATTAGTGTGGCTATTCCCCTAAGTATTAGTGTGGACATGCCTCTAACTATCAGTGTGGCCATGCCCTAAGTATCAGTGTGGACATGCCACTAACTATCTGTGTGGCCATGCCCCTAAGTATCATTGTGGCCATGGCCTTGTTTATCAGTGTGGCCATGTCCCTAAGTGTCAGTGTGTCCATGCCCTAAGTATCAGTGTGGCTGTGCCCCTAAGAATCAGTGTGGCCATGCCCCTAAGTATCAGTGTGGCCATGGCCTTGTGTATCAGTGTGGCCATGCCCCTAAGTGTCAGTGTGGCCATGCCCCTGTGTATCATTGTGGTCATGCCCCAGTATCAGTGTGGTCATGCCCCTAAGTATCAGTGTGGCCATGCCCTTGTGTATCAGTGTAGCCATGCTGCTATCAGTGTGGTCATGCCCCTGTGTATCAATGTGGCTATGCCCTAAGTATCAGTGTGGCCATGCCCCTGTATCAGTGTGGCCATGCCCTAAGTATCAGTGTGGCTATGCCGCTAAGTATCAATGTGGACATGACCCTATGTATTAGTATGGCCATGCCCTGTGTATCAGTGTGGCCATGTCCCTAAGTATCAGTGTGGCCATGCCTCTAAGTATCAGTGTGGCCATGCCCCTGTGTATCAGTGTGGCCATGCCCCTGTGTATCAGTGTGGCCATGCCCCTAAGTATCAGAGTGGCCATGCCTCTAAGTATCAGTGTGGCCATGCCCCTGTGTATCAGTGTGGCCATGCCCCTAAGTATCAGTGTGGCCATGCCCCTGTGTATCAGTGTGGCCATGCCCCTGTGTATCAGTTTGGCCATGCCTCTAAGTATCAGAGTGGCCATGCCCCTGTGCATCAGTGTGGCCGTGCCCCTAAGTATCAGTGTGGTCAAGCCCGTAATTATCAGTGTGGCCATGGCCTAGGTATCAGTGTGGCCATGCCCCTAAGTATCATTGTTGCCATGCCCCTGTGTATCATTGTGGCATGCCCCTTTGTATCAGTGTGGCCATGCCCCTAAGTATCAGTGTGGCTATGCCCCTAAGTATTAGTGTGGACATGCCTCTAATTATCAGTGTGGCAATGCCCCTAAGTATCAGTGTGGCCATGGCCTTGTGTATCAGTGTGGCCATGCCCCTAAGTGTCAGTGTGGCCATGCCCATGTGTATCATTGTGGCCATACCCCTGTGTATCAGTGTGGCCATGCCCCTGTGTATCAGTGTGGCTATCCCTCTAAGTATCAGTGTGGCCATGCCCCTGTGTATCATTGTAGCCATGCTGCTAAGCATCAGTGTGGCCATGCCCCAGTGTATCATTATGGCCATGCCCCTAAGTATCAATGTGTCCATGCCTCTAAGTGTCAGTATGGCCATGCCCCTTTGTATGAGTGTGGCCATGCCTCTAAGTATCAGTGTGGCCATGCCCCTGTGTATCAGTGTGGCCATGCCCCTAAGTATCAGTGTGGCCATGCCCCTAAGTATCAGTGTGGCCATGCCCCTGTGTATCAATGTGGCCACACCCTTAAGTATCAGTGTTGCCATGCCTCTAAGTATCAGTTTGGCCATGCCACTAAGTATCATTGTGGCAATGCCCCTAAGTATCACAGTGGCCATGCCCCTGTGTATCAGTGTGGCCATGCCCCTGTGTATCAGTGTGGCCATGCCCCTAAGTATCAGTGTGGCCATGCCCCTAAGTATCAGTGTGCCATGCCCCTATGTATCAGAGTGGCCATGCCTCTAAGTATCAGTGTGGCCATGCCCCTAAGTATCAGTGTGGCCATGCCACTGTATGTCAATGTGGCCATGCCCCTAGGTGTCAATGTGGTCATGCCCCTAATTAGTGTGGCCATGCCTGTAAGTATCATTGAGGCCATGCCCCTGTGTATCAGTGTGGCCATGCCCCTAAGTATCAGTGTGGCCATGCCCCTGTGTATCAGTGTGGCCATGCCCCTAAGTATCATTGAGGCCATGCCCCTGTGTATCAGTGTGGCCATGCCCCTATGTATCAGAGTGGCCATGCCTCTAAGTATCAGTGTGGCCATGCCCTCTGTGTATCAGTGTGGCCATGAACCTAAGTATCAATGTGGTCATGCCCCTGTGTATCAGTGTGGCCATGCCCCTAAGTATCAGAGTGGCCATGCCCAATGTATCAGTGTGGTCATGCCCATAAGTATCAGTGTGTCCATGCCCTGTCAGTATCAGTGGCCATGCCCTAAGTATCAGTGTGGCAATGCCCTTAAGTATCAATGCGACCCTGCCCTGTCTATCAGTGTGGCCATGCCACTAAGTATCAGAGTGGCCATGCCTCTAAGTATCAGTGTGGCCATGCCCCCTGTGTATCAGTGTGGCCATGAACCTAAGTATCAATGTGGCCATGCCCCTGTGTAACTGTGTGACCATGCCCCTGTGTATCAGTGTGGTCATGCCCAGAGTATCAGTGTGCCATCCCCCCGTGTATCAGTGTGGCTATGCCCCTAAGTATCAGTGTAGACATGCCCCTATGTATTAGTATGGACATGCCCTCTGTATCAGTGTGGCCATGCCCCTAAGTATCAGTGTGGCCATGCCCCTAAGTATCAGTGTGGCCATGCCCCTGTGTATCAGTGTGGCCATGCCCCTAAGTATCAGTGTGGCCATGCCCCTAAGTATCAGTGTGGCCATGCCCATAAGTATCTGTGTGGTCATACCCCTGTGAATCAGTGTGGCCATGCCACTAAGTATCACTGTGGCCAAGCCCCTGTGTATCAATGTAGCCATGCCTCTAAGTATCACTGTGGCCATGCCCTAAGTATCAGTGTGGCCATGCCCTAAGTATCAGTGTGGCCATGCCTCTAAGAATCAATGTGGCCATGCCCCTGTATATCAGTGTAGCCATGCCCCTAAGTATCAGTTTGACCATGCCCCTGTGTATCAGGTTGGTCATGTCCCTAAGTATCAGCATGGCCATGCCCCTATGTATCAGTGTGGCCATGTCCTTAAGTATCAGTGTGGCCATGCCCTAAGTATCAGTGTGGCCATGCCCTGTGTATCAGTGTGGCCATGCCCTAAGTATCAGTGTGGCCATGCCCTTAGTATCAGTGTGGCTGTGCCCATGTGTATCAGTGTGGCCATACCCCTAAGTATCAGTGTGGCAATGCCCCTAAGTATCAGTGAGGCCATGCCCCTGTGTATCAGTGTGGCCATGTCCTTAAGTATCAGTGTGGCCATGCCCCTAAGTATCAGTGTGGCCATGCCCCTGTGTATCAGTGTGGCCATGCCTCTTAAGTATCAGTGTGGCCATGCCCTGTGTACCAGTGTGGCCATGCCTCTAAGTATCAGTGTGGCCATGCCCCTAAGTATCAGTGTGGCCATGCCTCTAAGTATCAGTGTGGCCATGCCCCTGTGTATCAGTGTGGCCATGCCCCTAAGTATCAGTGTGGCCATGCCCCTGTGTATCAGTGTGGCCATGCCCCTAAAATCAGTGTGACCATGCCCCTTTGTATCAGTGTGGCCATGCACCTAAGTTTCAGTGTGGTCATGCCCCTAAGTATCAGTGTGGCCATGCCCCTTTGTATCAGTGTGGCCATGCCCCTAAGTATCAATGTGGTCATGCCCCTGTGTATCAGTGTGGCCATGCCCCTAAGTATCAGTGTGGCCATGCCCCTGTGTATCAGTGTGGCCATGCCCCTAAGTATCAGTGTGGCCATGCCCCTAAGTATCAGTGTGGCCATGCCTCTAAGTATCAGTGTGGCCATGCCCTGTGTATCAGTGTGGCCATGCCCCTGTGTATCAGTGTGGCCATGCCCCTAAGTATCAGTGTGGCCATGCCTCTAAGTATCAGTGTGGCCATGCCCCTGTGTATCAGTGTGGCCATGCCCCTAAGAATCAGTGTGGCCATGCCACTGCGTATCATTTTGGCCATGCCCTAAGTATCAGTGTGGCCATGCCCTGTGTATCAGTGTGGCCATGCCCCTAAGTATCAGTGTGGCTATTCTCCTAAGTATTAGTGTGGACATGCCTCTATCAGTGAGGCCATGCCCCTAAGTATCAGTGTGGCCATGGCCTTGTGTATCAGTGTGGCCATGCCCCTAAGTATCAGTGTGGCCATGCCCCTGTGTAACAGTGTGGCCATGCCCCTGTGTATCAGTGTGGCCATGCCCCTAAGTATCAGAGTGGCCATGCCTCTAAGTATCAGTGTGGCCATGCCCCCTGTGTATCAGTGTGGTCATGCCCCTAAGTATCAGTGTGGCCATGCCCCTAAGTATCAGTGTGGCCATGCCCCTGTGTATCAGTGTGGCCATGCCCCTAAGTATCAGTGTGGCCATGCCCCTAAGTATTAGTGTGGCCATGCACCTGTATATCAGTGTATCCATGCCCCTAAGTATCAGTGTGGTCATGCCCCTGTGTATCAGTGTGGCCATGCCCCTAAGTATCAGTGCAGCCATGCCCCTAACTACCAGTGTGGCTATGTTCCTAAGTATGAGTGTGGCCATGCCCCTATGTGTCAGTGTGGCCATGCCCTAAGTATCAGTGTGGCCATGCCCTGTGTATCAGTGTGGCCATGCCCTAAGTATCAGTGTGGCCATGCCCTAAGTATCAGTGTGGCCATGCCCTAAGTATCAGTGTGGCCATGCCTCTAAGTATCAGAGTGGCCATTCCTCTAAGTATCAGTGTGGCCATGCCCCCTGTGTATCAGTGTGGCCATGACCCTGTATATCAGTGTGGCCATGCCCGTGTATATCACTGTGGTCATGCCCCTGTGTATCAGTGTGGCCATGCCCCTAACTATCAGTGTGGCCATGCCCCTGTGTAACTGTGTCGCCATGCCCCTGTGTATCAGTGTGGCCATGCCCCTAAGTATCAGAGTGGCCATGCCCCTGTGTATCAGTGTGGCCATGAACCTAAGTATCAATGTGGTCATGTCCCTGTGTATAAGTGTGGCCATGACCCTAAGTATCAGTGTAGCCATGTCCCTAAGTATCAGTGTGGCCATGCCCCGGTGTGTCAGTGTGGCCATGCCCCTATGTATCAGTGCAGTCATGCACCTAAGTATCAGTGTGGCCATGACCCTGTTTATCAGTGTGGCCATGCCCCTTCGTATCAGTGTGGCCATGCCCCTATGTATCAGTGTGGCTATTCCCCTAAGTATTAGTGTGGACATGCCTCTGTGTATCATTGTGGCCATGCCTCTAAGTATCAATGTGGCCATGTCCCTAAGTATTAGTGTGGCCATGCCCCTAAGTGTCAGTGTGGCCATGCCCCTGTGTATCATTGTGGCCATGTCGAAAGTATCAGTGTGGTCATGCCACTAAGTATTAGTGTGGCCATGCCCCAAAGTATCAGTGTGGCCATGCCCCTCAGTATCAGTGTGGCCATGCCTCTAAGTATCAGTGTGGCCATGCCCCTGTGTATCAGTTTGGCCATGACCCTAAGTATCAGTGTGGCCATGCCCTGTGTATCAGTGTGGCCATGCCCCTAAGTATCAGTGTGGCCATGCCCCTGTGTATCAGTGTGGCCATGCCCCTAAGTATCAGTGTGGCCATGCCCCTGTGTATCAGTGTGGCCATGCCCCTAAGTATCAGTGTGGCCATGCCCCTAAGTATCAGTGTGGCCATGCCCCTAAGTATCAGAGTGGCCATGCCCCTGTGTATCAGTGTGGCCATGTCCTTAAGTATCAGTGTGGCCATGCTCCTAAGTATCAGTGTGGCCATGCCCCTGTGTATCAGTGTGGCCATGCCTCTAAGTATCAGTGTGGCCATGCCCCTGTGTATCAGTGTGGCCATGCCCCCTGTGTATCAGTGTGGTCATGCCCCTGTGTATCAGGGTGGCAATGCCCCTAAGTATCAGTGTGGCCATGGCCTTGTGTATCAGTGTGGCCATGCCCCAAAGTATCAGTGTGGCCATGCCCCTTTGTGTCAATGTGGCCATGCCACAAAGTATCAGTGTGGTCATGCCTCTAAGTATCAGTGTGGCCATGCCCCTGTGTATCAGTGTGGCCATGCCCCTAAGTATCAGTGTGGCCATGCCTCTAAGTATCAGTGTGGCCATGCCCCTGTGTATCACTGTGGCCATGCCCCTGAATATCAGTGCGGCCATGCCCCTAACTATCAGTGTGGCCATGCCTCTAAGTATCAGTGTGGCCATGGCCTAGGTATCAGTGTGACCATGCACCTGTATATCAGTGTGGCCATGCCCCTAAGTATCAGTGTGGTCATGCCCCTGTGTATCAGTGTGGCCATGCCCCTAAGTATCAGTGTGCCATCGCCCCGTGTATCAGTGTGGCTATGCCCCTAAGTATCAGTGTGGACATGACCCTATGTATTAGTATGGCCATGCCCTGTGTATCAGTGTGGCCATGTCCCTGTGTATCAGTGTGGCCATGCCCCTAAGTATCAGTGTGGCCATGCCCCTAGGTATGAATGTGGCCATACCCTAAGTATCAGTGTGGCAATGCCCCTAAGTATTAGTATGGCCATGCCCTGTGTATCAGTGTGGCCATGTCCCTAAGTATCAGTGTGGCCATGCCTCTAAGTATCAATGTGGCCATGCCCCTATGTATCATTGTGGCCATGCCCCTAAGTATCAGTGCGGCAATGTCCCTAAGTATCACTGTGGCCAAGCCCCTGTGTATCAATGTAGCCATGCCCCTAAATATCAATGTGGTCATGCCCTGTGTATCAGTGTGGCCATGCCCTAAGTATCAGTGTGGCCATGCCCCTAAGTATCAGTGTGGCCATGCCCTGTGTATCAGTGTGGCCATGCCCTAAGTATCAGTGTGGCCATGCCTCTAAGTAACAGTGTGGCCATGCCCCTATGTATCATTGTGGCCATCCCCCCATGTATCAGTGTGGCTATGCCCCTAAGTATCAGTGTGGACATGACCCTATGTATTAGTATGGCCATGCCCTGTGTATCAGTGTGGCCATGCCACTAAGTATCAGTGTGGCCATGCCCCTGTGTATCAGTGTGGCCATGCCTCTAAGTATCAGTGTGGCCATGCCTCTAAGTATCATTGTTGCCATGCCCCTGTGTATCAGGGTGGCCATGCCCCTGTGTATCAGTGGGACCATGCCTCTATCAGTGGGGCTATGCCCCTAAGTATTAGTGTGGACATGCCCCTATATATCAGTGTAGCCATGCCCCTAAGTATCAGTGTGGCCATGGCCCTGTCTATCAGTGTGACCATGCCTTGAAGTATGAGGGTGGCCATGTGCCTAAATATCAGTGTGGCCATGCCCCTAAGTATCAGTGTGGCCATGCCCCTAAGTATCAGTGTGGCCATGCCTCTAAGTATCAGTGTGGCCATGCTCCTGTGTATCAGTGTAGCCATGCCCCTAAGTATCAATGTAGCCATGGCCCTGTGTATCAGTGGGGCCATGCCCCTGTGTATCAGTGTGGCCATGCCCAGAGTATCAGTGTGACCATGCCCTAAGTACCAGTGTGGCCATGCCCCTAAGTATCAGTGTGGCCATGCCCTAAGTATCAGTGTGGCCATGCCCTGTGTATCAGTGTGGCCATGCCCTAAGTATCAGTGTGGCCATGCCCCTGTATCAGTGTGGCCATGCCAAAGTATCAGTGTAGCCATGCCCCTAGGTATCAATGTGGCCATGCCCTAGTATCAGTGTGGCCATGCCCTAAGTATCAGTGTGGCCATGCCCTAAGTATCAGTGTGGCCATGCCCCAGTGTATCAGTGTGGCCATGCCCTGTGTATCAGTGTGGCCATGCCCTAAGTATCAGTGTGGCCATGCCCTAAGTATCAGTGTGGCCATGCCCCTGTATCAGTGTGGCCATGCCCTAAGTATCAGTGTGGCCATGCCCTAAGTATCAGTGTGTATCAGTGTGGCCATGCCCCTAAGTATCAGTGTGGCCATGCCCTAAGTATCAGTGTGGCCATGCCCTAAGTATCAGTGTGGCCATGCCCTAAGTATCAGTGTGGCCATGTCCCTAAGTATCAGCATGGCCATGCCCCTATGTATCAGTGTGGCCATGTCCTTAAGTATCAGTGTGGCCATTGCCCTAAGTATCAGTGTGGCCATGCCCTAAGTATCAGTGTGGCCATGCCCTAAGTATCAGTGTGGCCATGTCCTTAAGTATCAGTGTGGCCATGCCCAGTGTGGCCATTGCCCTAAGTATCAGTGTGGCCATGCCCCTGTGTATCATGTTGGCCATGTCCCTAAGTACCAGCGTGGCCATTCCCCTATGTATCAGTGTGGTCATGCCTCTAAGTATCAGTGTGGCCATGCCCTAAGTATCAGTGTGGCCATGCCCTAAGTATCAGTGTGGCCATGCCCCTGTATCAGTGTGGCCATGCCCTAAGTATCAGTGTGGCCATGCCCTAAGTATCAGTGTGGCCATGCCCTAAGTATCAGTGTGGCCATGCCCCTAAGTATCAGTGTGGCCATGCCCTGTGTATCAGTGTGGCCATGCCCCTAAGTATCAGTGTGTGGCCATGCCCTAAGTATCAGTGTGGCCATGCCCCTATCAGTGTGGCCATGCCCTGTGTATCAGTGTGGCCATGCCCTAAGTATCAGTGTGGCCATGCCCTAAGTATCAGTGTGGCCATGCCCTGTGTATCAGTGTGGCCATGCCCTAAGTATCAGTGTGGCCATGCCCTGTGTATCAGTGTGGCCATGCCCCTAAGTATCAGTGTGGCCATGCCCTAAGTATCAGTATCAGTGTGTGGCCATGCCCTAAGTATCAGTGTGGCCATGCCTGTGTATCAGTGTGGCCATGCCCTAAGTATCAGTGTGGCCATGCCCTGTGTATCAGTGTGGCCATGCCCCTAAGTATCAGTGTGGCCATGCCCTAAGTATCAGTGTGGCCATGCCCTAAGTATCAGTGGGGCCATGTCTCTAAGTATCAGAGTGGCCATGCCTCTAAGTATCAATGTGGCCATGCCCTGTGTATCAGTGTGGCCATGCGCTGTGTATCAGTGTGGCCATGCCCCTAAGTATCAGTGTGGCCATGCCCCTAAGTATCAGTGTGGCCATGCCCCTGTGTATCAGTGCGGCCATGCCCCTAAGTATCAGTGTGGCCATGCCCCTTTGTATGACTATGGCCATGCCTCTAAGTATCAGTGTGGTCATGCCCCTGTGTATCAGTGTGGCCATGCCCCAAGTATCAGTGTCGTCATGTCCCTAAGTATTAATGGGGCCATGCCCCTGTATCAGTGTGGCCATGCCCTAAGTATCAGTGTGGCCATGCCCTAAGTATCAGTGTGGCCATGCCCCTGTATCAGTGTGGCCATGCCCTAAGTATCAGTGTGGCCATGCCCTAAGTATCAGTGTGGCCATGCCGCTATATATCAGTGTGGTCATGCCTCTGAGTATCAATGTGGCCTTGCCCGTGTGTATCAGTGTAGCCATGCTACTAAGTATCAGTGTGGTCATGCCCCTATGCATCAGTGTGGCCATGGCCTTGTGTATCAGTGTGGCCATGCCCCTGTGTATCATTGTGGCCATGTCTTAAGTATGAGTGTGGCCATGCCTGTAAGTATCAGTGTGACCATGCCCCTGTGTATCAGTGCAGCCATGCTCCTAAGTATCAGTGTGGTCATGTCCCTGTGTATCAGTATGGCTATGCCTCTAAGTATCAGTGTGGCCATGCCCCCTGTGTATCAGTGTGGCCATGAACCTAAGTATCAATGTGGTCATGCCCCTGTGTATAAGTGTGGCCATGCCCCTAAGTATCAGTGTGGCCATGCCTCTAAGTATCAGTGTGGCCATACTCCTAACTATCAGTGTGGTCATGCCCTAAGTATCAGTGTGGCCATGCACCTTTGTATCAGTGTGGCTATGCCCCTAAGTATTAGTATGGACATGCCTCTAATTATCAGGGTGGCAATGCCCCAAGTATCAGTGTGGCCATGCCCCTAAGTGTCAGTGTGGCCATGCCCCTGTGTATCATTGTGGCCATGCCCCAAGTATCAGTGTGGTCATGCCCCTAAGTATTAGTGTGGCCATGCCCCTAAGTATCACAGTGGCCATGCCCTATGTATCAGTGTGGTCATGCCCGTAAGTATAAGTGTGTCCATGCCCTGTGTATCAGTGTGGCCATGCCCTAAGTATCAGTGTGGCCATGCCCTGTGTATCAGTGTGGCCATGCCCTAAGTATCAGTGTGGCCATGCCCCTAGGTATCAGTGTGGCCATGTCCCAAGTATCAGTGTGGTCATGCCCCTAAGTATTAGTGTGGCCATGCCTGTAAGTATCAGTCTGACCATGCCCCTTTGTATCAGTGTGGCCATGCCTCTAAGTATCAGTGTGGCCATGCCCCTGTGTATCAGTGTGGCCATGCCCCTAAGTATCAGTGTGGCCGTGCCCCATGTGTCAGTGTGGCCATGCCTCTAAGTATCAGTGTGGCCATGCCCCTAGGTATCAGCGTGGTCATTCCCCTAAGTATCAATGTGGCCATGGGCTAGGTATCAGTGTGGCCATGCCCCTAAGTATCAGTGTGGCCATGCCTCTAAGTATCTGTGTGGCCATGCCCCTATATATCAGTGCAGCCATGCCCCAGAGTATCAGTGTGACCATGCCCATGTGTATCAGTGTGGCCATGCCCTTAAGTATCAGTGTGGCCATGCCCTAAGTATCAGTGTGGCCATGCCCCTGTGTATCAGTGTGGCCATGCCCCTAAGTATCAGTGTGACCATGCCCCTAAGAATCAGTAAGGGCATGCCCCTGTGTATCAGGTTGGCATGTCCTTAATTATCAGTGTGGCCATGCCCCTAACAATCAGTGTGGCCATGTTCCTAAGTATGAGTGTGGCCATGCCCCTAAGTATCAGTGTGGCCATGCCCTAAGTATCAGTGTGGCCATGCCCTAAGTATCAGTGTGGCCATGCCCTAAGTATCAGTGTGGCCATGCCCTGTGTATCAGTGTGGCCATGCCCTAAGTATCAGTGTGGCCATGCCCTAAGTATCAGTGTGGCCATGCCCTGTGTATCAGTGTGGCCATGCCCTAAGTATCAGTGTGGCCATGCCCCTGTGTATCAGTGTGGCCATGCCCTGGCATCAGTGTGGCCATGCCCCAATGTATCAGTGTAGCCATGCCCCTAAGTATCAATGTAGCCATGGCCCTGTGTATCAGTGGGGCCATGCCCCTGTGTATCAGTGTGGCCATGCCCAGAGTATCAGTGTGACCATGCCCATGTGTATCAGTGTGGCCATACCCCTAAGTATCAGTGTGGCAATGCCCCAGTGTATCAGTGTAGCCATGCCCTAAGTATCAGTGTGGCCATGCCCCTAAGTATCAGTGTGGCCATGCCCCTAAGTATCAGTGTGGCCATGCCCCTGTGTATCAGTGTGGCCATGCCCCTAAGTATCAGTGTGGCCATGCCTCTAAGTATCAGTGTGGCCATGGCCTAGGTATCAGTGTGGCCATGTCCCTAGGTATCAGTGTGGCCATGCCCCTGTATGTCAATGTGGCCATGTCCCAAAGTATCAGTGTGGTCATGCCCCTGTGTATCAGTGTGGCCATGCCCCTAAGTATCAGTGTGGCCATGCCCCAAAGTATCAGTGTGGCTATGTTCGTAAGTATGAGTCTGGCCATGCTCTAAGTATCAGTGTGGCTATGCCCCTAAGTATCAGTGTAGACGTGCCCCTATGTATTAGTATGGCCATGCCCTCTGTATGAGTGTGGCCTTGCCCCTAAGTATCAGTGTGGCCATGCCTCTAAGTAACAGTGTGGCCATGCCCCTATGTATCATTGTGGCCATGCCCTGTGTATCAGTGTGGCCATGCCCCTGTGTATCAGTGTGGCCATGCCCCAGAGTATCAGTGTGACCATGCCCATGTGTATCAGTGTGGCCATGCCCCTAAGTATCAGTGTGGCCATGCCCCTAAGTATTAGTGTGGCCATGCCTGTAAGTATCAGTGTGGCCATGCCCTTAAGTATCAGTGTGGCAATAGCTCTAAGTGATTGTGTGGCCATGCCCCTTTGTATCAGTGTAGTCATGCAACAAAGTATCAGTGTGGTCATGCCCTAAGTATCAGTGTGGCCATGCACCTTTGTATCAGTGTGGCCATGCCCCTAAGTATCAGTGTGGCCATGCCCCTAAGTATCAGTGTGGCCATGCCCATAAGTATCTGTGTGGTCATGCCCTAAGTATCAGTGTGGCCATGCCCTAAGTATCAGTGTGGCCATGCCCTAAGTATCAGTGTGGCCATGCCCTAAGTATCAGTGTGGCCATGCCCTGTATCAGTGTGGCCATGCCCTAAGTATCAGTGTGGCCATGCCCTAAGTATCAGTGTGGCCATGCCCTAAGTATCAGTGTGGCCATGCCCTAAGTATCAGTGTGGCCATGCCCTAAGTATCAGTGTGGCCATGCCCTAAGTATCAGTGTGGCCATGCCCTGTATCAGTGTGGCCATGCCCCTAAGTATCAGTGTGGCCATGCCCTAAGTATCAGTGTGGCCATGCCCTGTGTATCAGTGTGGCCATGCCCCAAAGTATCAGTGTGGCCATGCCCTAAGTATCAGTGTGGCCATGCCCTGTGTATCAGTCTGGCCATGCCCCTATGTGTCAGTGTAGCCATGCCCCTAAGTGTCATTGTGGCAATGCCCCTAAGTATCAATGTGACCATGCCCTGTGTATCAGTGTGGCCATGCCTCTAAGTATCAGTGTGGCCATGTCCCTAAGTATCAGTGTGGCCATGCCCCTAAGTATCAGTGTGGCCATGCCTCTAAGAATCAGTGTGGCCATGCCCCTGTATATCAGTGTAGCCATGCCCCTAAGTATCAGAGTGGCCATGCCCAATGTATCAGTGTGGTCATGCCCATAAGTATCAGTGTGTCCATGCCACTCAGTATCAGTGTGACCATGCCCCTGTGTATCAGTTTGGCAATGCCTATAAGTATCAGTGTGGCCATGTCCCTGTGCATCAGTGTGGCCATGCCCCTAAGTATCAGTGTGGCCATGCCCCTGTATATCAGTGTGGCCATGCCCCTAAGTATCAGTGTGGCCATGCCTCTAAGTATCAGTGTGGCCATGGACCTATGTATCAGTGGGGCCATGTCTCTAAGTATCAGTGCGGATATGCCTCTAAGTATCGATGTGGCCATGCCCTGTGTATCAGTGTGGCCATGCCCCTGTGTATCAGTGTGGCCATGCCCCAGAGTATCAGTGTGACCATGCCCATGTGTATCAGTGTGGCCATGCCCCTAAGTATCAGTGTGGCCATGCCCCTGTGTATCAGTGTGGCCATGCCCTAAGTATCAGTGTGGCCATGCCCCTGTGTATCAGTGTGGCCATGCCCCTTTGTATCAGTGTGGCCATGCCCCTAAGTATCAGTGTGGTCATGCCCCTAAGTATCAGTGTGGCCATGCCCCTGTGTATCAATGTGGCCATGCCCCTAAGAATCAGTAAGGCCATGCCCCTGTGTATCAGTGTAGCGTGTCCTTAATTATCAGTGTGGCCATGCCCCTAGGTATCAGTGTAGCCATGCCCCAGGTGAACAGTGTGGCCATGCCCCTATCAGTGTGGCCATGCCCCTAAGTATGAGTGTGGCCATGCCCCTATGTGTCAGTGTAGCCATGCCCCTGTGCATCAGTGTGACCATGCCCCTAAGTATCAGTGTGGCCATGCCTCAGTGGGGCCATGCCCCTAAGTATCAGTGGGGTCAAGGCCTAGGTATCAGTGTGGCCAAGCCTCTAAGTATCATTGTTGCCATGCCCCTGTGTATCAGTGTAGCCATGCTCCTAAGTATCAGTGTGGTCATGCCCCTAAGTATCAGTGTGGCAATGCCCCTGTGTATCAATGTGTCCATGTCTTAAGTATGAGTGTGGCCTTGCCCCTAAGTATGAGTGTGACCATAGTATCAATGTGGCCTTGCCCCTGTGTATCAGTGTGGCCATGCCCCTAAGTATCAGTGTGGCCATGCCCCTAAGTATCAGTGAGGCCATGCCCCAGTGTATCAGTGTAGCCATGCCCCGAAGTATCAATGTGGCCGTGACCCTGTGTATCAGTGGGGCCATGCCTCTATCAGTGTGGCCATGTCCCTAAGTATCAGTGTGGCCATGCTCCTAAGTATCAGAGTGGCCATGCCCCTGAGTATCAGTGTGGTCATGCCTCTAAGTATCAGTGTGGCCATGGCCTAGGTATCAGTGTGGCCATGCCTCTATGTATCATTGTTGCCATGCCCCTGTGTATCAGTGTGGCCATGCCCCAGAGTATCAGTGTGGTCATGCCCCTGTGTATCAGTGTGGCCATTCACCTAAGTATCAGTGTGGCCATGGCCTTGTGTATCAGTGTGGCCATGCCCTTGAGTATCAGTGTGGCCATGCCCCTAAGTATCAGTGTGGCCATGCCCAATATATCAGTGTGGCCACACCCCTAAGTATCAGTGTGGCCATGCCTCTAAGTATCAGTTTGGCCATGCCCCTAAGTATCAGTGTGGCCATGCCCCTAAGTATCAGTGTGGCCATGCCACTGCGTATCATTTTGGCCATGCCCAAAAGTATCAGTGTGGCCATGCCCCTGTATGTCAATGTGGCCATGCCACAAAGTATCAGTGTGGCCATGCCCTAAGTATCAGTGTGGCCATGCCCTAGTATCAGTGTGGCCATGCCCTAAGTATCAGTGTGGCCATGCCCCTAAGTATCAGTGTGGCCATGCCCTAAGTATCAGTGTGGCCATGCCCCTAAGTATCAGTGTGGCCATGCCTAAGTATCAGTGTGGCCATGCCCTAAGTATCAGTGTGGCCATGCCCTGTGTATCAGTGTGGCCATGCCCTAAGTATCAGTGTGGCCATGCCCTAAGTATCAGTGTGGCCATGCCCCTAAGTATCAGTGTGGCCATGCCCTAAGTATCAGTGGGGCCATGCCCCTGTGTATCAGTGTGGCCATGCCCAGAGTATCAGTGTGACCATGCCCATGTGTATCAGTGTGGCCATACCCCTAAGTATCAGTGTGGCAATGCCCTGTGTATCAGTGGCCATGCCCTAAGTATCAGTGTGGCCATGCCCTGTGTATCAGTGTGGCCATGCCCTAAGTATCAGTGTGGCCATGCCCTAAGTATCAGTGTGGCCATGCCCTAAGTATCAGTGTGGCCATGCCCTGTGCATCAGTGTGGCCATGCCCCTAAGTATCAGTGTGGCATGTCCTTAATTATCAGTGTGGCCATGCCCTAAGTATCAGTGTGGCCATGCCCCTGTGTATCAGTGTGGTCATGCCCCTAAATATGTGTGGCCATGCCACTAAGTATCAGTGTGGCCATGTCTTAAGTATGAGTGTGGCCATGCCCCTAAGTATCAGTGTGGCCATGCCACTAAGTATCAGTGTGGCCATGTCCCTAAGTATCACAGTGGCCATGCCCCTGTGTATCAGTGTGGCCATGCCCCTGTGTATCAGTGTGGCCATGCCCCTAAGTATCAGTGTGGCCATGCCCCTGTGTATCAGTGTGGCCATGCCCCAAAGTATCACAGTGACCATGCCCCTGTGTATTAGTGAGGCCATGCCCTGTGTATCAGTGTGGCCATGTCCTTAATTATCAGTGTGGCCATGCCTCTAAGTATAAGTGTGGTCATGCCCCCTGTTTATCAGTGTGGCCATGTTCCTAAGTATCAATGTGGTCATGCCCTAAGTATCAGTGTGGCCATGCCCTAAGTATCAGTGTGGCCATGCCCTGTGTATCAGTGTGGCCATGCCCTAAGTATCAGTGTGGCCAAGTATCAGAGTGGCCATGCCTCTAAGTATCAGTGTGGCCATGCCCCCTGTGTATCAGTGTGGCCATGAACCTAAGTATCAGTGTGGCCATGCCCTGTGTATCAGTGTGGCCATGCCCTAAGTATCAGTGTGGCCATGCCCTAAGTATCAGTGTGGCCATGAACCTAAGTATCAATGTGGCCATGCCCCTGTGTAACTGTGTGACCATGCCCCTGTGTATCAGTGTGGTCATGCCCCTAAGTATCAGAGTGGCCATGCCTCTAAGTATCAGTGTAGCCATGTCCCTAAGTATCAGTGTGGCCATTCCCCAGTCTGTCAGTGTGGCCATGCCCTTGAGTATCAGTGTGGCCATGCCCCTGTGTATCAGTGTGGCCATGTCCCTAAGTATCAGTGTGGCCATGCCCCTGTGTGTCACTGTGGCCATGCCCTTGAGTATCAGTGTGACCATGCCTAAGTATCAGTGTGGCCATGCCCTTGAGTATCAGTGTGGCCATGCCCCTAACAATCAGAGTGGCAATGCCTTTAAGTATCAGTGTGGCCATTCCCCCTGTGTATCAGTGTGGCCATGCCCCCTGTGTATCAGTGTGGACATGACCCTATGTATTAGTATGGCCATGCCCTGTGTATCAGTGTGGCCATGTCCCTAAGTATCAGTGTGGCCATGCCTCTAAGAATCAGTGTGGCCATGCCCCTGTATATCAGTGTAGCCATGCCCCTAAGTATCAGAGTGGCCATGCCCTATGTATCAGTGTGGTCATGCCCGTAAGTATCAGTGTGTCCATGCCACTCAGTATCAGTATTGCCATGCCTCTAAGTATCAGTGTGGTCAAGGCCTAGGTATCAGTGTGGCCAAGCCCTAAGTATCAGTGTGGCCATGCCTCTAAGTATCAGTGTGGCCATGCCCCTGTGCATCAGTGTGGCCATGCCCCTAAGTATCAGTGTGGCCATGCCCATAAGTATCAGTGTGGCCATGCCCCTGTGTATCAGTGTGGCAATGCCCCTAAGTATCAGTGTGGCCATGCCCCTAAGTATCAGTGTGGCCATGCCCATTTGTATCAGTGTGGCCATGCCCTAAGTATCAGTGTGGCTATTCCCCTAAGTATTAGTGTGGACATGCCTCTATCAGTGAGGCCATGCCCCTAAGTATCAGTGTGGCCATGCCCCTGTGTATCAGTGTGGCCATGCCCCTAAGTATCAGTGTGGTCATGCCCTAATTATCATTGTTGCCATGCTCCTGTGTATCATTGTTGCATGCCCCTTTGTATCAGTGTGGCCATGTCTTTAAGTATCAGTGTGGCTGTGCCCCTAAGTATCAGTGTGGCCATGCCTCTAAGTATCAGTGTGGCCATGCCCCTGTGTATCAGTGTGGCCATGCCCCTAAGTATCAGTGTGGCCATGCCCCTGTGTATCAGTGTGGCCATGCCTCTAAGTATCAGTGTGGCCATGCCCCAGTGTATCAGTGTAGCCATGCCCTAAGTATCAGTGTGGCCATGGCCCTAAGTATCACAGTGGCCATGCCCCTATGTATCAGTGTGGCCATGCCTCTAAGTATCAGTGTGGCCATGCCCCTGAGTATCAGTGTGGTCATGCCCCTAAGTATCAGTGTGGCCATGGCCTAGGTATCAGTGTGGCCATGCCTCTAAGTATCATTGTTGCCATGCCCTAAATATCAGTGTGGCCCTGCCCCTAAGTATCAGTGTGGCCATGCCCTAAGTATCAGTGTGGCCATGCCCTGTGTATCAGTGTGGCCATGCCCCTAAGTATTAATGTGGCATTGACCCTGCATATCAGTGTAGCTATGCCCCTAAGTATCAGTGTGGGCATGCCCCTAAGTATCAGTGTGGGAATGCCCTCTGTATCAGTGTAGCCATACCCCTAAGTATCAGTGTGGTCATGCCTCTAAGTATCAGTGTGGCCATGTCCCTAAGTATCAGTGAGGCCATGCCCATAAGTATCAGTGTGGCCATGCCTCTAAGTATCAGTGTGGCCATGCCCCTGTGTATCAGTGTGGCCATGCCCCTAAGTATCAGTGTGGCCATGCCCCTGTGTGTCAGTGTGGCCATGCCCTGTGTATCAGTGTGGCCATGTCCTTAAGTATCAGTGTAGCCATGCCCCTAAGTATCAGTGTGGCCAAGCCCCTAAGTATCAGTGTGGCCATGCCTTTTAGTATCAGTGTGGCCATGCCCTGTATCATTTTGGCCATGCCTCTAAGTATCAGTGTGGCCATGCCCCTGTGTATCAGTGTGGCCATGCCCCTGTGTATCAGTGTGGCCATGCCCCTGTGTATCAGTGTGGCCATGCCCCTAAGTATCAGTGTGGACATGACCCTATGTATTAGTATGGCCATGCCCTGTGTATCAGTGTGGCCATGTCCCTAAGTATCAGTGTGGCCATGCCCCTAGGTATCAGTGTGGCCATGCCCCTGTATGTCAATGTGGCCATGTCCCAAAGTATCAGTGTAGCCATGCCCCTGTGTATCAGTGTGGCCATGCCCCTCAGTATCAGTGTGGCCATGCCCCTAAGTATCAGTGTGGCCATGCCTCTAAGTATCAGTGTGGCCATGCCCCTGTGTATCAGTGTGGCCATGCCCCTAAGTATCAGTGTGGCCATGCCTCTAAGTATCAGTGTGGCCATGCCCCTGTGTATCAGTGTGGCCATGTCCCTGTGCATCAGTGTGTCCGTGCCCCTAAGTATCACTGTGGCCATGCCTCTAAGTATCAGTGTGGCCATGCCCCTAAGTATCAGTGGGGTCATGGCCTAGGTATCAGTGTGGCCATGCCTCTAAGTATCATTGTTGTCATGCCCCTGTGTATCAGGGTGGCCATGACCCTTTGTATCAGTGTGGCCATGCCTCTAAGTATCAGTGTGGCCATGACCCTGTAGATAAGTGTGGCCATGTCTCTAATTATCAGTGTGGCCATGTCCCTAAGTATGAGTGTGGCCATGCCCTGTGTATCAGTGTGGCCATGCCCTAAGTATCAGTGTGGCCATGCCCTAAGTATCAGTGTGGCCATGCCCTAAGTATCAGTGTGGCCATGCCTAAGTATCAGTGGCCATGCCCTGTATCAGTGTGGCCATGCCCTGTGTATCAGTGTGGCCATGCCCTAAGTATCAGTGTGGCCATGCCCCTAAGTATCAGTGTGGCCATGCCCCTAAGTATCAGTGTGGCCATGCCCTGTGTATCAGTGTGGCCATGCCTCAAAGTATCAGTGTGGTCATGCCCCTGTGTATGAGTGTGGCCATGCTCCTAAGTATCAGTGAGGCCATGCCCCTAAGTGTCAGTGTGGCCACTCCCCTGTGGATCAGTGTGCCCATGCCCTAAGTATCAGTGGTATCAGTGTGGCCATGCCCTAAGTATCAGTGTGGCCATGCCCCAAAGTATCAGTGTGGCCATGCCCTGTGTATCAGTGGCCATGCCCTAAGTATCAGTGTGGCCATGCCCTAAGTATCAGTGTGGCCATGCCCTGTGTGTATCAGTGGCCATGCCCTAAGTATCAGTGTGGTCATGCCCCTGTGTATGAGTGTGGCCATGCTCCTGTGTATCAGTGTGGCCATGCCCCTAAGTGTCAGTGTGGCCATTCCCCTGTGGATCAGTGTGGCCATGCCCCTAACTATCAGTGTGGCCATGCCCCTAACTATCAGTGTGGCCATGTTCCTAAGTATGAGTGTGGCCATGCCCCTGTGTATCAGTGTGGCCATGCCCTAAGTATCAGTGTGGCCATGCACCTAAGTTTAGTGTGACCATGCCTCTAAGAATCAGTGAGGCCATGCCCCTGTATATCAGTGTAGCCATGCCCTTAAGTATCAGAGTGGCCATGCCCTATGTATCAGTGTGGTCATGCCCCTAAGTATCAGTGTGGACATGCCCCTATGTATTAGTATGGCCATGCCCTCTGTATCAGTGTGGCTATCCCTCTAAGTATCAGTGTGGCCATGCCCCTGTGTATCAGTGTGGCCATGCCTCTAAGAATCAGTGTGGCCATGCCCCTGTATATCAGTGTAGCCATGCCCCTAAGTATCAGTGTGGCCATGCCCCTGTGTATCAGTGTGGCCATGCCACTAAGTATCAGTGTGGCCATGGCCCTGTGTATCAGTGGGACCATGCCTCTAAGTATCAGTGTGGCCGTGCCTCTAAGTATCAGTGTGGCCATGCCCCTAAGTATCACAGTGACCATGCCCCTGTGTATCAGTGTGGCCATATCCAAAGTATCAGTGTGGCCATGCCCCTATGTATCAGAGTGGCCATGCCTCTAAGTATCAGTGTGGCCATGCCTCTGTGTATCAGTGTGGCCATGCCCCAGAGTATCAGTGTGACCATGCCCATGTGTATCAGTGTGGCCATGCCCCTAAGTATCAGTGTGGCCATGCCTCTAAGTATCATTGCAGCCATGCCCTGTGTATCAGTATGGCCATGCCTCTAAGTATCAGTGTGGCCATGCCCTGTGTATCAGTATGGCCATGCCTCTAAGTATCAGTGTGGCCATGTCCCTAAGTATCAGTGTGGCCATGCTCCTAAGTATCAGAGTGGCCATGCCCTATGTATCAGTGTGGTCATGCCCCTAATTATCAGTGTGGCCATGGCCTAGGTATCAGTGTGGCCATGCCCCTGTGTATCAGTTTGGCCATGCCTCTAAGTATCAGAGTTTCCATGCCCCTGTGCATCAGTGTGGCCGTGCCCCTAAGTATCAGTGTGGTCATGCCCGTAATTATCAGTGTGGCCATGGCCTAGGTATCAGTGTGGCCATGCCCCTAAGTATCATTGTTGCCATGCCCCTGTGTATCATTGTGGCATGACCCTTTGTATCAGTGTGGCCATGCCCCTAAGTATCAGTGTGGCTATGCCCCTAAGTATCAGTGTGGCCATGGCCTTGTGTATCAGTGTGGCCATGCCCCTAAGTGTCAGTGTGGCCATGCCCCTGTGTATCATTGTGGCCATACCCCTGTGTATCAGTGTGGCCATGCCCCTGTGTATCAGTGTGGCTATCCCTCTAAGTATCAGTGTGGCCATGCCCCTGTGTATCATTGTAGCCATGCTGCTAAGCATCAGTGTGGCCATGCCCCAGTGTATCATTATGGCCATGCCCCTAAGTATCAATGTGTCCATGCCTCTAAGTGTCAGTATGGCCATGCCCCTTTGTATGAGTGTGGCCATGCCTCTAAGTATCAGTGTGGTCATGCCCCTGTGTATCAGTGTGGACATGCCCTTAAGTATCAGTGTTGCCATGCCTCTAAGTATCAGTGTGGCCATGCCCCTATGTATCAGTGTGCCCATGGCACTAAGTATCAGTGTGGTCATGCCCCTAAATATAAGTGTGGCCATGCCACTAAGTATCAGTGTGGCCATGCCCCTAAGTATCACAGTGGCCATGCCCCTGTGTATCAGTGTGGCCATGCCCCAAAGTATCAGTGTGTCCATGCCACTAAGTATCAGTGTGGTCTTGTCCTTTTGAATCAGTGTGGCCATGCCCCTAGGTATCAGTGTGGCCATGCCCCTAATTAGTGTGGCCATGCCTGTAAGTATCATTGAGGCCATGCCCCTGTGTATCAATGTGGCCATGCCCCTAAGTATCAGTGTGGCCATGCCCCTGTGGAACAGTGTGGCCATGCCCCTAACTATCAGTGTGGCCATGTTCCTAAGTATGAGTGTGGCCATGCCCCTATGTATCAGTGTAGTCATGCAGCTAAGTATCAGTGTGGTCATGCTGCTATGTGTCAGTGTGGTCATGCCTCTAAGTATCAATGTGGCCTTGCCACTGTGTATCAGTGTAGCCATGCTCCTAAGTATCAGTGTGGTCATGCCCCTAAGTATCAGTGTGGCCATGCCCCTGTGTATCAGTGTGGCCATGCCCCTAAGTATCAGTGTGGCCATGCCCCTAAGTATCAGTGTGGCCATGCCCCTGTGTATCAGTGTAGCCATGCCCCTAAGTATCAGTGTGGTCATGCCCCTAAGTATCAGTGTGGCTATGTCCCTAAGTATCAGTGTTGCCATGCCCCTGTGTATCAGTGTGGCCATATCCTTAAGTATCAGTGTGGCCATGTCCTTAAGTATCAGTGTGGCCATGCCCCTAAGTATCAGTGTGGCCATGCCCCTGTGTATCAGGTTGGCCATGTGCCTAAGTGGCCATGCCCCTATTTATCAGTGTGGCCATGCCTCTAATAAGTAGTGTGGTCATGCCCCTAAGTATCAGTGTGGCCATGCCTCTAAGTATCAGTGTGGCCATGCCCCTGTGTATCAGTGCAGCCATGCCCCGGAGTATCAGTGTGGCCATTCCCCTGTGTATCAGTGTGGCCATGCCCCTAAAATCAGTGTGACCATGCCCCTAAGTATCAGTGTGGCCATAGCTCTAAGTATTTGTGTGGCCATGCCCCTATGTATCAGTGTAGTCATGCACCTAAGTATCAGTGTGGTCATGCCCCTAAGTATCAGTGTGGCCATGCCCCTTTGTATCAGTGTGGCTATGCCCTAAGTATCAGTGTGGCTATTCTCCTAAGTATTAGTGTGGACATGCCTCTATCAGTGTGGCCATGCCCCTACGTATCAGTGTAGCCATGGCCTTGTGTATCAGTGTGGCAATGCCCCTAAGTGTCAGTGTGGTCATGCCCCTAAGTATTAGTGTGGCCATGCCTCTAAGTATCAGTCTGACCATGCCCCTGTGTATCAGTGTGGCTGTGCCCCTGAGTATCAGTGTGGCCATGCCCCAAAGTATAAAGTGTGGCCATGCCTCTAAGAATCAGTGTGGCCATGCCCCTATATATCAGTGTAGCCATGCCCCTAAGTATCAGTGTAGTCATGCCCCTGTGTATCAGTGTGGCCATGCCTCTAAGTATCAGTGTGGCCATGCCCCAGTGTATCAGTGTAGCCATGCCCCTAAGTATCAATGTGGCCATGGCCCTGTGTATCAGTGGGGCCATGCCTCTAAGTATCAGTGTGGCCATGCCTCTAAGTATCAATGCGGCCATGCCCTGTGTACCAGTGTGGCCATGCCTCTAAGTATCAGTGTGGCCATGTCCCTAAGTATCAGTGTGGCCATGCTCCTAAGTATCAGAGTGGCCATGCCCCTATGTATCAGTGTGATCATGAGCCTAATTATCAGTGTGGTCATGGCCTAGGTATCAGTATGGCCATGCCCCTGTGTATCAGTTTGGCCATGCCTCTAAGTATCAGAGTGGCCATGCCCCTGTGCATCAGTGTGGCCGTGCCCTTAAGTATCAGTGTTGTCAAGCCCGTAATTATCAGTGTGGCCATGGCCTAGGTATCAGTGTGGCCATGCCCCTAAGTATCATTGTTGCCATGCCCCTGTGTATCATTGTGGCATGCCCCTTTGTATCAGTGTGGCCATGCCCCTAAGTATCAGTGTGGCTATGCCCCTAAGTATTAGTGTGGACATGCCTCTAATTATCAGTGTGGCCATGGCCTTGTGTATCAGTGTGGCCATGCCCCTAACTGTCAGTGTGGCCATGCCCGTGTGTATCATTGTGGCCATGCCCCAAGTATCAATGTGGTCATGCCCCTAAGTATCAGGGTGGCCATGCCTCTAAGTATCAGTGTGACCATACCCCTGTGTATCAGTGTGGCTGTGCCCCTGAGTATCAGTGTGGCCATGCCCAAAAGTATCAGTGTGGTTATGCCTCTAAGAATCAGTGTCGCCATGCCCTTGTATATCAGTCTAGCCATACCCCTATGTATCAGTGTGGTCATGCCCCTGTGTATCAGTGTGGCCATGCCTCTAAGTATCAGTGTGGCCATGCCCCAGTGTATCAGTGTAGCCATGCCCCTAAGTATCAATGTGGCCATGGCCCTCTGCATCAGTGGGGCTATGCCCCTAAGTATCAGTGTGGCCATGCCCCTAAGTATCAGTGTGGTCATTCCTTTTAGTATCAGTGTGGCCATGCCCCTCAGTATCAGTGTGACCATGCCTCTAAGTATCGGTGTGGCTATGCCCCTGTTTATCAATTTGGCCATGCCTCTAAGTATCAGTGTGGCCATGCCTCTAAGTATCAGTGTGGTCACGTCCCTGTGTATCAGTGTGGCCATGGCCTAGGTATCAGTGTGGCCATGCACCTAAGTATCATTGTGGCCATGCCTCTATGTATCAGTGTGGTCATGCCCCTAATTATCAGTGTGGCCATGCCCCTAGGTATCAATGTGGTCATGCCCCTAAGTATCAGTGTGGCAATGCCCCTAAGTATCATTGAGGCCATGCCCATGTGTATTAGTGTGGCCATGCCCCTAAGTATCAGTGTGGCCATGCCCCTGTGGATCAGTGTGGCCATGCCCCTAACTATCAGTGTGGCCATGTTCCTAAGTATGAGTGTGGCCATGCCCCTATGTGTCAGTGTAGCCATGCCCCTAACTATCAGTGTTAGCATGCTGCTATGTATCAGTGTGGTCATGCCTCTAAGTATCAATGTGGCCTTGCCACTGTGTATCAGTGTAGCCATGCTCCTAAGTATCAGTGTGGTCATGCCCCTAAGTATCAGTGTGGCAATGTCCCTAAGTATCAGTGTGGCCATGCCCCTAGGTATCAATGTGGTCATGCCCCTAATTATTGTAGCCATGTCTGTTTGTATCAATGTGGCCTTGCCCCTGTGTATCAGTGTAGCCATGCCCCTAAGTATCATTGAGGCCATGCCCCTGTTTATTAGTGTGGCAATGCCCCTAAGTATCAGTGAGGCCATGCCCCTGTGTATCAATGTGGCCATGTCTTAAGTATGAGTGTGGCCATGCCCCTAAGTATGAGTGTGGCCATGCCCCTATGTGTCAGTGTAGCAATGCCCCTAACTATCAGTGTTAGCATGCTGCTATGTATCAGTTTGTTCATGCCTCTAAGTATCAGTGTGGTCATGCCCCTAAGTATCAGTGTGGCAATGCCCCTAAGTATCAGTGAGGCCATGCCCCTGTGTATCAGTGTGGCCATGTCCTTAAGTATCAGTGTGGCCATGCCCCTGTGTATCAGGTTGGCCATGTCCCTAAGTATCAGCGTGGCCATGCCCCTATGTATCAGTGTGGCCATGCCTCTAATAAGTAGTGTGGTCATGCCCCTAAGTATCAGTGTGGCCATGCCTCTAAGTATCAGTGTGGCCATGCCCCTATGTATCAGTGCAGCCATGCCCCGGAGTATCAGTGTGGCCATTTCCCTGTGTATCAGTGTGGCCATGTCACTAAATTCAGTGTGACCATGCCCATGTGTATCAGTGTGGCCATGCCCCTAAGTATCAGTGTGGCCATAGCTCTAAGTATTTGTGTGGCCATGCCCCTATGTATCAGTGTAGTCATGCACCTAAGTATCAGTGTGGTCATGCCCCTAAGTATCAGTGTGGCCATGCCCCTTTGTATCAGTGTGGCTATGCCTTAAGTATCAGTGTGGCTATTCCCCTAAGTACTAGTGTGGACATGCCTCTATCAGTGTAGCCATACATATTAGTGTAGTGTAGTGTAGTGTATCAGTGGGGCCATGCCTCTAAATATCAGTGTGGCCATGCCTCTAAGTATCAATGTGGCCATGCCCTGTGTATCAGTGTGGCCATGCCCCTAAGTGTCAGTGTGGCCATTGCTCTGTGTATCAGTATGGCCATGCCTCGAAGTATCAGTGTGGCCATGTCCCTAAGTATCAGTATGGCCATGCGACTTATGCGTATTATTTTGCGCAACAACACTCTGAAATTAGGGTTATTGAAAGTTGAATTGGCACAGTTAAACAACAATATAACTAAAGACCTGCTTTTTGAATTCAATAAATTCAAATACGAAAAAATTTTAACTGACATGGATATTTTTGTTAAAAGAGGTGTTGAAACCAAAACCAGTAAATTAATTAATGATAGCAAAAACTATGCTAACAACCAGGTTTATGCTCATTTCAATGTGTATAAAAATAGACAAGTTAGAGCTGATCACGGAAATGACGTATGTGTACTACAAGCCCTAATCAACAAGGCTCTATATGTTATAGTGAATTAATTGAAGATGAGGTTGTCATGGAAAATGTTGGTGAAAATGACAATGGTTATTTTTTAGAGAATCATCCGGTGAGATGCTCAGAACGACTACGTAAATGCAACCAAAGTGTACAACAGCACGAATACAACAAGGTGAGAGGACAGACATTGTACACAAACCGGCAGTGGTCACAGGGGAACAACAGACTACAATAAACAGGGAAGCCCCACTTGTTTCTCATTCTAACTTTGTAACAGCAATACAGGGCAGTGATGTCCAAGACCTTTCCCATTTGATTGTCTGTCAACTTTTGATTCAGTTAATGACTATGTGGAATTATTCCACAAACATGGCATTTTAAATTCATTTACAAATACGAATGAGGTTTTTGTTGCTAAGGGAAATTGTACTGTTGACACAGGCAATGTTGGTGATGGTGGTGGTGATTTGGATATGAATTTTGTTAGTATTGATGAATTTGATACAATTGGATTGGTTTGCAATTTAGTTAGAGATGGCAGTGGTTGTATTTACAACTTTACTTGTTTAGAACTGACTGACAACTATCTTGCCCTGTTTAAAAAGGGATTTATGTTTGTTCCTGCCTTTAAGCAATAGATAGCCAAAATTTTAATTAATGTCAAACTCTACACGAGGCAATTGAATCTTAAAATGTATTTTTATAACAACCCCTGTCCCTGGACAGGCAATATGATAACACGTAAAAGGTCAAGCACATTTATTCCCCCTGTTAACCCTATTATACACATTTTTGAGCAGATGTGTGAATCACAAATAAGGAAGTTGTTTAAGGGGAAGAGAACATTTACTGACAATTTAACCCCAGATGAGAGATTTTGTCTCCATGATTTAATATCCACCAAACTTTATAGGGTGATGAAACCTGACAAAGGGGGAGGGGTTGTGATTATGTCTAACATTGATTATTCCAACAAGATGTTAAATCTTTTGAGTGATACTACTACTTATACTAGAGTTTCGAGACATGAGGTCAACAGAGCCTACACCAAGATTGATTGGCAGTTATATGAGTGGTTAATGGAGGGGGTTATTGATAAGAATGAATATGACTATCTCTTTGTTGATTCACCAGTATCCCCCTCTATTTTTGGGATTCCTAAAATTGACAAAAATGCAAACAATCCACCTTTCCATCCGATAGTTTCGGAGAAGGGCTCTAAAACTGAAGCTATGGCTTCTTTTGTAGACTTCCATTGTAAGAGTGTTTTAAAACAACTGCCACACATCCTGATTGATTCTTGGCACTGCCTGGATATGATTAGGAGTACACAGCTAGAAGAATAATTTTTGATGGTTACTATTGATGTTATAAATCTATTTTCCATCATACCCCAGGAATTGGTACTTGACATGTTTAACACTTGCCTTCAGAAATACAGTTGTTTTCATATGGTTAAACATAGTCTAATTGTGGATCTAACAGAAATGATATTGTCAAATAACTTTGTCATGTTTGAAGGCGAGCACTACAAGCAGGTTACTGGCGTAACCATGGGTGCCAGGTGTGCACCAGTCTATGCCAACCTGGTGTTGGCTGATTGGGAGACACAGTGGGTGTTCCCCTCTGATTATATACATAAGGTAATATTATACCTGCGTTACCTTGATGACATATTGATTTTCTGGAGGGGGACTGTGGAAGATATCCAGGATTTCATTACCTATTTGGGTACAACTACATAATTTTTAAAATTTACCCGTAGGATACACGGTGAAAGTTGTGATTTTCTTGATATATTATTGTACAGGGAAAAAGATGAAGCCACCTTAAAATCTAGCATATACCGAAAAAAGACATACTCTAATTCTTTTTTGCATTTTCAGAGTTGCCACCCTTTTTTCAAAAAAAGAATATTATGAAAGGACAAATGGTCAGGTTGTCGAGACTTATTAGTGATGACAATCAGCTTGAAATTGAATTATTAAAACTGGTGGACATGTTGATTGAGAGAGGTTACCCTCATGATACACTGATGAAAATACGGTTAGAGATAGAGGTGAAAAGACACACAGTCTTTAAACCAATATTGAAAGGGGGTTTAATCAAAGATATTAAGGATAACACCACCAATATTGACAAAATGAATGATCTTGATGGAAACAACAAGAGACAGGCTACGAATTTACAATACAATGAAGTTGCTGGACAAATTAAGACTATTATATATGACACATGGCAAAGTGTTCTTACCAATGATATCACAACTATTGTAGGTGAAACACCAGTTTTCACTTACAGTAGAGGTAAGAACTTGAAGGAATTAATGGAGATGGAAACTAACTCAGACTTATAGAGGAACTCCAGAATGAGCAAATGAGGTTTGTGCAGTACTTGCAAGTACATTAACAATGGTCCTTATGTAGTGGTGCACAATTTTAGTAGGACTATTAGATGTCCGGGATACTGCAATTGTAATACCAAAATGGTTGTGTACATTGCTACATGTTTAAGCTGCCCTACTTTTTACGTAGGAAAGACTATTAGAAAATTAAGACTCAGAATTTTGGAGTATGTTGGAGACATTAGGAATAAAAAAACAACTAATGCTCTTTTTACACACAGTCAGAGTTGCATTAATTTAAAAAAAAAATCATATTCTTCGTGGTGGACAGAATTCCACATAATGATAGAGGTGGTGATGCTAAGATTTTATTGGAAATTAAGGAGTGCTTGTGGCAGCTTAGGTTAGATGCATCGAAGTTACCAGGGATTAATGACCATATTTCACTGTCTAGTATCTTAAAATACAGGTCTCACTGTGTTGAACATTATAGTTACATTTTATTCATAATACTTGTTTGAATTGTGATGTATTAATTTATACTTTGTAAGTATTTCTTAGAACAACTTTAACATCACTTTGAAATTAAATAAAATGTATAATAGGTATGTGTATCTTAGCTACAATCAAATTTAGACATATGGTTTTTATTAGGTTGTGTGATTTTTATATCGAACGCTAGTTTTAGTTGTTTTTATTATATAACATGATACAGTTTAGAATATTGTTGAATGCACAATGAATTTGTTGCTATTAATTTGTATACATCTATATGTATAGTTTTAACAGCTGAATTATTAACGGTTTAACTGTTTCAGTTTTCGGAAGTCTTGTAATTTGTTATTGGTTTGTTTCAGTTTTGTAATTGGTCTCACTTAGGGGGAGTGTGTTCTGAGTGAACTTAAGAACTAAAATTACAACTTTACTTTTCACTCTGATGATGCCCAAGTTGTACGATGGGTGAAAGCGCTAAGTGAAATGTTATCTGCAGATTGCTAGTTCATTGCTCGTTTTTACTGTTTCAAGTGTTTTGTCCAATAAAGCCTTTGTTTGTCCTGGAGCTGGGTTGGTCTACTACTTACATCATCTTGGCCATGCCGCTAATGTGTTAGTGTGGCCATGCCCCTGTGTATCAGTGGAGCCATGCCTTTGAGTATCAGTGTGGCCATACCCCTAAGTATCACTGTGGCCATGCCTCTAAGTATCAGTGTGGCCATTCCCCTGTGTATCAGTGTAGCCATGCGCCTAAGTATCAGTGTGGTCATGCCCTGTGTATATCAGTGTAGCCATGCCTCTATGTATCAGTGTGGCCATGCCCCTGTGTATCAGTGTAGCCATATCCCTAAGTATCAGTGTAGCCATACCCCTGTGTATCAGTGTGGCCATGCCCCTGTGTATCAGTGTGGCCATGCCCCTAAATATCATTATGGCCATGCTGTTAAATATCAATGTGGCCATGCCCCTAAGTATCAGTGTGGCCATGCCTCTAAGTATCAGTGTGGCAATGCCTCTAAGTATCAGTGTGGCCATGCCCCTGTGTATCAGTGTGGCCATACCCCTGTGTATCAGTGTGGTCATGCCCCTAAGCATCAATGTAGCCATGCCCCTGTGTATCAGTGTAGCCATGCCCCTGTGTATCAGCGTGGCCATTCCCCAAAGTATTAGTGTGGACATGCCCCTGTGTATTAGTGTGGCCATGCAACTGTATCAGTGTGGCCATGCCCCTAAGTGTCAGTGTGGCCATGCCCCTAATTATCAGTGTGGTCATGCCCCTGTAGATCACTGCCTCTAAGTATCACTGTGGCCATACCCCTAAATATCCTAATGGCCATGCTGTTAAATATAAGTGTGGCCATGCCCCTAAGTATCAGTGTGGCCATGCCTCTAAGTATAAGTGTGGCCATGCCCCTGTGTATCAGTGTGGCAATGCCACTAAGTATCATTGTGGTCATGCCCCTGTGTATCAGTGTGGCCATGCCCCTAAGTATCAGTGTGGCTATGCCCCTAAATATCAGTGTGGGCATGGTCCTAAGTATCAATGTGGCCATACACCTATGTATCAGTGTGGCCATGCCCCTAAGCATCAATGTGGCCATACCCCTGTGTATCAGTGTAGCCATGCCCCTGTGTATCAGCGTGGCCATTCCCCTAGATATTAGTGTGGACATGCCCCTGTGTATTAATGTGGCCATGCAACTGTATCAGTGTGGCCATGCCCCTAAGTGTCAGTGTGACCATGCCACTAATTATCAGTGTGGTCATGCCCCTGTATATCATTGTGGCACTGCCTCTAAGTATCAGTGTGGCCATGCCACTGTGTATCAGTGGGGCCATGCCTTTGAGTATCAGTGTGGCCATGCCCCTAAGTATCACTGTGGCCATGCCTCTAAGTATCAGTGTGGCCATTCCCCTGTGTATCAGTGTAGCCATGCCCCTAAGTATCAGTGTGGTCATGCCCTGTGTATATCAGTGTGGCCATGCCTCTATGTATCAGTGTGGCCATGCCCCTGTGTATCAGTGTAGCCATATCCCTAAGTATCGGTGTAGCCATACCCCATGTGTATCAGTGTGGCCAAGGCCCTGTGTATCAGTGTAGCCATGCCCCTAAGTATCAGTGTGGTCATGCCCTGTGTATATCAGTGTGGCCATGCCTCTATGTATCAGTGTGGCCATGCCCATGTGTATCAGTGTAGCCATATCCCTAAGAATCAGTGTAGCCATACCCCTGTGTATCATTGTGGCCATGCCCCTAAGTATCAGTGTGGCCATGCCTCTAAGTATCAGTGTGGCTATGCCCCTAAATATCAGTGTGGGCATGGTCCTAAGTATCAGTGTGGCCATACCCCTGTGTATCAGTGTGGCCATGCCCTTAAGCATCAATGTGGCCATGCCCCTGTGTATCAGTGTAGGCATGCCCCTGTGTATCAGCGTGGCCATTCCCCAAAGTATTAGTGTGGACATGCCCCTGTGTATTAGTGTGGCCATGCAACTGTATCAGTGTGGCCATGCCCCTAAGTGTCAGTGTGGCCATGCCCCTAATTATCAGTGTGGTCATGCCCCTGTATATCACTGTGGCACTGCCTCTAAGTATCAGTGTGGCCATACCCCTAAATATCATTGTGGCCATGCTGTTAAATATCAGTGTGGCCATGCCCCTAAGTATCAGTGTGGCCATGCCTCTAAGCATCAGTGTGGCCATGTCCCTGTGTATCAGTGTGGCAATGCCTCTAAGTATCAGTGTTGTCATGCCCCTGTGTATCAGTGTGGCCATGCCCCTAAGTATCAGTGTGGCTATGCCCCTAAATATCAGTGTGGGCATGGTCATAAGTATCAAAGTGGCCATACCCCTGTGTATCAGTGTGGCCATGCTACTAAGCATCAATGTGGCCATACCCCTGTGTATCAGTGTAGCCATGCCCCTGTGTATCAGCGTGGCCATTCCCCTAGGTATTAGTGTGGACATGCCCCTGTGTATTAGTGTGGCCATGCAACTGTATCAGTGTGGCCATGCCCCTAAGTGTCAGTGTGGCCATGCCCCTAATTATCAGTGTGGTCATGCCCCTGTATATCATTGTGGCACTGCCTCTAAGTATCAGTGTGACTATGCCCTTACGTATCAGTGTGGCCATGCCTCTAAGTATCAGTGTGACCATGCTCTTAAGTATCAGTATGGCCATGTCCTTAAAGTATCAGTGTGACTATGTCTCTAAGTATCAGTGTGGTAATGACCCTAAGTATCAGTGTGGCCATGCCCCTATGTATCAGTGTAACCATGCCCCTAAGTATCAGTGTGACTATGCCCTTAAGTATCAGTGTGGTAATGCCTCTAAGTAGTGTGGCCATGCCCCAAAGTATCAGTGTGGCCATGCCCCTGTGTATCAGTGTAGCCATGCCCCTAAGTAACAGTGTGACCATGCCCCTGTGTATCAGTGTGGCCATGCCCCTAAGTATAAGTGTGGCCATGCCTCTAAGTATCAGTGTAGCCATGCCCTTAGTATCAGTGTTGCCATGCCCCTATGTATCAGCGTAGCCATGCTCCAAAGTATCTATGTGGCCATGCCTCTAAGCATCAGTGTGGCTATACCCCTAAGTATCAGTGTAGCCATTCCCCTAAGAATCACTGGGGCCATGCCCCTATGTATCAGTGTGACCATGCCTCTAAGTGTCAATGTGACCATGCCCTTAACTATCAGTGTGGCCATGTCCTTAAAGTATCAGTGTGACTATGCCTCTAAGTATCAGTGTGGCCATGCCCTTGTATATCAGTGTAGCCATGCCCCTAAGTAACAGTGTGGCCATGCCTCTGTGTATCAGTGTGGCCATGCCCCTAAGTATCAGTGTAGCCATGCCATTAGTATCAGTATTGCCATGCACCTATGTATGAGTGAAGCCATGCCCCAGAGTATCAGTGTGGCCATGCCCCAAAGTATCTATTTGGCCATGCCTCTAAGCATCAGAGCGGCTATGCCCCTAAGTATCAGTGTAGCCATTCTTCTAAGAATCACTGGGGCCATGCCCCTATGTATCAGTGTGGCCATACCTCTAAGTATCAGTGTGACCATGCCCTTCAGTATCAATGTGGCCAAGTCCTTAAAGTATCAGTGTGACTATGCCTCTAAGTATCAGTGTGGTAATGCCCCTAAGTATCAGTGTAGCCATACCTCTAAGTATCAGTGTGGCCATGCCCCTAAGTATCAGTGTGGCCATGCCCCTAAGTATCAGTGTGACTTATGCCTTTAAGTATCAGTGTGGTAATGCCTCTAAGTTGTGTGGCCATGCCCCTAAGTATCAGTGTGGCCATGCCTTTATGCATCAGTGTAGCCATGCCCCAAAGTATCAGTGTGGCCATGCCTCTAAGTATCAATGTGGCCATGCCCCTAAGCATCAGTGTGGCCATGCCCTTATGTATCAGTGTAGCCATTCTCTTAAGTATCAGTGGGGCCATGGCCCTACGTATCAGTGTGGCCATGCCCCTAAGTATCAGTGTGACTATGCCTTTAAGTATCAGTGTGGTAATGCCTCTAAGTAGTGTGGCCATGCCCCTAAGTATCAGTGTGGCCATGCCCCTATTAATCAGTGTAGCCATGCCCCAAAGTATCAATGTGGCCATGCCCCTAAGCATCAGTGTGGCCATGCCCTTATGTATCACTGTAGCCATGCCCCTAAGTATCAGTGTGACTATGTCTCTAAGTATCAGTGTGGTAATGCCCCATAAGCATAAGAGTGGCCATACCCCTAAGTATCACTGTAGCCATGCCCCTAAGTATTAGTGTGTGCCATGACCCTGTGTATCAGTGTGGCCATGCCCCTAGGTATCAGCGTGGTCATGCCCCTAAGTATCAGTGTGGCCATGGCCCTAAGGATCAGTGTGGCCATGCCCCTGTGTCTCAGTGTGGCCATGCCCTTATGTATCAGTATGGCCATGCTTCTAAGTGTCCGTGTGGCCATGGCCTTGTGTATCAGTGTAGCCATGCCCCTAAGTATCAGAATGGCCATGACCCTAAGCATCAGTGTTGCCATGGCCTTGTGTATCAGTGTGGCCAGGCCCCTAAGTATCAGTGTGTCCATGCTTCTGTGTATCAGTGTGGCCTTGCCCCTAAGTATCACTGTAGCCATGCCCCTAAGTGTCAGTGTGGCCATCCCCCTGTGTATCAGTGTGGCCATGTCCCAAAGTATCAGTATGGCCATACCCCTGTGTATCATTGTGACCATGTCCCTAAGTATCAGTGTGGTCATGTCCCTAACTATCAGTATGGCCATGCCCCTGTGTATCAGTGGGGCATGTCCCTAAGTATCAGTGTGGCCATGCCCCTAAGTATCAGTGTGGCCATGCCCCTGTGTATCAGTGTAGTCATGCCCATGTGTATCAGTGTGGACATGCCTCTAAGTATCAGTGTGGCCATGCCTCTAAGTATCAGTGTGGCCATGCCCCTGTGAATCAGCGTGGCCATGCCCCTAAGTATCAGTGTGGCCATGCCCCTATGTATCAGTGTGGCCATGCCCTTAAGTATCAGTGTAGCCATTCCCCTAAAAATCACTGGGGCCATGCCCCTATGTATCAATGTGGCCATGCCTCTAAGTATCAGTGTGACCATGCCCTTAAGTATCGGTGCGGCCAAGTCCTTAAAGTATCAGTGTGACTATGCTTCTAAGTATCAGTGTGGTAATGCCCCTAAGTATCATTGTGGCCATGCCAATATGTATCAGTGTAGCAATGCCCCCAAGTATTAGTGTGGTCACGCCCCTGTGCATCAGTGTGGCCATACCTCTAAGTATCAGTGTGGCCATGCCCCTAAGTATCAGTGTGGCCATGCCCCTAAGTATCAGTGTGACTATGCCTTTAAGTATCAGTGTGGTAATGCCTCTAAGTAGTGTGGCCATGCCCCTAAGTATCAGTGTGGCCATGCTTCTATTCATCAGTGCAGCCATGCCCCAAAGTATCAGTGTGGCCATGCCTCTAAGTATCAAGGTGGCCATGCCCCTAAGCATCAGTGTGGCCATGCCCTTATGTATCAGTGTAGCCATTCTCTTAAGTATCAGTGGGGCCATGGCCCTAAGTATTAGTGTGGCCATGCCCCTATGTATCAGTGTGGCCATGCCCCTAAGTATCAGTGTGGCCATGCCCCTATGTATCAGTGGGGCCATGGCCCTAAGTATTAGTGTGGCCATGCCCCTGTGAATCAGTGTGGCCATGCCCCTAAGTATCAGTGTGGCCATGCCCCTATGTATCAGTGTGGCCATGCCCCTAAGTATCAGGGTGGCCATGCCCCTAAGTATCAGTGTGACTATGCCTTTAAGTATCAGTGTGGTAATGCCTCTAAGTAGTGTGGCCATGCCCCTAAGTATCAGTGTGGCCATGCCCCTATTCATCAGTGTAGCCATGCCCCAAAGTATCAGTGTGGCCATGCCTCTAAGTATCAATGTGGCCATGCCCCTAAGCATCAGTGTGGCCATGCCCTTATGTATCAGTGTAGCCATTCTCTTAAGTATCAGTGGGGCCATGGCCCTAAGTATTAGTGTGGCCATGACCTTAAGTATCAGTCTGGCCATGTCCCTAAGTATCAGTGTAACCATGCCTCTAAGTATCAATGTGACCATGCCTCTAAGTATCAGTGTGGCCATGCCCCTAAGTATCAGTGTGGCCATGCTCCTATGTATCACTGTAGCCATGCCCCTAAGTATCAGTGTGACTATGTCTCTAAGTATCAGTGTGGTAATGCGCCATATGCATAAGAGTGGCCATACCCCTAAGTATCACTGTAGCCATGCCCCTAAGTATTAATGTGTGCCATGCCCCTGTGTATCAGTGTGGCCATGCCCCTAGGTATCAGTGTGGTCATGCCCCTAAGTATCAGTGTGGCCATGGCCCTAAGGATCAGTGTGGCCATGCCCCTGTGTCTCAGTGTGGCCATGCCCTTATGTATCAGTATGGCCATGCTTCTAAGTGTCCGTGTGGCCATGGCCTTGTGTATCAGTGTAGCCATGCCCCTAAGTATCAGTATGGCCATGACCCTAAGCATCAGTGTTGCCATGGCCTTGTGTATCAGTGTGGCCAGGCCCCTAAGTATCAGTGTATCCATGCTTCTGTGTATCAGTGTGGCCTTGCCCCTAAGTATCACTGTAGCCATGCCCCTAAGTGTCAGTGTGGCCCTGCCCCTGTGTATCAGTGTGGCCATGTCCCTAAGTATCAGTGTGGCCATGTCCCTAAGTATCAGTATGGCCATACCCCTGTGTATCAGTGTGACCATGTCCCTAAGTATCAGTGTGGCCATGTCCCTATTTATCAGTATGGCCATGCCCCTGTGTATCAGTGGGGTCATGCCCCTGTGTATCAGTGTAGTCATGCCCATGTGTATCAGTGTGGACATGCCTCTAAGTATCAGTGTGTCCATGCCTCTAAGTATCAGTGTGGCCATGCCCATGTGTATCAGTGTGGACATGCCTCTAAGTATCAGTGTGGCCATGCCTCTAAGTATCAGTGTGGCCATGCCCCTGTGAATCAGTGTGGCCATGCCCCTAAGTATCAGTGTGGCCATGCCCCTATGTATCAGTGTGGCCATGCCCCTAAGTATCAGTGTGGCCATGCCCCTAAGTATCATTGTGACTATGCCTTTAAGTATCAGTGTGGTAATGCCTCTACATAGAGTGGCCATGCCCCTAAGTATCAGTGTGGCCATGCCCCTATTCATCACTGTAGCCATGCCCCAAAGTATCAGTGTGGCCATGCCTCTAAGTATCAATGTGGCCATGCCCCTAAGCATCAGTGTGGCCATGCCCTTATGTATCAGTGTATCCATTCTCTTAAGTATCAGTGGGGCCATGGCCCTAAGTATTAGTGTGGCCATGACCTTAAGTATCAGTCTGGCCATGTCCCTAAGTATCAGTGTGGCCATGCCTCTAAGTATCAGTGTGACCACGCCTCTAAGTATCAGTGTGGCCATGCCCCTAAGTATCAGTGTGGCCATGCCTCTAAGTATCAGTGTGGCCATGCCTCTAAGTATCAGTGTGACCACGCCTCTAAGTATCAGTGTGGCCATGCCTCTAAGTATCAGTGTGACCATGCCTCTAAGTATCAGTGTGGCCATGCCCCTAAGTATCAGTGTGGCCATGCCCTTATGTATCACTGTAGCCATGCCCCTAAGTATCAGTGTGACTATGTCAAGTATCAGTGTGGTAATGCCCCATATTCATAAGAGTGGCCATACCCCTAAGTATCACTGTAGCCATGCCCCTAAGTATTAGTGTGTGCCATGCCCCTGTGTATCAGTGTGGCCATGCCCCTATGTATCAGTGTGGTCTTGCCCCTAAGTATCAGTGTGGCCATGGCCCTAAGTATCAGTGTGGCCATGCCCCTATGTATCAGTGTGGCCATGCCCCTAAGTATCAGTGTGGCCATGCCCCTGTGTATCAGCATGGCCATGCCTCTAAATATCAGTGTGGCCATGCCCCTGTGTATCAGTGTGGCCATGCCTCTAAGTATCAGTGTGGCCATGTCTCTAAGTATCAGTGTGGCCATGTCCCTAAGTATCAGTGTGGCCATGCCCCTGTGTATCAGTGTAGCCATGCCCCTTTGTATCAGTGTGGATGTGCCCCTGAGTATCAGTGTGTCCATGCCACTTAGTATCAGTGTGGCCATGCCTCTATATATCATTGTGGCCATGCCCCTGTGTATCAGTGTTGCCATGTCTCTAAGTATCAGTGTGGCCATGTCCCTGTGTATCAGTGTTGCCATGTCTCTAAGTATCAGTGTGGCCATGTCCCTAAGTATCAGTGTGGCCATGCCCCTGTGTATTAGTAAGTATCAGTGTCGCCATGACCCTGTGTATCATTTTAGCCATGCCCCTAAGTATTAGTGTTGCCATGCGTATATTAGTAGTGTGGCCATGCCCCTGTGTATTAGTAAGTATTAGTGTTGCCATGCGTATATGTAGTAGTGTGGCCATGCCCCTAAGTATTAGTGTTGCCATGCGTATATTAGTAGTGTGGCCATGCCCCTATATTTTAGTTGCAGACTGAAAATGTTAGGCCAGGCTCAGAACCAGAATCCAGGTCCCTGATCACTGCACCTTGTCTCCTCTCACAGGCAGCAGATTCATGATATAACTCAGCTCAGATGTATTCTTTTTCATCTTTTGTTATTTTTCATCATGAGCACCTCAGCTCTGTCCCTTTATGGTGTACCTACACGATTTGCAGATCCATGTATAATGTGGTGTATATGTGTTGACATTAACTCCAGTATCCTTTTCTGACTCTACAATATGATCCTTTAAGTCACACCAGTGTTATTGCCTTTCTACACATCTGTGTCTCTATTTCTTTTGCTGTCTAATACTCCATATTTTCAATGCACCATGTAGGCCAGCTGTTTATAACAGCTGTCTGACTCATCACACAGCCCTTGATTACAGCTTTTGAAGCTTTAGGATGTGTGATGGTGTAAATGAGTTGGAGACCTGAGGTAGTGATAACCTTTTATGCCCCTTTTGCGTATATCTCCATTTTATGTTTAACCTTGGCTGCTGATATATGTTATTCCTTGCATAGACACACAGCAGGTAAAGCCAGTGTTGAACATCATGTGAAAATCAGTTTTGATCTTCCCTGTATGAATATTCTCATGTGTATTTGTCTATTTCTTCATTTGCACTATAACAGCTTGCCCTGGATTTCTAGGCATTTTCCAGACCATAGTAACCGTTTCTGTTTTCTTCATATACTGACATATTATGGCCCATTAGTTTTAGGTTTAATTTCCTTTATAGTGCATTAGCTATTCTATTCCAATATTGCTTAGTTATATGAAAACATGTTACCTTCTCCTACTTAGTATTGCAATCTGTGTTTCTTTCCCCCCTGTGGCTTCAGGCATGCCTCATATGCAAATATGTTGTATTGCATGGACCCCAGTAATTATATTCTGATATTTGGAAAAACAGAAATCAGTAAACCACCAGAGTGGTATGAGACTTGACCTTAACAAATGTTAAGCAACCCCTGCTAAAGGTATTAAAGTCATGTCTAGTGCTTGGCATTAAAATACGCCAGTACAAACCCGAAAATAACAGCGACAAAAATAAAAGATTTGCTTCTGCCTGATGTGCATACAGATGATGTGTCCCAAACATTCTGTTAAAAGGAAACTAACTGGAATAACAACATGAGTTTCCTTGCTTTTTCTGAAGGATACAAAGCCTGAAACATAAATGTATGTCATTACTGTAGAATTTAATCCTCAGTAATTTATCATAAAAAAGACTTTAGAAGGAACAGACCAAATGTATGAAGCAAATAATTTGAACATGCTGCAAAAATCTGGACAGTTGTGAAGCATGGCAAGTGTAAACATAAGGGACTGTGTTACACTGTCTTTCTGCATTGCAAAGAATTTTGATCAGGTTTCCAATCTTATTTTTATGGTTTTGATGCCAAGAAATTAACCTCTCAATCAATGACTCAAACATATGTCATTTAGGATTGGTGTACCAGTTATAATCCTCTGTGTTATATAATTACTTCTGAAATTTGCAAGACTGTGTATTTGTGGACACCCGCTGCGTTGTATTAATTACTCCTGTCATTATAATTTTGTTGTTAGTACTTGGTCCCATGTACACACTACCAGTATTCATTTTATTTCTTTATTTATTTATTTTACATTTGTTGACCGGGTTGGTCTGACTGAGCTAGTGGCTCATTTTCAGCAGAGACCCGGGGAGAAAAGCTTCACAGTAAGATACAATATGTTAGTTTACCATGATTAGGTAATAACATTTAAGTAAACATACATTTTAAAAAATTTTACTTACTCAAGCAAACAGGCAAACATGCAAACATGACTGGAAATTACAAGACATTTATGCATACTTGTAATGTCAAGAGGTGATTGTAGAAATACAGATGGACTTATAGGGAGAGATAGAACTTAGGCCATAAGGAAGAAGACAGGTCATGGTGGATGAGTTCAATGGCAAGTCCAGTTTTTCTTAAAATATTCATGAGTGGTGGCTTTGAATTGTTTAGGGTGATTTAGTGACCTGATTTTGTGGGGGAGTTTATTCCAGTAAGCTGCAGGATTGTAACTGTAGAGCAAATGGCCCATTTTGTTTTTAGGTTTAGAAATCTGGAGCAAGTCTTGGTCAGAGCTATGAAGGGATCTAGCAGGAGAGTACTTGGTTAAGAGGGATGTTAGGCTGGGACAAAAGGATGGCACATTTAGTATGGAGTGGACCAGTTGAAGTTGGTGTAGTTTGAGAAGATGGGGGAATTCTAGCCATTCTAGTTGCTTAAGAGATAAGCAATGGTGTGTCTTATAAGTTTGGTTTGCTGAAAATCTAGCAACCTTGTTGTAGGCAGTCTCTAATTTGGTGAGGAGTGTAGAGTTTAGATTTGTAAATTATTGGCAGCTGTATAGTAGGGTGGGAAGAAGAAAAGCACAAGAGAGAGAGTTATGTTGGCCCTGTTAGTAAGGAATGTCTTGTTTCAGTACAGATGTCTGAGTTTCTGATGTGTCTTTTTTACACTATTAGTAATGTGAATATCAAATTTAAGCTGGTCGTCTATGGTGACACCCAGTAGTTTTGAACTCGGTTCTACTGAGATGATTGTCTTGTTACAGGATTGGATGATGAAAGTGGATTTGAGGTTAGAGAGGTTCTTGGGGAGAAAGAGGAGAAGCTTAGTTTTCTTTGGATTGAGAATTTATCACCGAGCCATGCCTCTATACAGTTGAATGTTGCTTGAGTTGAAGAGTGAAGGTCGGATGGGTTGTCAGCAGTTGTGATGACAGCAGAGTCATCAGCATACTGTACAAGTGATGAGTGGGGGCATGAGGAGTGTAATTGGTTGGTAAATATATTAAAGAGTAACGGCCCGTGGATGGATCCTTGGGGGATACCCATCTCCAGTGAGAGAAGGGGGAATTGTGCAGAGAGCCATTTAACTGATTGTTGGCAGTGAGTGAGGTAGCTTGTGAACCAAGATAAGGTCTGGGGAGATAAATTAAGGCTTGTTAGTTTGGAGAGGAGAAGTGGATAGGAGACAGTCTCAAAGGCTTTGGAGAGATCCAGGAACAGGGTAGAGACTAGTTTATTATTTTCACGGGCAAGTGATACAGTGTTTATAAATTATGTTAGTGCGGTTGTGGTGCTGTGTTTGGGATGGAAACCGTGTTGAGTATGAGTTAGTAAGTTTTCCTGAAGTAAGTATTGTATAACCTGGTTATGGATATATTTTTTCTAATATTTTGTAGAGAGGAGATAGTATGGCAATTGGTCTAAAGTTTGTTATATCAGAAGTGTTTCCACCTTTGTGAATAGGTAAGATATAGAAAGTTTTCCATATGGAGGGGACATAGGATTCAGAGATAGAGTGATTAACTAGGATAGATACTGGGTAGGCGAGTGCTTCTGCTGCAATTTGTAGAAAGTAGGAAGGAAGCTTGTGAAGTGAATGGGAGCAAGGTTTAAGTTTAGATAGAAGGGATTTAATGTAAGACGTTGGCACTGTTTTGAGGGAGAAAGTCTCTTGGGTTTAAGAAGTGAGGAGGAATGAGAGTATTTGTAGGAGCTGCTGCTTGTTGGGAGTGAATTTACTAGAGAGGCTATCAGTTCAATGAAGTGATGATTAAAGATGATAGCTGTTTCCTCAGGTGTTTTGTTTGGGCAAGGGTTTGGAGAGGATGGGTTTCCAGGGTGTAGTATGTGGTTGATTGAGTTCCAAAACTTTTTAGGGTTGGATTTAAGGGTATTAGGAGGGTTAGTGTAAAAGTTCTTTTTATCATTGTTGATGAGTTTTTTGGCTTGATTTCTAAGTTGTTTGTAGGTCTGTAGTAGAGAGGGAATCCGGGATGTTAACCAGAGTTTTCATATTCTATCCCTAGTTTTCATGAGGGCACGAGTAGTTTTAGTAAGCCAGGGAGCAATTTTGAGTTTAATTCTGACTACACGGAGAGGGGCTTGGGAGTCGAGGATGTTGAGAAAGGCAGAGTTGAATGCATGAACAGCATCATCTAAGGGGAGAGTAGTAAGGTGAGACCAGTTAATTCCTGAGAGTTGGTGAATGAAGGAATCAGGGCAGAAGGCTGATAGTTTATGGGTGGTAATATACTTGTGGGGCTTAGGGGACTGTTGAGTATGTCTGATTACTGTTATAGGACAGTGGTCACTTAGGTCATTAGGAAGGGTCTGGGGGTTAGGGTAGTTTTTGGGGTGGGAAACAAGAATCCAGTCAAGGAGGGAGCTTGGGAGGTGTGATTTGTTGATATGAGTAGGGGAGGTGATTAGTTGCTCAAATCCGTGTAAGTTAATAAAGGAGGTTGAGTTGGGAGCTTGGAGTGTGAGCCTATCAATATTTACATGACCCATCAAGATGGTTTCATTTTGGATATTGTGTGCGAGGTGGGACAGGATGTTTTCTAGTATGGTTATATTGTCACCTGGGGGGATATAGATTGCTACCATGGTAATGTTAATGAAATTGCTGAGTTTAAGGTTGGCTAGTTGCAGTTCAGCAGAGGTGAAGGAGGGAGAAGGTTTTTCTGGACTCACTAGAGTAAGGTGGTTGGAATAAAGAATAGCTATTCCATCACCCCTATTCTTTTGCCTATCAAGCCTGAGTATGTTGTAGCCAGGAGGAATGAGATCCCTGTCCAGGTTATGAGGTTTAAGCCAAGTTTCAGTTAATGTAACAATGTCTGGTGAGTAGTTAGTTAGCCAGACATGGAATTCATGGACCTTGTTGACTATGCTTCTTAGGTTTATGGAGTAGAAAGTTATCTGTCTTCTGGGAGTTTGTAGATGGGTAGAATGTATTGAGTTTAAATCATTTATGAGGGTGGGGGGACTGGGGGCCAGGGTTGAGGTGGATATCGCCTGACAGGAGTAGTCATTGAGAGAGGAATGGTAGTTTGATTAGAGGGAGCTTTCTTATATATTTAGATTGGGTTTCTAGTAAGGGACATGGTCTTATTTTGAGAAGAGGTGTGGTAAGAGGGAAGATGTAAGAGCAGATAGTGAGATGTTGTAGGGATTTAGTATTGATGTTAATTTTATCATTTGTGTGATGGAAGTGAGGGGAGGGTAGTTGTTAGTGACAGGAGGTGAGAGAGTAAAGGATCAATAATACTGATATTAGGAGTATGGAGTGTATGTTGATATACAGTCTCTATATTGGAGTAGACTGAGTGTGAGAGAAGAGCAAGAGAGAGTAGGCTATAAAGTGAGGTAGGGGTAAGAGTAGATAGATCAGGAGAGGGTTTGTGAATGAGTAGTGCAGGAAGAGGGGGATGAGGTTAATGGTGTTGGATGAATGGGGTGGGACTTTAGGAAGGGGAGGTAGCTACAGGGGGTTGGAAGGTGTGGTTACATCAGGAAGCGGACAGGGTGTGATTTAATTGGACAGGTATAAAGGAAATTATATGGGGGGAGGGTGGGAAGTGAGCGAACGGAGCAGGGCTCCGACAGAAACAGAGGAAAAGCCCCTAAAAAACAATCAGTGAGTATAAAACAAAACTGAAGGGCAAGGTATTTATCCAATTTAAGGAGGTAGGTAACATTCCTATCCTTGTTAGCCTGAATTTACAAGGGGTGAGATATAATCTGCTGCAAGTTTAGGGAAACAGGGATTAAAAATACATCACACTAGATAACTATTGATGCAGAGATTAGGGATAGGATAACTTACTAATTAAATGTGGGCCAGGGGTAGGGAGGCTAAACAAATGTGATATCGTGCTCACTACAGCTGCCCTGTATCAGCAATAGACTTTAGTTTAGGTAACACTGACTTTTACAGTAGATTAGGAAGAATAAGTATTATTCATACATTGTAGTTTTAGATAGAATGGTGATGTTGTCCGTATGACTTTTTGGCCATACTTTTAAACGGCTCCTTTTTTCCCCGACTGGCACTACAAGTGGGTTAACCAAGGGGTCGAGGGGTACTAGAGAGCTCAAGGGGAGAGAAGATGAGAAATATGTTAGAACAGTGCAGAGGTTATAGTGTGTTTAACAACAGTTTCACAGCACAATTCCATTTTATCTACAGCACAGACACAGTTTTGAGCATGATTGTTATATTACATCAGCTGTTTTAACTGCCTCTGTGACTAAATATATCTATTAAGCCAGAGTACAATTCGTCCAATAAACAATGATATCCCCAATTCCCTTTAGACGCACTGCAAGTGCGTTACAAGCTATCAAACACGCACTAATAAAACATTGTTGCAAGGAGAGTGCAATGGAGTTCTAACTTGTGAAATGTTAGCTAAAGCATTACAGTCAGCAATAATCAGATGTTTTTCTGCCTATTAAATACGTTTTCAGTTCAAAACAGTGAAGACAGTTACTGCAGTTACACTAGTTCATAGAGACATGAGGTACACTATTTAGTATAGCGGCATCACAGTAAACAAAAACAAAGTGCAACATCTGCCACCAATTCTCTATTCAGTACCATAAAGTAACAAAAAGAGAATATAGTAATGTCATATGCAGATCTAGAACCACTATTAACAGCAGAGAGGTTAAAAGAAAGATTTTAACAAACACTTACAGTTTGGGCCAGTATTCACGAGTGAGCACGTTATCACAAAAACCCATCGGGCAGAGGAAGAACTTGTGAGAACTAGGAGTTTTAAAAATGGCGCCAAGGGATATGCAAATATAATATAGCTTTAGAGATGAAGTGATGTTCAAGGGTGGGGGCAGGGGGGGGCTCCGACAGAAACAGAGGAAAAGCCCCTAAAAAACAATCAGTGAGTATAATACAAAACTGTAGGGCAAGGAATTTATCCAACTTAGGGAGGTAGTTAACAGTCCTATCCTTGCTAGCCTGAATTTACAAGGGGTGATATATAATCTGCTGCAAATTTAGGGAAACAGGGATTAAAAATACATCACACTAGGTAACTATTGATGCAGAGATTAGGGATAGGATATCTTACTAATTAAAGGTGGGCCAGGAGTAGGGAGGCTAAACAAATGTGATATCGTGCTCACTACAGCTGCCCTGTACCAGCAATAGGTTTTAGTTTAGGTAATATTGACTTTTTCTGTAGATTAGGAAGAATAAGTATTATTCATACGTTGTAGTTTTAGATAGGATGGTGATGTTGTCCGTATGACTCTTTGGCCGTACTCTTAAACGGCTCCTTTTTTCCCCAACTGGCACTACAAGTGGGTTAAACAAGGGGTTGAAGGGTACTAGAGAGATTAAGGGGGAGAGAAAATGATAAATATGTTATGACAACAGAGCAGAGGTTATAGTGTGTTTAACAGTTTCACAGTGCAATTACATTTTATCTACGGCACAGACACAGTTTTGAGCATGATTGTTATATTACATCAGTTGTTTTAACTGCATCTGTGACTAAATATATCTATTAAGCCGGAGTACAATTAGTCCAATAAACAATGATATCCCCAATTCCCTTTCGACACACTGCGAGTGCGTTACAAGCTATCAAACACACACTAATAAAACATTGTTGCAAGGAGAGTGCAATGGAGTTCTAACTTGTGAAACGTTAGCTAAATCATTACAGTCAGCAATAATCAGATGTTTTTCTGCCTAGTAAATACAATGTTTCCAGTTCAAAACAGTGAAGATAGTTACTGCAGTTACACTACTTCATAGAGACACGCGGTACGCTATTCAGTATAGCGGCATCACAGTAAACAAAAACAAAGTGCAACATCTGCCACTAATTCTCTATTCAGTACCATAAAGTAACAAAAAGAGACTATAGTAATGTCATATGCAGATCTAAAACCACTATAAACAGTGCAGAGGTTAAAAGAAAGATTTTTAACAAAGACTTACAGTTTGGGCCAGTATTCACGAGTGAGCACGTTATCACAAAAACCCATCAGGCGGGGGAAGAACTTGTGAGAACTAGGAGTTTTAAAAATGGTGCCAAGGGATATGCAAGTATAATATAGCTTTAGAGATGAAGTGATGTTCAAGGGTGGGGGCAGGGGGGGCTCCGACAGAAACAGAGGAAAAGCCCCTAAAAAACAATCAGTGAGTATAATACAAAACTGTGGGGCAAGGTATTTATCCAATTTAGGTAGGAATGCATTATATGTAGCCAACAAAAGAACAATTCTTTTATATATCAAATAGCTACACTATTAATATTGGCAAAAATTTGGTGTTACTATGAAAGGTAGTTCCCATATATGACAATTGTATATGTTTTTGATGCTGAGCATTTGATATGTATTATTATTTATTAAATCATATGTTCAAGAGTTAGAACCATATATACAAAGGAGGGCAATATATGTTTTACCCATTTAGTTAGCGACACATTTATACAACGTTTATTTTAAAATTTTAGTGTGTTGCTTTTTGTTTCAGTGTTAATGTTCCTAATATAAGCTAACACTTTTGATTGATGAACAATATTTGCTGCATATACATTCTATGAGTTTAGCAGTGAATGTGTTAATACATCAACAACTTGATTGTTTTATTAATGCAATTAATCAATTAATATCCCGCCTTTTTTAGTATTTAAATGTACTTGTATATGTAAGAAAGTTATCTGAAGAAGCGTAGCCCTGAACTACGCGAAAGCGCTCATCATTTCTTTTAATAAACTGGAGTACGTTTTATAGTGTCTGCTATTTGGATTTTCTGTGTCAAGAGAAGGATTTGTACATCGTGGTTGGTTATCTCACTAACTTATAATCATTTTCTCGGTTTCTTGGTGAGAAGTCCTTTCAGTGGAGAGTTTGCCTTCTTTCTTGTACATTCGGTCTCTCTTTTTTTGTTGGCTACTCTCCGCACACGATGGAAATTGCTGCTACATCATCTAATATTCATCTGGAGTCGAGGGATGCATCAGCACTTTGGACTGGGCTCTTAGTACAGGAGTCTAACCCTTTATTGTCTCTAGATCTTAGTAATGCATTGGGATCGACTCAACCTCAGGAATCTGGTGAGAATTTGACTGATTTTTATGCCTTATTGAAAAACTTAGAAAATAATCTGTACCAAATACAGCGTTACTCATGGCAGAGACTACACTTAGATGCGTGTCTGCATTTCAGAGTTTCCCCAGAGGCATGCGGATATTTTGCATGCCCACATATGGGGACTCGCATCCTTTGCTACTGAAGCAGTGGCAAGATCTCAACATTGAACTTGGTTTTAGTTAGGCAAGACTAATGCTTAAATATTTTCAACCTCTGGAAACAAGGTTCTGAGATAAAGCCGATGCCATCTATAAAGAGATAACAGAACGTTTTAACTCTGAATATTGTGTTAATAAGGTATGTCATGTTTTCGAACAAGTTAAAGCGTTTAGTGACAGACTTAAAGTTACCAAACAGCGCAAGCTGATTAGGGATCATAATGACTTTCTAAAAGGCCAAGTGTTCGTTTGGCCGAGGTCCCAATTAACTCAAGTATCTACTTCCAATCAGTTACCCAGACAACGTAGCACTGTTAGCAATGTTAATGAAGTTACGCCTCCTACTTATTCATCCTTGATGCTTCCTAACAGTGCAGCTACTTCTGATCAGACTGAGATTCCATTGGCCAGTGTCATAGATTCAGATAACAATGATTGTCTCAATACTGACACACTCCCTCCTAACCAGGAGGCACTACAGCATAATCAAGCCATTTGTGCACTAGGAGCAGTGCCTAAAACCATTGTATCAGCAAATAATGCAGTGGTACCTTTTTTACCTTATCAAAATAAGTTGACACAATGGGAGCGAGAGCGGACCAAGGGTATTGGAAGAGGAAACTTTCCGAAGAAAGGACAGTACAGAACAGGAGAACCAGGTATTGACTTCTCTGGTTTTCAACTGTTCTGATTTTGTGTTGGACAATTCGACTATTACTCTCCTAAATAGGGGACTTAACTTTATTCCTGCCTCTCCGGCTGTTCTTACAGAGACTCTGATCGACCTGAGACTTTTTTGTCGACAATTATGTTTGAAACTATATTTTTCAGACATCAATGGTAGCTCCAGTGTTAATATTTCATCTATACCCTTCAGGAATAAAAGCACCTTTTTGCCGCCTGTGCCTCCACCAGTGGAGTGTTTTCTTAAACTCTGTGAAAAAGATTATTATTCTCTGTTCTCTGTTAGAAATAAGAAAGGGAGATTTTATAATCTTACTAACTCAGAGTCTACGTCTCTGACCAGTTCAAAAACTAATTCATTAATAGTTGTGAAACCGGCAGACAAGGGGGGGGGGGGTGTTGTGATTTTGAACACTTCTGAATATACTGACAATATGAACAACATGCTATCTGATAGCACCACATATAAAAATATAGATCATCATGAAATATTACATATTGTACAGACTGTAAATGACACTCTACAAGACCTTTTGATATGTCGACAGATAAGTGTAGAGACTTTTGAATATTTATCTATACAACATCCTGTGATACCTATTATTAAAGGAATACCCAAAATTCACAAACAGGCCCACCCCATACCCATGAGACCGATTGTATCAGGAGATGGTTGGGTAACCTCACACATATCTGTCTTCCTAGAAAGCATCTTGCGACCAGTAGTGAATAAATTTTCATCCATCTTAAAGGATACACATCATTTGCTGGATACTTTGCAGTCAATACAACTTAACGTTCCAACCTCACAATACTTTCTTATTACACTTTATGTGGAAAGCTTATTTACCTCGATTCCTAACGAGGTTGGTGTACAATATATTAGAGAGCTACTAACAAAGGAAACATCATTCACTAACGCTAGGAACATACTGATTTGTCAGCTATTGGATATCATTCTGAAAAATAATGTTTTCTCCTTTGGCGATATGTAATATTTGCAACAATAGGGGGTAGCCATGGGCACTCCCTGTGCCAATACATACGCCAACCTTGTAGTGTATTGGTGGGAGAAATTATATCTATTCAATCATGAACAGTTTAAGTCAGTAAGATACTATAAGCGTTTTGTGGATGATATACTTATCATCTGGGAGGGACCCATTGACATGTTTGATACATTTTTAGAATATCTGCAAACCACTACTAATTTCCTTAGGTTCACTAAAGAGTATTCACCCAAGGAGATACACTTCTTGGACGTTACCCTTAGGTTAACAAACAGTGGGACCGTTACGTCCTCACTATACAGGAAACCTGTCTGGAAGAATGCTTTATTGACGTACGATAGTATGCATCCCAGGCATACTTTCCAAGGTATAGTGAGAAGTCAATTTATTAGGATTTCTAGGCTATGTGATGAACCTGATGTTTTAAGACAGGAAGCTGACTTCTTGGAAACTCTGTTCATGAGTAGAGGATATTGTTCCAAGATGGTTAGGGATACGAGGCAAGATGTCTTGGGTGATATACATCCTGTACATGCGGATCCCAAAGCACATGTTCAAAGAGTAACAACACACCTAAGAGTTGATAAGACCAGGAATAGAGAAGACAAGATTAACTATATAATGAGATATACTAGTGACGTTAATAATATACGGCGGGTTATTTCTAATAACTGGCATATTCTCACCATGCACACACATATAAAAGACATTATAGGTAGTAAACCCAGATTTCAATACAGGAATAGTGATAACCTAAAATTGATTTTATGTAAAGACCATGGTGTCTCTACTGATAACAGCAAAGTACTAATGAGTAAGTTGTCGACACAGGGCACTTACCCGTGTCATCACTGTAATAGATGTAACTATATTTCTAAATCACAGATGTTCATACATCCCTATATGGACTATACCTTTTACCCCGGCTTTTATGCCAACTGTAATAGTACCAACTTAGTTTATTTAGCTAATTGTATGATATGTCCAGCGTTCTACGTAGGTCTCACGAAAAGGAGACTACGTGATCGCATATACAATCATCTCTATGACATTCGTAAGAAAGATGATAGTAATGCGTTAGCAAGACATATTATGGATTGTCCAACTCATAGCTTTAGTTTTAGAGTACTGCAATTGGTTCAACATAATAAACAAGGGGGTAATGCTGACAACGAATTAGCCCTTGCTGAACTACATTGGATAATGAAGTTAGCAGCACATCTACCCCCTGGTATAAATAACTATATTTCTATCAAACCAATACTAGTGGGGAGAAAATGAATTAATATTTCACTTATATAGTTTTACATGTAAATACATGAAAAAATTTTTTATATATATATTTTTATTTTATTTTATTTTTATTTTTAATTATATACCCTATATATATATATATATATATATACATTTTTTGCTGTTTATCAAATAGGAACACCTAGTATGCTTTTTCTTGCATATTTTATATAATGGTTAGGCTATTCATTTCTGTGTCTAAAGAGACCAGGATTAATTTCCTTTATCTGTATATTTAGCAATTTATTAATGATCTACTAATGATAGTATTATATATATTTTATGTTTTATATTAGAGTAGAGTTTCATTCATTTAGTGGACATGTAATAATACCCTCCAGTTTGATGTCATATTCGGCATGTATATGTATGATGTTATCATGGATGCCTGGTTTTGGTTCTAATGTTTAGTATTTGTGAGGCTATGAGCTTCTTAAAGCTTATTTTTATATGGTATATTAAACCTTTATTAATGGAGTGGTACACATATTTTGTGTCTCACTCACATATATATATTTATATTTAATACTATATGTAAATTGATATGCATATTCATATATATTATTATCAATATTTCATTTTGGTTATATATGTATATACATATGCGTTTTTTAAGATGCTTTATTTAGTTTATGAATGCATTATTTGTAGCCAACAAAATAACAATTCTTTTATATATCAAATAGCTACACTATTAATATTGGCAAAAATTGGGTGTTACTATGAAAGGTAGTTCCCATATATGACAATTGTATATATGACTTTTTTGATGCTGAGCATTTGATATGTATTATTATTTATTAAATCATATGTTGAAGAGTTAGAACCATATATACAAAGGAGGGCAATATATGTTTTACCCATTTAGTTAGCGACACATTTATACAACGTTTATTTTAAAATTTTAGTGTGTTGCTTTTTGTTTCAGTGTTAATGTTCCTAATATAAGCTAACACTTTTGATTGATGAACAATATTTGCTGCATATACATTCTATGAGTTTAGCAGTGAATGTGTTAATACATCAACAACTTGATTGTTTTATTAATGCAATTAATCAATTAATATCCCGCCTTTTTTAGTATTTAAATGTACTTGTATATGTAAGAAAGTTATCTGAAGAAGCGTAGCCCTGAACTACGCGAAAGCGCTCATCATTTCTTTTAATAAACTGGAGTACGTTTTATAGTGTCTGCTATTTGGATTTTCTGTGTCAAGAGAAGGATTTGTACATCGTGGTTGGTTATCTCACTATCTTATAATCAATTTAGGGAGGTAGGTAACAGTACTATCCTTGCTAGCCTGAATTTACAAGGGGTGAGATATAATCTGCTGCAAGTTTAGGGAAACAGTTTATCATGCTTTGCACACACTATCATTACTGGTTGCTCCCTGGAATACATTTTTCACTGTCAATATTCTGCTCTTTATGGTAAACCTCCTACCTTTGGCTTAAGTGATGCCTGGAGAGGGTCCTTGGAGTAGTTCACATTCCCAGATAATAAATAATTAAAGAAATATATGAGCAAGACCAGTTTCTGAGCCACAATATTCTATTTTAAAGGGCAGAACAGTTTTTCCTTGGCTTTTATTGAAATAAAACCAGTACGCTTCTTTAATAGCTGCATACACTACATGCCCACTACACTGTACGAGATTGCACAATATGACCACTACACTGTGCCACCAATACACTATTTGACCACTACACTGTATGACCACTACACTGTCAGACCACCATACTGTATGACCATTACACTGTTGGACTACCACACTGTATGACCATTACACTATATGTCCACTACACTGTATGGCCAATACACTGTACTACCACTACACTATAACCACTACAATGTACGACCAATACAATGCATGATCATTACATTGTTGAACCACTATGCTGTATGACCATTACATTATATGACCAGTACACAATACACTGTACAGCCCAATACACTCTACAGCCGTCAGACCAGTAAACTGTATGTCCAATATAATATGGGACTACTACACTGTATGACTATTACAATTTATGACCAATACATTGTCAGACCACTACACTATCTGACACCTTCACTGTATGGCCATTACACTGTCAGACCACTGCACTGTATGACCAATACACTGTAGGACCAGTATACTATCGGACAACTTCACTGTATGACCAGTATCTGACCACTACACTGTATAACCAATGCACCATTGCACCACTGCACTGTATGACCACTACACTGTTGGACCACTAGAGCTCAGTCTGCTTGTTCAAATCCTTGACATTTTTTGCATTCTTAACTGTGATCAGTGGGTGTTTTGCCTACATCTCTATCAGGTGAAAGTCAGTGTACAAAATCCATCCGGTTTCTGTAAATGTTATTTGCAGCACTTGCAGCTCTCTTATTCTATTCTTTTAAGAAGACAGCGTTGTTAAGCTGCACTCTATGAGCATCTGAGGTGTCCAAATTATTCCCTTGCCCATAGTTTCAAATCAGGGTATTCTGTGGAAACAGTTTCTTTAAACTTTGAATCATTGGCTCAAAGTAATCAAAATAATCTTTATTTTTTGGTACTTACGTTTTATCGCAACCAGATTTTGCACGGCAGTACTGGTTGCTTCCCGATCATAAAATCTGTCCATTAATATTGTTAAAATGTTATATAGTGTGTTTTATTTACCACTACAGTTTCTTTTCTGGAGTATTATCAATCAAATGTTAAAAACATAGTGTTGCTGTTTCTTTATTCCCTTTACTGACAGCATGTCTTTTATGTATTTTTTCACGTTTTCACAACTTAGACTTTTCAAAGGTGAGTAGTGCAGTAAAGAAGTCGGAGCAAGAGCCAAAGGAAAGTAAATGTCAGGTGTTTTACACAGGATATGCAGTCAGAGAATGATAGTGTACTAATGTCAGGTGTTTTACACAGGATATGCAGTCAGAGAGTGATAGTGTACTAATGTTGGGTGTTTTACACAGGATATGCAGTCAGAGTGATAGTGTACTAATGTCGGGTGTTTTACACAGGATATGCAGTCAGAGTGATAGTGTACTAATGTCGGGTGTTTTACACAGGATATGCAGTCAGAGTGATAGTGTACTAATGTCGGGTGTTTTACATAGCATATGCAGTCACAGAGTGATAGTGTACTAATGTCGGGTGTTTTACACAGGATATGCAGTCAGAGAGTGATAGTGTACTAATGTCGGGTGTTTTACACAGGATATGCAGTCACAGAGTGATAGTGTACTAATGTCGGGTGTTTTACACAGGATATGCAGTCAGAGTGATAGTGTACTAATGTCAGATGTTTTACACAGGATATGCAGTCAGACTGATAGTGTACTAATGTCGGGTGTTTTACACAGGATATGCAGTCAGAGAGTGATAGTGTACTAATGTCGGGTGTTTTACACAGGATATGCAGTCAGAGTGATAGTGTACTAATGTCAGATGTTTTACACAGGATATGCAGTCAGACTGATAGTGTACTAATGTCGGGTGTTTTACACAGGATATGCAGTCAGAGAGTGATAGTGTACTAATGTCGGGTGTTTTACACAGGATATGCAGTCAGAGTGATAGTGTACTAATGTCAGGTGTTTTACACAGGATATGCAGTCAGAGTGATAGTGTACTAATATCAGGTGTTTTACACAGGATATGCAGTCAGAGAGTGATAGTGTACTAATGTCAGGTGTTTTACACAGGATATGCAGTCAGAGTGATAGTGTACTAATGTCAGGTGTTTTACACAGGATATGCAGTCACGGAGTGATAGTTGGGTGTTTTACAAAGGATATGCAGTCAGAATGATAGTGTACTAATGTCGGGTGTTTTACACAGGATATGCAGTCAGAGAGTGATAGTGTACTAATGTTGGGTGTTTTACACAGGATATGCAGTCAGAGTGATAGTGTACTAATGTCGCGTGTTTTACACAGGATATGCAGTCAGAGAGTGATAGTGTACTAATGTCGGGTGTTTTACACAGGATATGCAGTCAGAGTGATAGTGTACTAATGTCAGGTGTTTTACACAGGATATGCATTCACAGAGTGATAGTGTACTAATGTCAGGTGTTTTACACAGGATATGCAGTCAGAGTGATAGTGTACTAATGTCAGGTGTTTTACACAGGATATGCAGTCAGAGAGTGATAGTGTACTAATGTCGGGTGTTTTACACAGGATATGCAGTCAGAGTGATAGTGCACTAATGTCGGGTGTTTTACACAGGATATGCAGTCAGACTGATAGTGTACTAATGTCGGGTGTTTTACACAGGATATGCAGTCAGAGAGTGAGAGTGTACTAATGTCGGGTGTTTTACACAGGATATGCAGTCAGAGTGATAGTGTACTAATGTCAGATGTTTTACACAGGATATGCAGTCAGACTGATAGTGTACTAATGTCGGGTGTTTTACACAGGATATGCAGTCAGAGAGTGATAGTGTACTAATGTCGGGTGTTTTACACAGGATATGCAGTCAGAGTGATAGTGTACTAATGTCAGGTGTTTTACACATGATATGCAGTCAGAGTGATAGTGTACTAATATCAGGTGTTTTATACAGGATATGCAGTCAGAGTGATAGTGTACTAATGTCAGGTGTTTTACACAGGATATGCAGTCAGAGTGATAGTGTACTAATGTCAGGTGTTTTACACAGGATATGCAGTCACGGAGTGATAGTTGGGTGTTTTACAAAGGATATGCAGTCAGAATGATAGTGTACTAATGGGTGTTTTACACAGGATATGCAGTCAGAGTGATAGTGTACTAATGTCAGGTGTTTTACACAGGATATGTAGTCAGAGAGTGATAGTGTACTAATGTCAGGTGTTTTACACAGGATATGCAGTCAGAGAGTGATAGTGTACTAATGTCAGGTGTTTTACACAGGATATGCAGTCAGAGTGATAGTGTACTAATGTCGGGTGTTTTACACAGGATATGCAGTCAGAGTGATAGTGTACTAATGTCGGGTGTTTTACACAGGATATGCAGTCAGAGAGTGATAGTGTACTAATGTTGGGTGTTTTTCACAGGATATGCAGTCAGAGTGATAGTGTACTAATGTCGGGTGTTTTACACAGGATATGCAGTCAGAGAGTGATAGTGTACTAATGTTGGGTGTTTTACACAGGATATGCAGTCAGAGTGATAGTGTACTAATGTCGGGTGTTTTACACAGGATATGCAGTCAGAGAGTGATAGTGTACTAATGTCGGGTGTTTTACACAGGATATGCGGTCAGAGAGTGATAGTGTACTAATGTCAGGTGTTTTACACAGGATATGCAGTCAGAGAGTGATAGTGTACTAATGTCGGGTGTTTTACACAGGCTATGCAGTCAGAGAGCGATAGTGTACTAATGTCGGGTGTTTTACACAGGATATGTAGTCAGAGAGTGATAGTGTACTAATGTTGGGTTGTTTGCATAAGATATGCAGTCAGACAGTGATAGTGTACTAATGTCGGGTGTTTTACACAGGATATGCAGTCAGAGTGATAGTGTACTAATGTCGGCTGTTTTACACAGGATATGCAGTCAGAGAGTGATAGTGTACTAATGTCGGGTGTTTTACACAGGATATGCAGTCGGAGTGATAGTGTACTAATGTTGGGTGTTTTACATCGGATATGCAGTTAGACAGTGATAGTGTACTAATGTCGGGTGTTTTACATAGGATATGCAGTCGTAGAGTGATAGTGTACTGTTTCAATCTCAGGTGTTTTACATAGGATATGCAGTCACAGAGTGATAGTGTACTGTTTCATTCTTAATGTAATAAAGGATTAAATCTGATGTGCCCAAGTTGCAGTTGGTGGGGGCACACAGTAATTGCCAGCAGTTTGCAGTATCGCCCTCACTAAAACTGACAGAGCTGACATTGACTGCACCATTTCAGACATGCAGCACTGTGTTTGCTAAGTGATGTTTCTCTTTTGTACAGTAAATGTCTGATTTTTAAATCTGTGAATGCTCAGTAGTCTTAACTGTATGGCAGGGTTCTGTTTTTCCATGTGTTTTGTTACATGTTTGGAGAGGCTTCAGAATTTCCGTTTATATTTGTTGTTTACTAATATGCAGGGCCTGCATCAAGAATGGGGTGGGAGGAGTGAAAACAGGCTTTCAAATTGCGCCCCTAACCCTGACAGTAAGGAAAGTTACATTGCATTATTTCAGTACTGAACTGCAATTGTGAATGTGAGGGAATGTGCAGTATACCAAGTCCGAGATTGTGACCCCCCCCCCCCACACATGCCTTTTTCTAAGGTGAGCAGTATTAACAGTGTATATATACTTGCAAGGAATGCAACAGACTTCTTTATAATGTATGGAAAAGCCTCCTTGAAGGGGCAAGTAAATGTTCACAACTACTTAATGATCTGCCCCAAAGGGGTATTCATACCCTCTCCGCTTGCTCCATTTCCATTCGTGCGAAAAAGCGCATCCGTGACAATTCAAGTGAACATGTGTAATGCACGCAAAACAGGAACAGAGTATTTTTCAAATCTTTGTCATCCTAAAGGTAATCCTACCTTAATTTCCTGCAAAAACGACATAGAATAACACCTAGCAGTGTTTCCTGAAGTCGCCTCAATTCCAGGGTGACAATTTAGCAACCGCGAAAATCTGGTTGCGATAATTCGCAAGTACCTTTTTTTTTGTTGCAGATTATTTTCACTTGCAAATATTGTGATAGTGGAATTTAATTGTTTACTCCAGTGGATGAAAAACACTTGTTTAGATATGTTTTGCTGGTCATTTGCTTCATTGAGATCTTAGACTCCACTTTCTAGCTTTATGCAAATAATTCTAAGTCCAGTAAATTTTAGAATTAAACATTTAGTATTTGGCAATTTCATAAACAGATGGACTTCCATGCAACACACACCTTTCAGAATGTTTGTTATATACATTCAAATGACTCAGAAGGCAAATGCCTCAAACCATTCAACCTTTAAGATTGACATGATAGAGCCTGTTATATCCTGATATTTAGATTAAAAAAGTTAAGTGCCACAGCAACATGAATAATTTCATGTATCTCATCACTATTGCAGAATGTTATGCACAATATTCTTTATCAGTATGTATGCATCCCTTTCTACATATTGTTGTATTTCTTATTTTCTTTTCTAATAGCAGATAAAGCCATCTATGAAATAGAGTCATATATGTTCATCATATTCATCACTGCTGCAGGAGGCTTAGCTTTAAAATGTTTATATGCGACAAGATCATAACAACTAGACAGCTTCCAAAGCTTCAGGGCTCCTTCCACACACCTAAACTATAAAATGTTTGTTTAATAATACTTTCTTCTCAGGAGAGTTATTTTAATGCTAGGAGTGCTTGTTTTAATGGGCTATCATGAGACTGTTTTGTACTTTTAAATGAGCGATCTATCTTTTCCTATTAATTTCAATTTTTTGAAGTAGTTAAAACCATTTTTTTTCTGGAGAAATTATGTTTATTTTACTTTTTGGGCCTGGCAAAGTGTTTTAAAGTGTTTTTTACTGTAAAAACATGACTTTTAAAGACTACATTTTTACTGGCTTTTGTTGCTTGTTTTCACCAGGAAACAGGCACCATTTTTGTCTTGACCATGAAACAAATGACTGGTCCCATGAAAGATCCTTCTTCCAGTTACAAAAAGAAAACTTAAGCAAACTGCCTTTGCCACAACAGCAGCCTAGCAATTTTCCTCAGCTGCAGTTGAATGATTCTGCTGTGGTCATTAGTTGTACCACGGACCACTCATCTATCACCCCAGATCCCAGTTCCTTAGCACTTATAGCTACTATGGGCCAGGGGTTAGCCACATCTTCTGTGGCTGTTGAGGTCCCCGTTTGGTTAGAATGTTGTGCCCATCCCTGGGAAAGCTACTGTTGGCATTAATATCTCTGTAGGCTTGATTTTCCCTGTCAAAAAGAAATAGAAAAGTAAACATATATCTTCTCCTCTTCAAATGTCTTTGGATAGGAATAGTGTACTGAGTCTGCACTGGGTTTAATTCCGGCTATTGATCCTTCTTATAACGCAGTTTCAAGGAAAGAGGGATATACCTCTTTTCCTGAAGTGATTCAAGAATCTGAATCTAGGCAGGAAGATAAAGACACAGATACAAAGGTTTCTCATTAGATTTCTGATCCAGACTCTGACTTTGACGAGAGTCCAGTTTCTGATTCTCCCTGTAGGGTTCCTCTTAATCTGTTTCCAGAATGTGTCAGTGTTTTCACTGGGAGAACATTGAGGTTTCTCAGTCCCACCAAAAATACTATGAGCTGTTACAGAAGGAATTTCCGGAACCTTCCCCCTTTCCTTCAGTTATATCAGCTTTCAGGATTGTGTGTTACTGCCTGCTATGTTCCTGCTAGTCAGCCAGCTGCCCTAAAAAAGGCAGAAAGGAATTCCCCAGTTTAGTTAAGTTTTTATACACTCTTCGCAAACCTTACCCTGCAGACATAGCTGTTAATCCTACTGCAGCTAAACATTTAATTCATTCCAATCCTACTCTTTCCGATAAGCATGGGAAGATAATTGATAATTCCTGGGAAAATGTACACTTCTTTCAACTTTGATTTTCAGACTTTTGAATTATCAGACTCCGTATTAAAGTTTTTTCTACAGTTTCATAAAAAAATCAGCTATAAATAGTTTAGTTTCTTCTATTGTACAAACCACTACTTATTTTTTGCAGTGTGAGTATGATTTTGTTGATATGTTTTCTAGGGCTATAACCAATGGTGCTGTTATGAGGAGGTTTTGCCTGGGTACATTCTTAGAATCTCCCACAGGATGATAACAAAGCTATTTTAAACTCTCCTTTGGATAACAATTTAACTTTTGGCTCCTGTGCTGCAGAGGTAATCAAAAACAGTGATGAGATGGCTGAGTTGATAAAGGCAATCTCTAAGATTTTTCAGTCCTCCTTTTCCAAATTTTTGTAAGGGATTGTCAAACCCCATCCCATTTTGGAAAACAAAGTAAAGAGACTCAGGAAAATGCAGGTGAACAGACATTTAAGAAAAAATGGCAATGCAGGTTCCAAGAAGAATTCTGGGACCTCTCAAAACCTTTGACTGTCTAACAAGTTAGAATGACTATTTCAGGGACCTCATCCCCCAAGCCCTCTGCACCAAGGCAGCACCATATTCCTTTCAAGAAAGTTAGAATCTCCACTTTTTTCTATGACAACAGATAAGTTCAGGCAAATGGGTTCTGAAAATCTTCATGAAGGTTACAGATGGCAGTGGGAGGAAATTATTCCTATCCATGGGGCAATCCCTCATTCACCATGTGACAAAAGGAAATACTGCCAGCCCAGCTAGCTGGAATTTTGTAAATAATTATATGCCATTTGTGAATATCAATATGATTTATATAGACATATAACAGAAGGAGATACTGCCAGCCCAGCTATTTGGAATTTTGGAAGTAGTTATGTGTCATTTGTGAATGTCAACATGCTTCATGTAAGATGTTTGTGCTACAACTGTGTTACAACTGTATGTTATATACTGAGGTAAAATGTAAGCACAGCATGCCCTGCTGGCTTAGAACAGAATTGTATATAAACTATTGTAGCTGTGTAAATTTATATGTTTTAACAGTGGGAACTAGAACATAGAGGGTTAACTTGCAAAACGTCAAGAAAATAATTGAAATTAAATTGTTTTACAATTGTGCTATAAAAGCTATCTTTCATTTTCAGTCAACAGGAGACAGGATGTCTACACTAGGGGACTCCCTGTGTTGTTTTATAAGTGTTTTATTGTTTTATGTCCTCTAGCAGTTGCAAACATCTGAAGGCTATGTATCTTCACAGAGAGATGTTAAATATTGGTAGTTTCTGACACTGGGTGTTTTGCTTGGGAATTAAAGTCAGGTGACAAAAAATTATGTCACCCAAGCTAACCCAGCATTAATATTTGATATTACGTTAAGAACTCTCTGAGAGAAAGAAACAAGGAATTTTGTATCTGTCTTTTGACCTGACAACAGCATCAGTTGGAAGATCCATTCACTACCTTCTGCACTTGCCTTGCTGTAAATGAGTTTTTAGGGCATAGTAACTCTTTTAGATTAAGATAAGAATTTGGGAGCTTTGGGCACAGCTGCACCACAGAATAGCAACCAGGAGGACAACCAGACTGGCCATTGGGGAAGTACAACTCTCAGAAAATGGACAGTTCAACCTTTCTACAGAGGACTTAAAAATCCATCTGGAGTTAAAGAGACTTGAACTGAAGGTCAGACATTTGGAAATAGAATCAGCAGAGAAACTGTGGCAGGAGAAACAAATGGAATTAGAAGCAGCAAAGAGACTGAGACATCTGGAAGCTGAAGGGAATGAGAGGCAGAGGCAGGGTCATGGAGTTAATGGGGAAGGGAGTAACCAAACCCCAGAAGGAACAAAGGTCAGTAAATTTCTTCCACAATTTATAGAAGGGGATAATTATGATAATTTCATTCATATGTTTGAAAGGGTATGCAAATAGTATAATGTTGAACAAGGGCTCTGGGTACAGTTCCTGACCCCCTTACTCCATGGTAAAGCTGTAACTGCTATTTCTATATTGTCTGATACTGATTGCTTAAATTATAATACAGTCAAAAATTGTTTGTTAGAATGTTTTAAGTTAATACCTGAAGCGTATAGGAAAAGGTTTCTTGAGTATAGACACAAGGCAGATGAAAGTCTGTGTGATATATTGCTGAACTAAGCACTTATTTTCATAGGTGGATGTGTGGATTTCAAGTCACTACTTTTGAAGGGCTGGCAGAATGTTTAGTGAGGGAACAAGCCCTTAGCACTTTGCCTGAGGACATGAGAATCTGGTTAGCAGATAGACAATGCACTACTGCAGATGAGTTGTGGAAGAAGGGAGACCTATACATAGCAAGCAGGGCATCATTGCACAGAAAAGGGATACCCAGTGCTGCTCATGGGTCTAAGGGAACCCATGCTGGGCAGCCAAGACTGCCCCAACAAAGTCCGCCAGTAGCAGGGGAAGCCACTAGTCCAGGTACACATCCAGGACCAAGGGTTAAATGCTTTAAATGCAAGCAGTGGGGCCATGTAACATATAGATGTACACAGAGGCAAGGTGGGGAACAAAAGGTGGGAGAGCCAGTAAGTGGGAATGACAGAATGCCAGCAGTAAGTTGTCTCGAGACAAGGGTACCAAACTACCACAAGAGGTTATATTCTATTTCAGTAAATGGGAAAGAGGCCATTGCTAAGAGAGAGACAATGTCTGATCTAACCATTGTAAATCCTGCAATGGTTAAAGAGGAGCACTACTTGCTTGGGCAGTCTACTCCAGTCAGAGCATTAGGAGAGACCCCATTCCAAATACCTTTGGCTAGGGTTCACCTTTACTGGGAAAGTGGAAAAAGAAACAAGCAAGTAGGTGTATTTGAGGATATCCCTGCAGATGTCCTGATAGGGAATGATTTTGATAATGCAGTACCATGTATGCATGCAGTTACATGCAGTCAGGCTTTGAGACAAGCATGTGGGTCTGGTAGCATGGGGGAGCCCCAGACAGACCGCATACTTGCAGCCAGGACTGGTGACATGGTTACTTCAGTGAGACTGAAGGTGAGCCACAGCTGCTTATGAGATGTTCCCTTGGACAGAGTGACTGCAAGGGCAGAGGTGAGTAGTAGTTCCCAGGCTGACAGTGAGGCACCACATTCAGAGGATACCAGACTTCCTGAGCAAGGGCAGCTGGGATGAATTACCATGAGAGAGAGTTGAGACAGGCTCAGCTCTCAGGCCCTACATTACAAGGCCGGAGAGAGGTAGCTAGTGAGGCACCTGATTTTCAAGGTAAGGGAGGATCTGTATACTGGGACAAAGGGTTACTGTATGGAAAATGCACCCCTGAGGGAGAGATAGAGGGTGAGACAACAAAGCAGTTGGTAGTGCCCAGAGCCTACCATCTGGCACTTCTAGCCATAGCCCATGATATTCCCTTTGAAGGTCATATGGGCATAAAGTTCACAAAGAGACATATTATGCAGAACTTTTATTGGCCTGGGATTTCCAGAGATGTAACAGGGTACTGCAGGACCTGTGAGCAGTGCCAAAAGGTAGGCAAGGCAGGAGACAAGGTGAGAGCTCCTTTGATGCCTTTGCCTGTGATTGATGAGCCATTCCAGAGGGTTGCTATAGATATTGTGGGGCCTCAGAGAACCCAAAGTTCCCCAGGGAAGAAGTATATCCTAATGGTAGTAGATTATGCTACCAGATATCCTAAGACAGTGGCTCTGCCCTCCATTGAGACAGAAAAGGTGGAAATGCTTTGCTAGAGATTTTCATCAGGGTAGGATTCACAAAAGAAATACTGACTGACAAAAGTGCCAATTTCACGTCAGACCTGCTGGCTTGTCTGTGGAAGCACTGTGGGTTGAAGCACCTAAAGACCACCCCCTACCATCCCCAGACTAATGATCTTGTTGAGATGTTTAACTGTACATGCAAGACAATGCTATGGGCATTTGCAGAACACTAAGAGGGACTGGGAAAAATATTTCCCCCATCTATTGTTTGCTTACAGAGAGGTGCCCCAGGAATCCACAGATTTCTTACCATTCGAGTTGCTATATGGGCATAGGGTGAGGGAGCCTCTAGATTTCATTCTAGATGAGTGGGAGGGTGAGTGTGAATCCCACAAGGAGTCTGTTGTGGCATATGTCCTAAACCTCAGGAAAAGGCTCTCTCGGAGAACCTGGCAGAAGCCCAACAGCAGAAAAAGTTCTGGTATGACAAGAATGCTCAAGCTAGAGAGCATGCAGTGGGACAGCAGGTAATGGTTCTCATTCCTGTCAGACACAACAAGCTGTAGGCAGCTTGGGAGGGACCCTTAAAGGTGGTAAGGAACGTCAGTGATGTTAACTACATGGTAGAACTGCTAGGCAGGAAACAGGGGCATAAATTGTACCGTGTTAACATGATGAAGCCTTAACATGATAGAAAGACTCTTGTGCTGAATATTTGCAGTGGGTGGCTGGAGGAATCTGAGGGGAATCTGGTGACTGATCTCCTCAGTGAGGCTTGGACTGCGACCTGAGTGGAAGGGGTAGAAATCTCCCAGCAGCTATCCCCTACCCAGGTTAAAGAAATCTGAGCAGTGTTACAGGAGTTTGGGGACATGTTCTCTGGGAAACCAGGGTGCACCCACCTGGTGCAACACCATGTGAATACAGGACCCCCAAACCCTATTAAGCAGGCCCCTTATAGGTTGCCTGAGAAAGTCAAACAGACACTGAGGGAGGAGATACAGGTGATGTTGGAATTAGGGGTAATTCAAGATTCCAGCAGTTCCTGGGCCTCCCCATTGGTGCTGGCACCAAAGAAGGATGGCAGCACCAGGTTCTATGTGGACTACAGGAATTAAATAGTCACACAGAGTCAAATGCTTACCCCATGCCTAGGACAGACAAAGCCCTAGAGCAGTTGGGTGGGGATAAGTATCTTACCACTATTCATCTTACCAAGGTTTAGTGGCAGGTGCCCTTGACTCCCAGTGCTAGAGAGATAGAGTGGTAGAGAGCCTTTGTGACACCATTTGGCTTGTATAAGTTCATGAAGATGCTCTTTGGGATGGAAAATGCCCCAGAGACTTTCCAGATGGTGGTATATTGTATCGTAGTTGGAGCAGGAGATTCCACTCTTGCTTACCTGGATGATAATGCCATCTACAGCCATTCCTGGCAAAAGTACCTGCAGCATGTCAGGGAGATGCTGGGCAGACTACAGAGGGCAGGGTTGACCATTAAGCCCAGCAAATGTCAGATGGGTATAGCAGAGGTCTCCTACCTGGGGCATAGAGTGGGGAGTGGTAAGATCAGGTCAGAACCTGCCAAAGTAGAAGCCATTCAGGCATGGCCTGCCCCTGTTACCAAAAGCAGTTGAGGGCATTCTTAGGGACAGCAGGTAACTACAGAAAGTTTGTCCCCAGTTATAGTACCTTAGCTGCTCTGCTCACAGACCTGACAAGGAAAAACAAGCCAGATAAGGTAGTGTGGACCCCAGCATGTGAGCAGACATTCCAAAAGCTTAAAGGAGCTTTGGGAGGCCACCCTGTGTTAGCCATTCCAGATTACAGCAAATAATTTGTTGAGCAGGTGGATGCTTCAAACCATGGGGTGGTGGCTCTACTCAGCCATGTTTTTTTTTCAGAGGGAGAAGAGCACCTAGTGGTATATCTCAGCTATAGGTTCCAACCCAGGGAGGAATGCTATGCAGCTGTAGAAAAGGAATATCTAGCCATAGTGTGGGCACTGCAGAAATGTCAGCCTTATCTGTATGGAAGGAAATTCACTGTGGTTACAGATCAGACTCCCTTAACATGGCTACATCAAGCCAGAAAGCAAAAGGCCAAGTTACTAAGGTGAAGCCAAGAGTTGGAGGCATATGATATGACAGTGCAGCACCGCAGTGGGGTTAGCAATACCAATACAGATGGGCTGTCAAGACAGGGAATTGGGTAATGTATTCCCATATAGGCTCAACCCCCTTAAGCAGAGTTTTTCAAGGGTCACTTGAAAAACTAGCTTGAGTTTTCAGGGGGGAGGAGAGAAGTGTGACAAAGGAAAATACTGCCAGCCCAGCTAGCTGGAATTTTGTAAATAGTTATATATCATTTGTGAATATTAATATGATTTATATAGAAATGTAACAAAAGAAGATGCCGCCAGCCCAGCTATCTGGAATTATGGAAGTCGTTATGTGTCATTTGTGAATGCCAACATGCTTCATGTAAGATGCTTGTGTTACAACTATGTTAGAACTGTATATTCTGTACTGAGTTAAAATGTAACCACAGCATGCCCTACTGGCTTAGAACAGAAATGTGTATAAACTATTTTAATTGTGTAAATGTATATGTTTTAATAGTGGGAACTATAACATAGAGGGTTAACTTGCAAAACTTCAAGACAATAGATGAAATTAAATTGTTTTACAATTGTGCTATACAAGTTATCTTTCAGTTTCAGTCAACAGGAGACAGGATGTCTACACTAGGGGATTCTCTGTGTTATTGTGTAAGTGTTTTATTGTTATATGTCCTCTAGCAGTTGCAAACATCTGAAGGCTATGTATTTTCACAGAGAGATGTTAAATGTTGGTAGTTTCTGACAATAGGGGTTTAGCTTGGGAACTAAAGTCAGGTGACAAAAAGTGATGTCATCCAAGCTAACCCAGCAGTAATATTTGATAGTAATTCAAGAACTCTCTCAGAGAAAGACAATACATTTTGTATTTTGTCTTTGACCTAACATCATCAACTAGAAGCATCCACTCACCTCTGCACTTGCCAAGCTGTAAGTAAGTTTTTAGGGCCTAGTAACTCTTTTAGTTTCAGGTAGAAATATAATAAAGTATAGATTAGACAATTTCATTTATTTGAGACTGTCCTGCAATGTTATTTTAAATATTTCCTGTGATTTTGAACACAATGTTATTTTAAATATTTCCTGTGATTTTGAACTCTGATGTAACTGATTACTTACTGAGTATTGTCTTGTATTTTTAGTATTTATTATGAAGTATATTTAAATCTATCATTGGGCTGATATTTATGAGACATATTTAAGCTCTTAGGGTACTTGCATATCTATTTGGTGGCATTGTATAGGCCATTCTTAAATAGCCTTGCTCTTGGTCAGACTACCATTTGTATTAATAGTAACATTACACAGTAGGATTGGACACCGTTTGCTAAGGGTCTTAAAGTAGCTGATAAAGAGTGGCTGGTGGCAGTCGGAACTACCTTACAGTCTGGGCAGAAGGGGGAATAGCTAGTAAACCTGTGCCAGCCTTTCACAGGAGTGTGTGTCTTTCTTTGTATATAAATCAAATCTCAAAAAGTGTGTGTGTCAACACTTGTGCAAGGACACAAAGCACTGGTTGGACAGAGAGGGTACTGGAGATCTTGGTTTGGCCACTCAGCTGAGATCTCAACCCTATAGCTATGCCAGTGGGTGTCTTATTTGGGGATCTGGAGAAAGAGGGAGAAACTACCTCCAGACTGACTGTAATCTCTGTGTGCTCTTAAGGGAAAATTACACTTTACTGTTTGTGTACTTGTCATCCTCCCAGTGTATAATCCCCCACTGTTGCCAGTGGTAAGGATTGAGGCTGCTTGAGTACTGGGCCAATGCAGGGTCATCACACACCAGACCAGGCTTTTTTATTTCCACCTGTCTTTTGTTACATGTAGTCTCAGGTAGTAATAAAACCAGACCCCTTATTGCAAGGTAGGGAAAGGTTTTTCTTCAAGGAAGCTTTTTTTAGTGCCAAAAAAGAAAATGCTTGGAGACCAGTTTTTGATCTTACTTTCCTAAACCTGTTTGTAGTAGTGCCCAAGTTGAGGGCATTAGTTGATGGGAGGTCTTCCATCTCCCACCCCTCTGCAAAATACATTGACTTCTTACTGTCTAAGTACTTGAAGTTGGTCCCAAGCATTTGTAAAGATTCCTGGAGCTTTTTAACAAGTATTAATGACATTGGGTTTGAAAGTTCTTATAATTTCCTCTGTCGACTTATATACCTCTATACCACACCAAGAGGCCATTGAATGGTTGGAACTACTATTGATGGAATTTAAAGCCCCTAGAAATGAAATTAACATTACAGAGCTCCTGGATATAGTATTGTCTTCAAACTTCTTTATTTTTGGGAAAGATTATTATATCCAAAAACGTGGAGTAGCGATGGGCTCCCCTTGTGGTGCCATCGTGGCCAACATGTTTATGGCATACTGGGAGAAAGAGTTTGTTCTCAAGCACCCAGTTTGGAAGGAGAAAATCGGCTACTATACCAGGTTTTTGGATGACATTTTCATCCTTTTCAAAGGGGATGAACATGCGGCACAAATGCTTGTGGATTATTTCAACCAAACAACCCCCTTTCTCAAATTCACCTCCAAATTCGCTGTTGAAGAGATTGATTACCTCGATGTCAAACTTAAAAAGGATTTAACTAATTTAAGATTTGTTTCATCCATTTTTCGTAAAGAAACTTATGTCAACTCTTTCTTACACTATACAAGCGCCCACCCCTTTAAGCTGAAAAGAGCTATCATCAAGGGTCAACTGGTGAGGGCGGTTAGAATGTGTAGTGATTTGAAGGATTTTGAAAATGAATGTGCCTTACTAACAGACTTTTTTATTAACCGTGGTTATCCACTGTTTATTATAGAAGAGTTAGTCATAGAGGTTACAACAAAGAGGTCAAGGTTTTTTTTTAGACCTTTAATTCATGAAAAAAGAATCATTCCATCTGAGTGTCTTGACAATACATGTGAGTCTCACATCAGTGAGTCTCTTATGGTTACTGGCTCGGAGAAACTCATCAAGGAGTATTCTCTGAGTTTCACAACAACTTTTAACTTGGACTCAAGGCAAATCTCGGAAATCATTGAAAAGAATTGGTATTTCATTACCAATAATTCTCTTTTGGTAGAGAAGTTAGGGGTAAAACCGAGAATTACATATAAAAGGGGCAATAATATAAAAGAATTATTGCAAAGAAACCAATCTAGTCAACTTTTTCATAGAACCAAAGGCTGTTTCAGCTGTGGAGCATGTAATTGGTGTCATGTAGTACGCACAGGGAATTCCTTCAACATAGGCCACAAAAAATATGAAATCAACAGTAAAATAAATTGTGAAACTAAATCTATTATATATGTGGCTTTCTGTGTTTGTTGCCCTGCTTTTTACGTCGGCAAAACCGACAGAAAATTCAGGGAGCGCATATACCAACCATGTTACGCCATCAGGAATAATAAAAGTGAAAATGCTCTAGCGAAACATGTAGAGATCAACCCTGGCCACAACTTTGTTTTTATGGGAATTGATTGTACATATAGATCTTTTAGGGGTGGACCTACTTCTCTTTTACTAGAGATTTCAGAGTTGGAATGGCAACTTAAGCTCGATGCTTTTAACCTCCCAGGATTAAATGAGAGCTGTAACATCGCTCCAGTTTTAAAATATAGATCTTTTTTGCGTTAGACAAAAGTTGGTAGATTATAGAAATGTGTAGAGGGGTTTATTTATTTTATTTCATTATACATTCTTTGCCATTATTCATTAATTTTTATATTTTAATATATTTGTATTTCTCATTGGTTATTTAGATTGCCTTTAATGTTTAAAAGTGTTTACGTTTATAAAGATAGAAAATGGTATTGACTATTTATATGTAAATGTGTTTTTAAATGTTGGGAAGTGATGTGGCTTACACAATTTCCTTGTTATATCTTAATTGATTGAAGGTGCATTCAGTATAAAACTGCTTGGCGCCTTTTTTATTGTGTCTTTTTGCCTCTGAGGAAGCTACTCCATTGCGGTAGCGAAAACGCTGTTTTATATTGGTAATAAAAGTGCGTTAAGGCTTTTTTGGCTTGTTTGGACTGCTTGGCGCTTCTACCATAGTTTTTTCCGTAGTTTGTCTTTGCCAACCTTTACCAGTGTATAATCCTCCACTGTTGCCAGTGGTAAGGATTGAGGCTGCTTGAGTACTGGGCCAATGTAGGGTCATCACACACCAGACCAGGCTTTTCTATTTCCACCTGTCTTTTGTTACATGTAGTCTCAGGTAGTAGTAAAACCAGACCCCTTATTGCAAGGTAGGGAAAGGTTTTTCTTCAAGGAAGCTTTTTTTTAGTGCCAAAAAAGAAAATGCTTGGAGACCAGTTTTTGATCTTACTTTCCTAAACCTGTTTGTAGTAGTGCCCAAGTTCCAAATGATGTCACTTTACAACTTGTTACCTCTTCTTCCTCATTCAAGTTTCCTGGTAACAATAGATTTAAAAGATGCTTATCATCACACACCTATTCATCCAGACTTCAGTCTTTTGTTTAGGTTCTGTATGTCTTGATGACATTATCAGTTATCTGTCTTCCCCTTTGGACTATCCACTGTACTACAAGTGTTCACAAAGTGTCTGGCTCCATTTATAGCTGATAGCAGGCTACAAGTTATTTAGCTGGATTGCTTGTTTGGCTTGCTTGCTGTACTCTGCCTGAATATTGCTAATCTTTGTATACATTTTATTTTCAATTGAAGTTTTTCATTTAAGGTTTGGTTATATCTGTTTTGTATCTTATACTTGTATTACATTTGTTTTGTTTTCTGTTCTGTTGAAGTTTTAAGCGGTGTTGGCTAGGGTCAGTTAGAAAAGTTAGCAAAGCACTCCTTTGCAAACTATGAATAACATCAGCTAATTAGTGGGAGGAGCTAAGAAATAACATTATTTATTTAGTTAGAAATAACTCTATTTAGCTGGAGTGCTTGTTTGGCTTGCTTGCTGTACTCTGCCTGAATACTGTTGATCTCTGTCTGCATTCTATTTTTCCCACCCACTCACCCAGCTGCTGTTGCATTCTTAAACTTGGAGAATTTTGAGTTGCCCGTCCTGCTATAAATCTGATTTTGGACACACCTCCCTGTCCTATCTCATCGGCTCATTCTGCTGAGTAGAGAGATCATTTAGGAAGGCCACCCCCCTTAGGTTCTTAACCTTGAATTTTCTTCTGTTTCCTCCCTTCCCACTTTAACTTAAAAATTGCACTTTATTCAGCTGCTTTTACTGGATTTGTGTTTCTTCCTACTTTATTACATTATTTTGCTTTTGCTGGTTGTTCTTAAAATTTTTCAATTGCATTTATTCAGCTGCATTTATTACTGTTTATTAGTAGCCTGATTAAATTGTAATGGTTATTCTATGCCTCTTAGTTTTGGTTTAAGCAATTTGGCTTCAGACCCATTGTTTTACATTAATAAGGTTTGTGGTCTACACACTTGTGGCAGGAGAGGTAGCTTACATCCTTCTATTTTGGGAATTGTTGGTTGAAGTCTTAGTGTGTTTGTTAATCTAAAAGTGTCTTAGTTCTGGTTTAAGTGCTTGGGCTTCAGGCCAGTTATTTTACATTAAGAAGGTTTGTGGTCTGCATTCTTGTGGGATGAGAGGGCATCCTCTGCCCTTCTGAGGTGGGAAATGCTAGTTGAAGGCTTATTGTGTCTGCTTATTTGAAGTGCTTTTTCCCCTGAAATTGTTGCACTTTTCTGTAGCATAGACTAGATTCAGACCTGCTGAATCTAGTTCTGTTTGTATGACTTGAGCACTAAACTAGGCCATCTTTTGTTGGAGAGGGTTCCCTGCACCCTAGTGGCATGAGTGTGCAGTTGGAACTCATCTGATTGAAGGTTTCTGGAACGGGGCTCAGTTTTGAGCTTTTACTTGGTTAATTTGTTTACATCAGTTTGCTCTTATTTGCTACAAAAGAACTGGGTTTTCATATGTTTGTGCTTCTTTGAGCATTGTGTACTGCTGAGCAGTGGTGGGCATCATTGGCAGTTATAGACGCAAACACTTCTCCCTGCAAATTTTCCCTTAGTACTCTGCTGGTGCTCTATCAGTGAGTTCTCAAGATTGTCCCTCACTGACAGGTGATACATTCAGTGAAGCTTCTGAGGTACCAATTCAGATCCTACCCACTAGCCCTTCATATTTTTGGTCCACTTCTCCTGTCCTGTACTTTACCTGGTCATTCCTTTCCTCTCCCTGTTTTCTGACCACATCAACTTGCCTAACATTATGGATGGGCAATTTCCCACAGTTTCTCCAGCCAGCCTGGTCCATATGGGTAACCTGAGGCAATGTAGCAATTGCCTCATGTACACTGACAATGCACTTCTTCCAATCCACACACAAATTCATTATGTGACAGATGCATCTATATCAAGAACCTAGAATCCAGCTTCTCTTGCTCACCAGTCAGTTCATCTAATACTACCAGGTTGTCAGCATGCACACCTCACCTCTTGCACCCACCAAACCAACAACACATAAACCTACATATGCAGATATCTTACCAGAAGCTTACTTAAACATTAGAGACATCCCAAACACAAACACAAGCACGATTCACATAATACATCCTCTACATAACATAGCACACATAATATATCACACATCAGTGTCTCACCAGTCAAGGCCCTAAGGCATAACACAAAAACAAACATCTTGGTCATAGGCGACTCAGTTGTGAGACACACAGATGTCCCTCTCACCAGGATGGATAAGGAAAATGTCACGGTCAGCTGTATGTCAGGTGCCAGGATCTGCCATATTACACACACACTCAAGTCTGTCAACAACAAGCACTGTTATGACTCCTTCATAGTCCATGTTGATGTAAATGACTTGAGATGTACCTCACTGGACTGTATGGAGAGAGACATGACTGAGCTCTCAGATTATGTGTCTCATGCAGGTATGTCCCTAGCCTTAAGCAGCATTTTACATTTGCCTAAGATGATACCTCAGTACAAACAGAAAATGATTGACTGGCTTAGTTTCTGGTTTCATTCAAAGGGGATCCAGTATCTGTCTGCCTGGGATGACATGGTCAACGGACCTTCATGCACTGCCGGGGATGGTCTTCATCTGTCACCCTTGGGATTTTGGTTACTTGCTAATGCTCTAGACAATGTCACAAGAACACAATTCTTGATGTAAAAACACCATCTAAAAACAACCTCCAGGTTATGCTGCTAAACCCTAGGAGTCTAAACCAGAGACTGCACTCACTGGAAGCAGTCCTCACATTGGAAGATGCTGACATTTGTGCAGTCACTAAGACCTGGTTCAAGGTTGCAGAGAGCACCCTAGCTATACCAGGTTACATTTCCTTCCACACATTCAGACCACAAACAGTAGGTGTGAGAACTAAAGGAGGCGGTGCATCAGTATTCATTAAAGATAAATGCACCTCTAAATTGATTAAACAGCACAATTCCCCTTGAATTACTTCAGGTTCAATTGACTGTAGATAAGACCCCTCTTCAGGTCATTGCCAGGTATAGGATCCCCCCCCCCATGAATCAGGGCATCCACTCAGCCTACTTGGATCTACTTGAGTCAATCAAGATACAACACAACACCCTGGTTTTGGGTGACTTTAATTACCCATCGATTGACAGCTCAAAGGCTCTTGGACTTTGTTAACTCAAATGCCTTGGACCAGCTGGATGACACACCCACAATGGGCTCAAACATCCTGGATATGGTGTTTACCAACATGGGGGACCGGATCACTGCATCCCCGCCCATGTGACCATCCCTGGTGAAATCTGACCACAAATCAGTCTTGCTAGAAATAACTATAACATAAGATCCCCCCTTAGCAACAACTAGACTAAAAAACATCTCTAAGGCCAATTACAAGCTCTTATGTGACAGCATAAATAGCTTAATAGCCCCTCTCCCTACTGATGGAAGAGACACCTATGCTGAGTTATACACCAATGATTTATACAAACACCTCTACAATTGTATTGTCTCTGCAATACCTGATAGAACCAAAGCAAGATCTTCAAGGAAACACAAACTTGCTTGGAGGACAACTACTATTAATAGGCTATATAATACAAAAAGAAACTGCTGTCTAAGAGTAGGAAGGAATGGTCTCAAAACTGGAAACACTCCCTTCTCAACTTAAAAAAGCAAATAAGGCTCCTAGTGAAGTCCTCCAAAGCTGACTACAAATCCAGTTAGCTTCCCTAACTAAGGATACCCACAAAGCTTTCTTTAATAACATCTGTAACCTCAAAGGTAAGGCCAGATTTGTGCTGAACTCATAGTTAATGGTATTACATATACAGAGCTGGTGGATATAGCAAACCTACTGACTGATAGGTTCAGTGAAAATTTCACTCCCCAGTCCTCCCTGCCACACATACCCCAAAGTATCACTAACACCTGTCCCCCACCTAGTATCTCTGAGGAGTTGGTCTTAAACACTCTCTCTAACCAAAAACACAGCCTGTATTGGACCAGACAAAATCCTGGACTGTGCTTTACATTGGTTAAAACAGGGATTAGTGCCACCTTTCTGCATGCTTTTCAATCACAGCCAAGCACTGGCTTCATCCCAATGGAATGGAAAACCTTTGCACAAAGGGAGTGCGTCCATAGACCCTGGGAACTACAGACCTATTAACCTGAACAACCTTATCTGCAAGGCCATGGAATGAATCATTATGGACCTTATTAACAAAGATAGAGAAAATCTCCAAATCCTCGACCCCACCCAGTTTGGCTTTGTCAAGAAAAGAGCATGTCATTTAAACATTGGTGGACTTCCTCAAGACAGTCACCAAAGCCCTAGATGAGGGTAAATCTGTGCATATGGCCTACATAGACTTAGCCAAGGCCTTTGACACAATTCCCCACTCAGGAATCATTGATAAACTCAGCCAGCTGGGTATCAACCCATATATTATCAGGTGAGTTGCAAATTGTCTCACTAATAGAACTCATAAGGTCAAAATAGGGGACTCCACCTCCTCCAGCAGACCCACAAGCAGTGGTGTTCCACAGGGTACAGTTCTGGGACCCTACTGTTCGGAATCTACTTATCCAAAGTACAGGCTAACACTAAAGGACTGTGGCTGAGAAGGTTTGCTGATGACTGTAAACTAGGAGTGATCATTGAAATCCCTAGTGATGTCAACATCCTGCAAGAAGGTCTTACGCAGACTAATGGCTGGTGCCAAAGTCATGGTCTTAAACTTAATGCAAAAAAATGCATTATCAACCCCTTCAGCAATGGCAATGTTCCTGCAAACTACCACATCAGTAGCAATTACTCTAAGCACACAGTCAGTGGTGAGAGATCTGGGCACACAGGTCGACAGCAACCTTAACTTTGATTACCATGTCTCCACAGTGGTAAGAAGAGCATTTTATATTGCTCATCTTATAAGTAAGGGCATTGCCTCCAGAAAAAAGAGGTTATAACCCCCCTGTACTCTTTCCTCATCAGGCCAATAATAGAGTGCAATGCTCCCTTTGGTGTGTTTCTTTCCAAATGCCAACAGCAATTGGAGAGACCACAAAGGTTCCTTACAAAGAAAATTCAGAGTCTTCAAGATCTGTCTTACATGGACATACTGAAATCATTGTTCCTTTACTCTATGTCTTACAGACTGCTCAGAGGTGACCTGCGCCTTGCATATAGAGCAATTTCTAACCTAGCTTTAATGGAAATGCTGCACATTCACAAGTGAAATGACACACGGGTCACTCACTCATATGACCTTAATCTGGTATGTGGCATCACCAGAAATTGCTGAAGAGACAGATTTATCTCACAGAGGTTGCCCCACCTTTGGAACAAGCTTCCTATTCATGTTAAACAAAGCTTCTCACTGGGCCTATTTAAGTGTAATTTGGATGATTGGATGGGTAACCAGAATTTTTTTAGTGTCTGCTTAAACCAGAAACCTTTGGGAACACTGGTTGAACTTGGCTAGGCTTGTAAGGGCCTAGTAACCTCCTATAATCCTATGAACCTATATTTTTCCATATTTAGATGACTTGTTTATCATTGCAAAGTCTTTGCCAAAGTGACAGGAATCTGTCACTTGGGTGAAATATCTCCTTCACAAACTGGGGTTTAAAGAGAACATTACAAAGTCTTTTTGACTACATTAAATAGGATTGTATTCCCAGTGTGTCAACTAGGCACCTTCCTTCAAAACACTTTTTTTTCCAAAGGAAAAAAAAGATCTATATCGAGTTATATTTCTAAGATTTTCCACTCAGATTTCAGTCACTGTGAAGGAATACCACCTCAGGAATTTGGGTTCTCATGCTACCCCTGGCAAGACTCCACATGAAAACTATACAATGGCATCTGAAGTCTCTTTGGTCCCAGTACCTACATCCTTTGTCTTTTTAAATTCCAGTGCTGGGGTTTGTCACAAGAGAAATCTCTTGGTGGAGACAGCAAATATTCTTAAAACCAGGTGTCTCCTTCTCTGCTTCTGTTACAAAGCAGTCAGTCAACACAGATGCCTTGGACTTTGCTTGGGGATCTGTTTCAGGAGGGATAAAGGTGGAATGTATGTGGGACACCAAAAATAGATACAAGCACGTAAATATAAAAGAGATGCTTGCCTTGATCAACGCACTCAACTATATGAATCATCTTTGGTTCCTCCGACTTCTACAAGTTGTAACAGACAATACCATAGTCATGTGGTACCATAGTCATGTGGTACATCAACAAGCAAGGAGGAGCCAGACTAGCCATGTTCATTTGGGATATAGATTTACAGCACAGTTTTAGTCTACAGGCATCTGACATTCTGAGAGAGCAAAACTCTGTTGTAGACAAGCTGAGCAGGACAAGGACAGAACTTTATGAATGGAAACTAGATTGGAGGATCTTCCAATATTTGATCCATCTGTGGGGAGTTCCTCAAGTAGACTTTTGCCTCCTTTCTTAATAATCAGCTGGCAATATTCTGTTCCAGAATCTCATGTAAAAAGGCCTAGAAGACAGATTCCTTTTCCTTTCCTTGGACCGGAATGTTCCTGTAAGCTTTTCCACCCTTGACACAGATATCCAGAAGGAATCTCTTAAGATCATTGTGTTGACTCCTTTCTGGCCCAGGTAACAGTGGTTCTCCCTTCTTTTGGAAATGGACAAGGGCCATTCCCACAAGCTTCCTCACAGAATGGATTAACTCACACAAGAACATGGGTGTTTGATACACCCCATAAATCATCTTCAGTTGACTGCCTGAATGATAGGGTCTTAATTCCCTTTAGGCACCTGTTTGTGAGGACATGCAACAAGTACTAATGGGGCAAGAAAGCATGCTACTAGAAAATCCAGAAACTCATACATTAGCAAATGGAAAAGATTTTCTAGTTGTTGTCAACAAAATAACCAGCACCCATTCGCAGGTAGTTGTTCTCTGATTTTACAGAACTTGTGCAAGTTACTATCCTATGGCCCTTCTTACTCTCCATCAAGTTTCATTTATCAGCCATTTCAGCATGTCTGACCATGGACTCTGTTCTTATAATGCATTCTCATATAAAATAGTTTTGAAATGGGTTTTGCATAAAAAGGCATCCAAGAAACTGGCAGCCCCTCCTTGGGATCTTACGTTTTTGTTAGAGATTAGCATTTACTCTATTTGAATCTGCTAATCTGATTGACTTGAGGTTCTTAACATGGAAAACAGCTTTACTGACTACTCTGGCTTCTGCAAGAAAGGTGAGTCAACCCTGTTTCATTTTCTACTGAGATAGATTTTCTTGGAGAACTAATCATTCTTTTATGCTTAAAGTGGTTTCTAAGTTTACTTTATGCCAGAGTATCCATCTCCCTATTTTCTGTCCTGAACCTAAAAATGAATGCAAAAGGATACTCCATTTCTTGGATGTCCACAGACAACTCAGGTACTATCTTGACAGAACCAAATCTTTCAGATCAGATCTTTGACTTAGTTGTTTATTTCTTGTGAAGGTAAGAACATGGGACACCCTGTGTGAAAGCAGTCTATTTCCAAATGGTTGTCTAAGGCTATTTCCTTTTGTTATACTCACCAATATTCCAGGCAAGATCAAGCTCCACTCTAACAGGGCCTTGATTTCATCTGTAGCTTTTTGGAAAGGGTTGGATTTTAGAAGTATTCTAGAAACTAAAACTTGGTCAGCTGTACATACTTTTACAAAGAACTATAAACTTGATTCTTTCTCTAGGCCTAGATCAGGCTTTGCTAGGACATTCTGCAGGGGCTCCTAGGCAATTCTCTTTCCACCTACCAGGTGTAGTAAGCTAGGGCAATCTCATAGGCGCCGGAACCATAGGGGGAGGGAGTGACCCACCACTTTTACAGCTGCAAGAGCTCATGTGTGCATCCCACGTTATTTAAACATAAAAGTGCACGGAAACAACTACTTGATCACATCAAGCCTACTGGCAGATCATCCATGGTGAGGAGAGGTAATTATGTGTTTCCCCCAAGGCTGTCCATTTATTTATTCAGTCACTGGTGTGCTCCATTTATTTATGTAAGTAGCCGGTGCTCCTTTTATATTTATGTAAGTAGCTAGTGCTCTGTTTTGTTTATGTAAGTAGCTGTTGCTCCATTTATATAAGTATCTGGTGCTCCATTTATATAAGTAGCTGGTGCTCTGTTTTGTTTATATAAGTAGCTGGTAATCTGTTTCGTTTATATAAGCAGCTAGTGCTCCATTTTGTTGTTTATATAAGTAGTTGATGCTCCATTTTGTTTATATAAGTAGCTGGTGCTCCATTTATATAAGTACCTGGTGCTCTGTTTTGTTTATATAAGTAGCTGGTGCTCAGTGTTGTTGCTTATATAAGTAGCTGATGCTCCATTTTGTTTATATAAGTAGCTGGTGCTGCATTTATATAAGTAGCTGGTGCTCCATTTTGTTTATATAAGTAGCTGGTGCTCCATTTATATAAGTAGCTGGTGCTCCATTTTGTTTATATAAGTAGCTGGCGTTCCATTTATATAAGCAGCTGGTGCTCTGTTTTGTTTATATACGTAGCTGGTGCTCCATTTATATAAGTAGCATGTGTGTGCATGTATGTGCGTGTGTTACATTTAACTGGTGGTTAGAATTTCTGGTGTTCCATTTTGTTTATATAAGTAGCTGCTGCTCCATTTATATAAGTAGCTGGTGCTTTGTTTTGTTTATATAAGTAGCTGGTGCTCCATTTTGTTTATAGAAGTAGCTGGTGCTCCATTTTGTTTATATAAGTAGCTGGTGCTCCATTTTGTTTATATAAGTAGCTGGTGCTCCATTTATATAAGTAGCTGGTGCTCTGATTTGTTTATATAAGTAGCTGGTGCTCCATTTATATAAGTAGCTGGTGCTTTGTTTTGTTTATATAAGTAGCTGGTGCTCTGTTTTGTTTATATAAGTAGCTGGTGCTCCATTTATATAAGTAGCTGGTCCACCATTTTGTTTATATAAGTAGCGGCTGCTCCATTTATATAAGTATCTGGTGCTTTGTTTTGTTTATATAAGTAGCTGGTGCTCTGTTTTGTTTATATAAGTAGCTGGTTCTCCATTTATATAAGTAGCTGGTGCTCCATTTTGTTTATATAAGTAGCTGGTGCTCCATTTATATAAGTAGCTGGTGCTCCATTTATATAAGTAGCTGGTGCTCTGTTTTGTTTATATAAGTAGCTGGTGCTCCATTTATATAAGTAGCTGGTGCTCCATTTATATAAGTAGCGTGTGTGTGTGTGTGTGTGTGTGTGTGTGTGCGTGTGTGTGCGTGTGCATGCGTGTGTGTGTGTGTGTGTGTGTGTGTGTGTGTGTGTGTGTGTGTGTGTGTGTGTTACATATAACTGGTGGTTAGAATTTCTGGTGTTCCATTTTGTTTATATAAGTACCTGGTGTTCTGTTTATATAAGTAGCTGGTGCTCTGTTTTGTTTATATAAGTAGCTGGTGCTCTGTTTTGTATATATAAGTAACTGGTGCTCCATTTATATAAGTAGCATGTGTGTGTGTAAAATGCCAAAGTTACATTTAACTGTTGGTTAGTATTTGTGGTGCTCCATTTTGTTTATATATGTTTTGTGTGTGTTTCTGAGGCTCAAACCCTGTACCTTAGGTAGAGGAGCCTGCATTCTCTACCCACACTACCAGTTACGATTCAGGGAGTTTAGTCCATAGGTCTAAACTCTTTAGATTTTCACAAAATATTCGGCTCATACATTTGGCCTGTTCCTCTTAAAATTTGTGGTTTTCTGGCAAATCAGTGTGAATGGAATTCACTAAATAATGATAGCTCTTTCAGTCTTCCTATCTTTTTTGGAAACACATGGTAACACAAAACACTGTTTTAGCAACTTTCTAAGATTATATAAGCAATATTTAAAATGTGTCCCTGGTTTTAGGCCTTTGCTCTCCCCCCAAATAAATTTTGGCTTTTTCCAGATTTCTTCTGCTGTGAAATTGAGTGGTTCACTTATGTCAAGTGGGCAGTGCAGTGGTAGTGTTGTCGCCTCCCAGCAAGAGGTTTTCTGCTTTGATCCTTGGCTGTGGAGTCTGTATAGCCTCCCTGTGTTTGTGTGGGTTTCTTCTGGGTGCTCCAATTTCCTCTCATGGTACAAAGACATGCATCTGGAGCATTTCTCCCTGGGCATCTGCTGAAAATTGGCTTAGTTCTAAGTTGGACTTTCCTGTTAAATAAAAAAAATTTACAAGGAGCTGAGAGCTTCGGGGGAAGAGAAGTTTATTACTGCTTATTCCAAGTCTGTTTGCATTGTTAGTAGCACAACAGGTAGTATTTTGATGCAAAAGGCTTTGGGTTCTACTCCCACAGTATGCAGATGGATCGCAGATACTGTACTATGCTGTACTTTAAAGGGAGTGGATGCTGCAGTCCTGTGAATGTCCTCCTTTGGAGGAATTACTTAGTAACTATGAACTTGTTATCAGTTTGCCATCCATTCCCTATTGCAATATTACTAGCTCATCATTTTTTTAATGTAACATAGGCAAATTATTCTTCAAGGGCAACAGACACTTTATTTGTAGATGAAACAATGAAATATAAATTTGTTTCCTAGCAGCAACCTCTTCAGTAGTTACAGATCCCTTTAATGTGGAATTATTTAGATGACTTCCTTCTGCAGAACATTTGCATATTTACTGATATTGGTGGATTGTAATGGCATGTATGAGTGGCCTTTTATGGTGGAAATTTTCTGCAATGGGTAGTTTTGACATTATTAGTTCATACATTTTGTTTCATTGCTTACTAGAAGACTATTCAAAACTACAAATTTAAAACACATTCTAACAACTAGTGCTGTATTATACAAGGAATATAATTTAATACAATCAGGAAGCTGAATCAAAGAATGCATACATGTATGCATGGCCTTAACATGTGTTTGGAAACAGCCCAGAGGAAAGTGTGAAAGGCTCAAAATCATAGGAAAATTTTAAGATTTAGTCTTGTTACCAAAGCAATGGAGGAAGGTAAAACAGTTCACACCACATTACCTTGACCTGGCCAAGCCTTTTGACATAATCCCTTACTCAGGTGTAGTACAAAAGATGAATAATGTAGGAGCAAACATTTACATCACTAGCTGGATTGCCAACTTGCTCACAGGATGAAGGGGATCAAAATAGGGGAAGAGACCAGTCACCAATGGAGTCCCCCAGGGTTTGGTGCTGAGACGTTTTCTGTTTGGCATATACATCTCAAAAGTAAAAGGAAATACCAAAGGGCTTTGGCCGGCTAAGTTTGAGTTGACTGCAAGCTAGGAGCAGTTACTGAATCCCTAAATGACTCAACCATCATGTAGGAAGGTTTGTCCCAAATAATAATGGTGTCAAAATCATGACGATGCCCTCTGATAACTGACCCAATTATTTGGCATTTGAGAACTTGTGGGCACAGTGACCTAACTTTTGACCAACATGTGCCCAGTGTCATAAGAAAGCCTTTCTATATTGCACAGCTTATAAACAAATTGATTGTGACTAGATCTAGAGATGTTGTTGTTCCTCTTTACAAAGCTTTCATTAGGTCAATCGTTTTCTATAATGCCCACTTTGGCATGTATCTGTCCAGCCCCATGCAACAATTGGAATACCTTCAGAGATACCTTACTAAAAGGATACAAGTCCTAAACAAGAGGTCTTGCATGGACCACCTCAAAGATTTATTACTATACTCAGTATCCTACAGAGTGCTTAGAGGTAACATGTCTGGCATACAAGGCATCCTCTGTCTTAATACAGATGGACATACTGAACATCAGCAAGTCAGATGGCATTAGAAATACTCAGTCCAGGTATATAAACTGAATGTTGTGGAGAGATGGATATATATCACAGAGGCTTCCACTGTTCCAGAACAGACAATCCATACAAATAAAACAAAGCTCATCCGTCCATATTCAAATGCAACTTGGATCTAAGGATGGGTAATAGAAAATGTACTCCAGGATTGCCCCTCATACAACTAATTGATACAGGCAGTTCCTAAATGCTGCACCCCTTACAAGGGTCCACTCAAATTATCTATGGTATGACCACAGTTATTCTCACTAGGGCTAATATACAATTATCAGTCATGGGATAGGTAAGACCAATCAGAAAATATTAATTCAAGCACCAAAAGGGAATTGGCTAAACTTAAAATGTCCTCCAAGTGAACCTATGTTGTGGTAGTAAATAGTTATAAAAAAATTGCCCTTTTTAGATCACTAAGTGCTCCACTCACCCTCCGCCTCCCACCAGTCTTCAACAGCTTCCGGCAGTTATGGGCAATCTACCCCTATAACTAAGGATACTGTGGCAGAGATCAATATGATGAACAGAGTACAGTTGTGTAAGCAAATTTACCAGAACAGTAGATGTTATAATGATCACTGCTGCAGTAGCTATTTCCTCCCCCCACCCCCATCCTTGCTTTCTGGTGTGTTGTTTATGCCAGACTGTGACTACTTCTTCTTCTTCTTCTTTCGGCTTTATCCCGGTTAGGGATCGCCACAGCGGATCACCTGTCCGCACATTGAATGGCAGTGGAGTTTTACGGTGTCGAGTTGCCAGCCCGGCACCCAACCTTCCACAGAAGGCACACTCACATGCACACCTAGGGCCAATTTAGAGTGTCCAATCCACCTGCAGCATGTCTTTGGAATGTGGGAGGAAACTGGAGCACCTGGAGGAAACCCACGCGACCACAGGGAGGACATGCAGACTCCGCACAGAAGGCACCCCAGCCGAGGATCAAACCGGAGAACCTCTTGCTGTGAGGCGGCAATACTAACCACTGCACCACCGTGGCCGCCCCCAGACTGTGACTACTTACTTATACTTATTTTTTTTGTTGAGCGCAGCATTGTTTTTTCAGGGCTTGGCGTACCTCTCTCTCTCTATTGGCATTAAAGCTCTGAAGGGCAGCCAAATCCATCTTTTTAGTCAGTCTAGCTTGAGCTGACTGATAGTTTGGGCATGTGAAAGGTGCCCTGAAGCTTTGCATGCTGGCCATCTGTTATACCTTTGTCAAGATATAACCCATACAGCTAGGACTACTGCATTAGTGATCATTCATCACCTACTGTTATGGCAAGTTTACTTAGATATAACCCATACAGCTAGGACTACTGCAACAGTGATCTTTCAACACCTACTGTTATGGCACGTTTACTTAGATATAACCCATACAGCTAGGACTACTGCGGCAGTGATCATTCAACACCTACTGTTATGGCAAGTTTACTTAGATATAACCCATACAGCTAGGACTACTGCAGCTGTGATCATTCAACACCTACTGCTATGGCAAGTTTACTTAGATATAACCCATACAGCTAGGACTACTGCAGCAGTGATCATTCAACCCCTACTGTTATGGCAAGTTTACTTAGATATAACGTATACAGCTAGTACTACTGCAGCAGTGATCTTTCAACACCTACTGTTATGGCACATTTACTTAGATATAACCAATACAGCTAGGACTACTGCAGCAGTGATCATTCAACACCTACTGTTATGGCACGTTTACTTAGATATAACGCATACAGCTAGGACTACTGCAGCAGTGATCATTCAACACCTACTGTTATGGCAAGACTTACTTAGATATATCCCATACAGCTAGGACTACAGCAGCAGTGATCATTCAACACCTACTGTTATGGCAAATTTACATATATATAACCCATAGAGCTAGGACTACTGCAGCAGTGATCATTCAACACCTACTGTTACGGCAAGTTTACTTAGATATATCCCATACAGCTAGGACTACTGCAGCAGTGATCATTCAACCCCTACTGTTATGACAAGTTTACTTAGATATATAACCCATACAGCTAGGACTACTGCAGCAGTGATCATTCAACACCTACTGTTATGGCAAGTTTACTTAGATAAAACCCATACAGCTAGGACTACTACAGCAGTGATCATTCAACAGCTACTGATATGGCAAGTTTACTTAGGTATAACCCATACAGCTAGGACTACTGCAGCAGTGATCACTCAACCCCTACTGTTATGGCAAGTTTACTTAGATATAACCCATACAGCTAGGACTACTGCAGCAGTGATAATTCAACACCTACTGTTATGGCAAGTTTACTTACATATAACCCATACAGATAGGACTACTGCAGCAGTGATCATTCAACACCTACTGTTGTGGCAAGTTTAATTAGATATAACCCATACAGCTACAACTACTGCAGCAGTGATCATTCAACACCTACTATTATGGCAAGTTTACTTAGATATAACCCATACAGCTAGGACTACTGCAGCAGTGATCATTCAACACATAATGTTATGTAAAGTTTACTTAGATATAACCCATACAGCTAGAACTACTGCAGCAATGATCATTCAACCCCTACTGTTATGGCACATTTACTTAGATATAACCCATACAGCTAGGACTACTGCAGCATTGATCATTCAACACATGTTGTTATGTCAAATTTACTTAGATATAACCCATACAGCTAGGACTACTGCAGCAGTGATCATTCATCACCTACTGTTATGGCAAGTTTACTTATATATAACCCATACAGCTAGGACTACTGCAGCAGTGATAATTCAACACCTACTTTTATGGTAAGTTTACTTAGATATAACCCATACAGCTAGGACTACTGCAGCAGTGATCATTCAACACATACTGTTATGGCAAGTTTACTTAGATATAACCCATACAGCTAGGACTACTGCAGCAGTGATCATTCAACACCTACTGTTATGGCAAGTTTACTTAGATATAACCCATACAGCTAGGACTACTGCAGCAGTGATCATTCAACACCTACTGTTATGGCAAGTTTACTTAAATATAACCCATAGAGCTAGGACTACTGCAGCAGTGATCATGCAAAAGCTACTGTTATGGAAAGTTTACTTAGATATATCCCATACAGCTAGGACTACTGCAGCAGTGATCATACAACACCTACTGTTATGGCAAGTTTACTTAGATATAACCCATACAGCTAGGACTACTGCAGCAGTGATCATTCAACCTCTACTGTTATGGCAGGTTTACTTGGATATAACCCATACAGCTAGGACTACTGCAGCAGTGATCATTCAACCTCTACTGTTATGGCAGGTTTACTTGGATATAACCCATACAGCTAGGACTGCTGCAGCAGTGATTATTCAACACCTACTGTTATGGCAAGTTTACTTAGATATATCTCATACAGCTAGGACTACTGCAGCAGTGATCATTCAACCCCTACTGTTATGGCAAGTTTACTTAGATATAACCCATACAGCTAGGACTACTGCAGCAGTGATCATTCAACACCTACTCTTATGGCAAGTTTACTTAGATATAACCCATACACTTAGGATGACTGCAGCAGTGATCATTCAACACCTACTGTTATGGCAAGTTTACTTAGATATAACCCATACAGCTAGGACTACTGCAGCAGTGATCATTCAACACATACTGTTATGGCAAGATTACTTAGATATAACCCATACACTTAGGATGGATGACTGCAGCAGTGATCATTCAACACCTACTGTTATGGCAAGTTTACTTAGCTATAACCCATACAGCTAGGACTACTGCAGCAGTGATCATTCAACACCTACTGTTATGGCAAGTTTACTTAGATATAACCCATACAGCTAGGACTACTGCAGCAGTGATCATTCAACACCTACTGTTAGGGCAAGTTTACTTAGATATAACCCATACAGCTAGGACTACTCCAGCAGTGATCATTCAACACCTACTGTTATGGCAAGTTTACTTAGATATAACCCATACAGCTAAGACTACTGCAGCAGTGATCATTCAACCCATACTGTTATGGCACGTTTACTTAGATATAACCCATGCAGCTAGGACTACTGCAGCAGTGAGCATTCAACACCTACTGTTATGGTAAGTTTAGTTAGATATAACCCATACAGCTAAGACTACTGCAGCAGTGATCATTCAACACCTACTGTTATGGCAAGTTTACTTAGATATACCCCATACAGCTAGGACTACTGCAGCAGTGATCATTCAACACCTATTGTTATGACAAGTTTACTTAGATATATCCCATACAGCTAGGACTACTGCAGCAGTGATCATACAACACCTACTGTTATGGCAAGTTTACTTAGATATAACCCATACAGCTAGGACTACTGCAGCAGTGATAATTCAACCTCTACTGTTATGGCAGGTTTACTTAGATATAACCCATACAGCTAGGACTACTGCAGCTGTGATCATTCACTCCCTACTGTTATGGCAAGTTTAGTTAGACATAACCCATACAGCTAGGACTGCTGCAGCAGTGATCATTCAACACCTACTGTTGTGGCAAGTTTACTTAGATATATCCCATAAAGCTATGACTACTGCATCAGTGATCATTCAACACCTACTGTTATGGCAAGTTTACTTAGATATAACCCATACAGCTAGGACTACTGCAGCAGTGATCATTCAACCCCTACTGTTATGGCAACTTTACTTAGATATAACCCATACAGCTAGGACTAATGCAGCAGTGATCATTCAACACTCTACTGTTATGGCAAGATTACTTAGATATAACCCATACACTTAGGATGACTGCAGCAGTGATCATTCAACACCTACTGTTATGGCAAGTTTACTTAGCTATAACCCATACAGCTAGGACTACTGCAGCAGTGATCATTCAACACATACTGTTATGGCAAGTTTACTTAGATATAACCCATGCAGCTAGGACTACTGCAGCAGTGATCATTCAACACCTACTGTTATGGCAAGTTTACTTAGATATAACCCATACAGCTAAGCCTACTGCAGCAGTGATCATTCAACCCCTACTGTTATGGCAAGTTTACTTAGACATAACCCATACAGCTAGGACTACTGCAGCAGTGATAATTCAACACCTACTATTGAGGCAAGTTTACTTAGATATAACCCATACAGCTCGGACTACTGCAGCAGTGATCATTCAACACCTACTGTTATGGTAAGTTTACTTAGCTATAACCCATAAAGCTGGGACTACTGCAGCAGGCATCATTCAACACCTACTGTTATGGCAAGTTTACTTAGATATAACCCATACAGCTAGGAATACTGCAGCAATGATCATGCAACACCTACTGTTATGGCAAGTTGACTTAGACATAACCCATACAGATAGGACTACTGCAGCAGTGATCATTCAACACCTACTGTTATGGCAAGTTTACTTAGCTATAACCCATACAGCTAGGACTACTGCAGCAGGGATCATTCAACACCTACTGTTATGGCAAGTTTACTTAGAAATAACCCATACAGCTACAACTACTGCAGCAGTGATCATTCAACACCTACTGTTATGGCAAGTTTACTTAGCTATAACCCATACAGCTAGGACAACTGCAGCAGTGATCATTCAACACCCTAGTGTTATGGAAAGTTTACGTAGATATAACCCATACAACTAGGACTACTGCAGCAGTGATCATTCAACACCTCCTGTTATGTCAAGTTTACTTAGATATATCCCATACAGCTAGGACTACTGCAGCAGTGATCATTCAACACCTCATGTTATGTCAAGTTTACTTAGATATACCCCATACAGCTAGGACTACTGCAGCAGTGATCATTCAACACTTACTGTTATGTCAAGTTTACTTAGATAAAACCCATACAGCTAGGACTACTACAGCAGTGATCATTCAACAGCTACTGTTATGGCAAGTTTTCTTAGATATAACCCATGCAGCTAGGACTACTGCAGCAGTGATCATTCAACACCTACTGTTGTGGCAAGTTTACTTAGATATAAACCATACAGCTACAAGTACTGCAGCAGTGATCATTCAACACCTACTATTATGGTACGTTTACTTAGATATAACCCATACAGCTAGGACTACTGCAGCAGTGATCATTCAACACATAATGTTATGTAAAGTTTACTTAGATATAACCCATACAGCTAGAACTACTGCAGCAATGATCATTCAACCCATACTGTTATGGCACGTTTACTTAGATATAACCCATACAGCTAGGAGTACTGCAGCAGTGATGATTCAACACCTACTGTTATGGCAAGTTTACTTATATATAACCCATACAGCTAGGACTACTGCAGCAGTGATAATTCAACACCTACTTTTATGGTAAGTTTACTTAGATATAACCCATACAGCTAGGACTAATGCAGCAGTGATCATTCAACACCTACTGTTATGACAAGTTTACTTAGATATATCACATACAGCTAGGACTACTGCAGCAGTGATCATTCAACACCTACTGTTATGGCAAGTTTACTTAGATATAACCCATACAGCTAGGACTACTGCAGCAGTGACCATTCAACACATACTGTTATGGCAAGTTTACTTAGATATAACCCATACAGCTAGGACTACTGCAGCAGTGATCATTCAACCCCTACTGTTATGGCAACTTTACTTAGATATAACCCATACAGCTAGGACTACTGCAGCAGTGATCATTCAACACCCTACTGTTATGGCAAGATTACTTAGATATAACCCATACACTTAGGATGACTGCAGCAGTGATCATTCAACACCTACTGTTATGGCAAGTTTACTTGGCTATAACCCATACAGCTAGGACTACTGCAGCAGTGATCATTCAACACATACTGTTATGGCAAGTTTACTTAGATATAACCCATGCAGCTAGGACTACTGCAGCAGTGATCATTCAACACCTACTGTTATGGCAAGTTTACTTAGATATAACCCATACAGCTAGGACTACTGCAGCAGTGATCATTCAACACCTACTGTTATGGCAAGTTTACTTAGATATAACCCATACAGCTAGGAATACTGCAGCAATGATCATGCAACACCTACTGTTATGGCAAGTTTACTTAGACATAACCCATACAGATAGGACTACTGCAGCAGTGATCATTCAACACCTACTGTTATGGCAAGTTTACTTAGCTATAACCCATACAGCTAGGACTACTGCAGCAGGGATCATTCAACACCTACTGTTATGGCAAGTTTACTTAGAAATAACCCATACAGCTACAACTACTGCAGCAGTGATCATTCAACACCTACTATTATGGTACGTTTACTTAGATATAACCCATACAGCTAGGACTACTGCAGCAGTGATCATTCAACACATAATGTTATGTAAAGTTTACTTAGATATAACCCATACAGCTAGAACTACTGCAGCAATGATCATTCAACCCATACTGTTATGGCACGTTTACTTAGATATAACCCATACAGCTTGGAGTACTGCAGCAGTGATGATTCAACACCTACTGTTATGGCAAGTTTACTTATATATAACCCATACAGCTAGGACTACTGCAGCAGTGATAATTCAACACCTACTTTTATGGTAAGTTTACTTAGATATAACCCATACAGCTAGGACTAATGCAGCAGTGATCATTCAACACCTACTGTTATGACAAGTTTACTTAGATATATCACATACAGCTAGGACTACTGCAGCAGTGATCATTCAACCCCTACTGTTATGGCAACTTTACTTAGATATAACCCATACACTTAGGATGACTGCAGCAGTGATCATTCAACACCTACTGTTATGGCAAGTTTACTTGGCTATAACCCATACAGCTAGGACTACTGCAGCAGTGATCATTCAACACATACTGTTATGGCAAGTTTACTTAGATATAACCCATGCAGCTAGGACTACTGCAGCAGTGATCATTCAACACCTACTGTTATGGCAAGTTTACTTAGATATAACCCATACAGCTAGGACTACTGCAGCAGTGATCATTCAACACCTACTGTTATGGCATGTTTACTTAGATATAACCCACACAGCTAGGACTACTGCAGCAGTGATCATTCAACCCCCTACTGTTATGGAAACTTTACATAGATATAACCCATACAGCTAGGACTACTGCAGCCCTGATCATTCAACACCTACTGTTATGGCAAGTTTACTTAGAAATAACCCATACAGCTAGGACTACTGCAGCCCTGATCATTCAACACCTACTGTTATGGCAAGTTTACTTAGATATAACCCATACAGCTAGGACTACTGCAGCAGTGATCATTCAACCCCTACTGTTATGGCAAGTTTACTTAGATATAACCCATACAGCTAGGACTACTGCAGCAGTGATCATTCAACACCTACTGTTATGGCAAGTTTACTTAGACATAACCCATACAGCTAGGACTACCGCAGCAGTGATAATTCAACACCTACTGTTGAGGCAAGTTTACTTAGATATAACCCATGCAGCTCGGACTACTGCAGCAGTGATCATTCAACACCTACTGTTATGGTAAGTTTACTTAGCTATAACCCATACAGCTAGGAATACTGCAGCAATGATCATGCAACACCTACTGTTATGGCAAGTTTACTTAGACATAACCCATACAGCTAGGACTACTGCAGCAGTGATCATTCAACACCTACTGTTATGGCAAGTTTACTTAGCTATAACCCATACAGCTAGGACTACTGCAGCAGGGATCATTCAACACCTACTGTTATGGCAAGTTTACTTAGAAATAACCCATACAGCTACAACTACTGCAGCAGTGATCATTCAACACCCTACTGTTATGGAAAGTTTACGTAGATATAACCCATACCACTAGGACTACTGCAGCAGTGATCATTCAACACCTCCTGTTATGTCAAGTTTACTTAGATATATCCCATACAGGTAGGACTACTGCAGCAGTGATCATTCAACACCTCCTGTTATGTCAAGTTTACTTAGATATACCCCATACAGCTAGGACTACTGCAGCAGTGATCATTCAACACTTACTGTTATGTCAAGTTTACTTAGATAAAACCCATGCAGCTAGGACTACTACAGCAGTGATCATTCAACAGCTACTGTTATGGCAAGTTTACTTAGATATAACCCATACAGCTAGGACTACTGCAGCAGTGATCATTCAACACCTACTGTTGTGGCAAGTTTACTTAGATATAACCCATACAGCTACAAGTACTGCAGCAGTGATCATTCAACACCTACTATTATGGTACGTTTACTTAGATATAACCCATACATCTAGGACTACTGCAGCAGTGATCATTCAACACATGCTGTTATGTCAAGTTTACTTAGATATAACCCATACAGCCAGGACTACTGCAGCAGTGATCATTCAACACCTACTGTTATGGCAAGTTTACTTATATATAACCCATACAGCTAGGACTACTGCAGCAGTGATAATTCAACACCTACTTTTATGGTAAGTTTACTTAGATATAACCCATACAGCTAGGACTAATGCAGCAGTGATCATTCAACACCTACTGTTATGACAAGTTTACTTAGATATAACACATACAGCTAGGACTACTGCAGCAGTGATCATTCAACCCATACTGTTATGGCACGTTTACTTAGATATAACCCATGCAGCTAGGACTACTGCATCAGTGATCATTCAACACCTATTGCTATGACAAGTTTACTTAGATATATCCCATACAGCTAGGACTACTGCAGCAGTGATCATTCAACACCTACTGTTATGGCAAGTTTACTTAGATATAACCCATACAGCTAGGACTACTGCAGCAGTGATAATTCAACCTCTACTGTTATGCCAGGTTTACTTAGATATAACCCATACAGCTAGGACTACTGCAGCAGTGATCATTCACTCCCTACTGTTATGGCAAGTTTAGTTAGACATAACCCATACAGCTAGGACTGCTGCAGCAGTGATCATTCAACACCTACTGTTATGGCAAGTTTATTTAGATATATCTCATACAGCTAGGACTACTGCAGCAGTGCTCATTCAACACCTACTGCTATGGCAAGTTTACTTAGATATATCCCATAAAGCTACGACTACTGCAGCAGTGATCATTCAACACCTACTGTTATGGCAAGTTTACTTAGATATAACCCATGCAGCTAGGACTACTGCAGCAGTGATCATTCAACACCTACTGTTATGGCAAGTTTACTTAGCTATAACCCATACAGCTATGACTACTGCAGCAGTGATCATTCAACACATACTGTTATGGCAAGTTTACTTAGATATAACCCATGCAGCTAGGACTACTGCAGCAGTGATCATTCAACACCTACTGTTATGGCAAGTTTACTTAGATATAACCCATACAGCTAGGACTACTGTAGCTGTGATCATTCAACACCTACTGTTATGGCAAGTTTACTTAGACATAACCCATACAGCTAGGACTACTGCAGCAGTGATCATTCAACACCTACTGTTGTGGCAAGTTTACTTAGATATAACCCATGCAGCTCGGACTACTGCAGCAGTGATCATTCAACACCTACTGTTATGGTAAGTTTACTTAGCTATAACCCATAAAGCTGGGACTACTGCAGCAGGCATCATTCAACACCTACTGTTATGGCAAGTTTACTTAGAAATAACCCATACAGCTACAACTACTGCAGCAGTGATCATTCAACACCTACTGTTATGGCAAGTTTACTTAGATATAACCCATGCAGCTTGGACTACTGCAGCAGTGATCATTCAACACCTACTGTTATGGCAAGTTTACTTAGATATAACCCATGCAGCTCGGACTACTGCAGCAGTGATCATTCAACACCTACTGTTATGGCAAGTTTACTTAGATATAACCCATGCAGCTCGGACTACTGCAGCAGTGATCATTCAACACCTACTGTTATGGCAAGTTTACTTAGATATAACCCATACAGCTAGGACTACTGCAGCAGTGATCATTCAACCCCCTACTGTTATGGAAAGTTTACGTAGATATAACCCATACCACTAGGACTACTGCAGCAGTGATCATTCAACACCTCCTGTTATGTCAAGTTTACTTAGATATACCCCATACAGCTAGGACTACTGCAGCAGTGATCATTCAACACTTACTGTTGTGGCAAGTTTACTTAGATATAACCCATAGAGCTAGAACTACTGCAGCAATGATCATTCAACCCATACTGTTATGGCACGTTTACTTAGATATAACCCATACAGCTAGGACTACTGCAGCAGTGATCATTCAACACATGCTGTTATGTCAAATTTACTTAGATATAACCCATACAGCTAGGACTACTGCAGCAGTGATCATTCAACACCTACTGTTATGGCAAGTTTACTTATATATAACCCATACAGCTAGGACTACTGCAGCAGTGATAATTCAACACCTACTTTTATGGTAAGTTTACTTAGATATAACCCATACAGTTAGGACTAATGCAGCAGTGATCATTCAACACCTACTGTTATGACAAGTTTACTTAGATATATCACATACAGTTAGGAATACTGCAGCAGTGATCATTCAACACCTACTGTTATGGCAAGTTTACTTAGATATAACCCATACAGCTAGGATTACTGCAACAATGATCATGCAAAAGCTACTGTTATGGAAAGTTTACTTAGATATAACCCATACAGCTAAGACTACTGCAGCAGTGATCATTCAACCCATACTGTTATGGCACGTTTACTTAGATATAACCCATACAGCTAGGACTACTGCAGCAGTGATCATTCAACACCAATTGTTATGACAAGTTTACTTAGATATATCCCATACAGCTAGGACTAGTGCAGCAGTGATCATTCAACACCTACTGTTATGGCAAGTTTACTTAGATATAACCCATACAGCTAGGACTACTGTAGCTGTGATCATTCAACACCTACTGTTATGGCAGGTTTACTTAGATATAACCCATACAGCTAGGACTACTGCAGCAGTGATCATTCACTCCCTACTGTTATGGCAAGTTTAGTTAGACATAACCCGTACAGCTAGGACTGCTGCAGCAGTGATCATTCAACACCTACTGTTATGGCAAGTTTATTTAGATATATCTCATACAGCTAGGACTACTGCAGCAGTGCTCATTCAACACCTACTGTTATGGCAAGTTTACTTAGCTATAACCCATACAGCTATGACTACTTCAGCAGTGATCATTCAACACCTACTGTTATGGCAAGTTTACTTAGATATAACCCATACAGCTAGGACTACTGCAGCTGTGATCATTCAACACCTACTGTTATGGCAAGTTTACTTAGACATAACCCATACAGCTAGGACTACTGCAGCAGTGATCATTCAACACCTACTGTTGTGGCAAGTTTACTTAGATATAACCCATGCAGCTCGGACTACTGCAGCAGTGATCATTCAACACCTACTGTTATGGTAAGTTTACTTAGCTATAACCCATAAAGCTGGGACTACTGCAGCAGGCATCATTCAACACCTACTGTTATGGCAAGTTTACTTAGAAATAACCCATACAGCTACAACTACTGCAGCAGTGATCATTCAACACCTACTGTTATGGCACGTTTACTTAGATATAACCCATGCAGCTTGGACTACTGCAGCAGTGATCATTCAACACCTACTGTTATGGCAAGTTTACTTAGATATAACCCATGCAGCTCGGACTACTGCAGCAGTGATCATTCAACACCTACTGTTATGGCAAGTTTACTTAGATATAACCCATACAGCTAGGACTACTGCAGCAGTGATCATTCAACCCCCTACTGTTATGGAAAGTTTACATAGATATAACCCATACAGCTAGGACTACTGCAGCAGTGATCATTCAACACCTCCTGTTATGTCAAGTTTACTTAGATATACCCCATACAGATAGGACTACTGCAGCAGTGATCATTCAACACATGCTGTTATGTCAAGTTTACTTAGATATAAACCATAAAGCTAGAAGTACTGCAGCAGTGATCTTTCAAAACCTACTGTTATGGCAAGTTTACTTAGATGTAATGCATACAGCTAGGACTACTGCAGCAGTGATCATTTAACACCTACTGTTATGTCAAGTTTACTTAGACATAACCCATACAGCTAGGACTACTGCAGCAGTGATCATTCAACACTTACTGTTATGGCAAGTTTACTTAGATATAAACCATAAAGCTAGAACTACTGCAGCAGTGATCTTTCAAAACCTACTGTTATGGCAAGTTTACTTAGATGTAATGCATACAGCTAGGACTACTGCAGCAGTGATCATTCAACCCCCTACTGTTATGGCAAGTTTACTTAGATATAACCCATACAGCTAGGACTACTGCAGCAGTGATCATTCAACCCCCTACTGTTATGGCAAGTTTACTTAGATATAACCCATACAGCTTGGACTACTGCAGCAGTGATCATTCAACACCTACTGTTTTGGCAAGTTTACTTAGACATAACCCATACAGCTAGGACTACTGCAGCAGTGATCATTCAACACCTACTGTTGTGGCAAGTTTACTTAGATATAACCCATGCAGCTCGGACTACTGCAGCAGTGATCATTCAACACCTACTGTTATGGTAAGTTTACTTAGATATAACCCATACAGCTAGGACTACTGCAGCAATGATCATGCAAAACCTACTGTTATGGCAAGTTTACTTAGATATACCCCATACAGCTAGGACTACTGCAGCAGTGATCATTCAAAACCTATTGTTATGACAATTTTACTTAGATATACCACATACAGCTAGGATTACTGCAGCAGTGATCATTCAACACCTCCTGTTATGGCAAGTTTACTTAAATATAACCCATACAGCTAGGACTACTGCAGCAGTGATCATTCAACACCTACTGTTATGCCAAGTTTACTTAGATATATCACATACAGCTAGGATTACTGCAGCAGTGATCATTCAACACTTACTGTTATGGCAAGTTTACTTAGATATAATCCATACAGCTAGGACTACTGCAGCAGTGATCATTCAATCCCTACTGTTATGACAAGTTTACTTAGATATAACCCATACAGCTAGGACTACTGCAGCAGTGATCATTCAACACCTACTATTATGGCAAGTTTACTTAGATATAACCCACACAGCTAGGACTACTGCAGCAGTGATCATTCAACACTTACTGTTATGTCAAGTTTACTTAGCTATAACCCGTACAGCTCGAACTACTGCAGCAGTGATCATTCAACCCCTACTGTTATGGCAAGTTTACTTAGATATAACCCATACAGCTAGGACTACTGCAGCAGTGATCATTCAACCCCTACTGTTATGGCAAGTTTAGTTAGATATAACCCATACAGCTAGGACTACTGCAGCAGTGATCATTCAACCCCCTACTGTTATGGCAAGTTTACTTAGATATAACCCACACAGCTAGGACTACTGCAGCAGTGATCATTCAACACCTACTCTTATGGCAAGTTTACTTAGATATAACTCATACAACTAGGACTACTGCAGCATTGATCATTCAACACTTACTGTTATGGAAAGTTTACTTAGATATAACCCATGCAGCTAGGACTACTGCAGCAGTGATCATTCAACAACTACTGTTATGGCAAGTTTACTTAGATATAACCCATACAGCTAGGACTACTGCAGCAGTGATCATTCAACACCTACTGTTATGGCAAGTTTACTTAGATATAACCCATACAGCTAGGACTACTGCAGCATTGATCATTCAACACCTATTGTTATGACACGTTTACTTAGATATAACCCATACAGCTAGGACTACTGCAGCATTGATCATTCAACACCTATTGTTATGGCATGTCTACTTAGATATAATTCATACAGCTAGGACTACTGCACCAGTGGTCATTCAACACATACTGTTATAGCAAGTTTACTTAGATTTAACCCATACAGCTATGACTACTGCAGCAGTGATCATTCAACACCTACTGTTATGGTAAGTTTACTTAGATAATCCATGCATGGTAGTGGAATTATCGCCTTACAACTGAATGAAGTCTGCATAAAGCACGGGAATGCAAGGATGGTAGTGGAATTATGGGCTTACAACAGAATGAATTTGCAGGAAGCACAGGAATCCATTCATGGTAATGGAATTATGTGCTTAGAACAGAACAAAGTTTGCATAAAGCACGGAAATCCATGCATGGTAATGGAATTATGGGCTTTCAACAAAATGAAGTCTGCAGAAAGCACAGGAATCCATGCATGGTAATGGAATTATGGGATTACAACTGAATGAAGTCCGCTGAAAGTACTGGAATCCATGCATGGTAATGGAATTATAGGGTTACAACATAACAAAGTCCGCAGATACCACGGGAATTCATACATGGTAATGGAATTATGGGTTTACAACAGAATGAAGTCTGCATAAAGCACAGAAATTCATGCATGTTAGTGGAATTATGGGCTTACAACAGAATGAATCTGCAGAAAGCCTGGGAATCCATGCATGGTAATGGAATTATTGTCTTACAACCGAATGAAGTCTGCAGAAAGCATGGGAATCCATGCATGGTAATGGAATTATGGGTTTACAACAGAATGAAGTCTGCAGAAAGCATGGGAATCCATGCATGGTAAAGGAATTATGGGCTTACAGCAGAAAGAAGTCCACAGAAAGCCTGGGAATCCATGCATGGTAATGGAATTATGGGTTTACAACAGAATGAA
>NC_056749.1:51383228-51418228 GCF_019279795.1 Protopterus annectens
ACGTTTGTGGTGTGCGTGGTTTCCTTCTCCTCCTGTCTGGTCTTGCCAGTCCTGAGTTGAGAGAGCTCAGCCTCCAGTTTGGCTATATAGTTGCATCTCTCACATGTATTTGTGTTTGTGGGAGAAGGAGTGGGTTGTCTGTGTACATGAGGCAATTGTAACATTGCCTCAAGATGCCCAGATTCACCAGCTGAACAGGAGAGGACGCTAGCAACTGACCCTTCAACATGCTAGAAAAAGTGAAAATGTTTGCTGTGTAACTGAGTCAGAAGGGACCTATAGGGAAATGGGTACTCAAGGGGATTCTAGGCTAATGTAGTACTTTGTTTAGTATGTAAGTACTTTACCTATATAAAAATGCTTTAGGAGCAAGTGCTGAGCTTTTGAGATAGAGAATAGACTGTTTAGATTGCAAGTAGAGAAGTTCTAAGGGAAAAATTGAAGAGCAGACTTTACGGAGCCAGAAATAGTTTAAACTTGTTTAACCGGCACTGCCCGATGGTGCTCTATGGGCAACGCCGCGCTAAATCACGCAAAAGTGCGCTAAAGTGGGCTTTATAGCAGGGGGTTGAAAAGAGCTAGGAATTGACCCAAAATGGCCAATAGACTACAAGTTTCTGGCTGGAACCACTGCTCTAGGGACAAATAGGCTGCTCACTGCTCCCCACTCCCACTGGTGAACAAAGAAGCTTCCCTATATCCAAATAAGGATATGGAATAGCACAGGAACCAAGCCAAAGCCCAGAGATCAGCAAACTCTGAAGACTGGACTATTCTAGTTCAGTAAGGCGGGAAAACAAGATATTTTTTTTTTTTGCAGAAAACAGAGGAAAAACAGACAGTAAATGCTATAAATGCTTTTAAAAGGCTAGCGCACTTGAGTGTGTTAGCCTACAGGTAAAATTAAGCAACATATAACTTTTTTAAAAGTGCAAAACAGTTAATCAACACAAAAACAGTTTAAATAGAATGCAGAGCTGTATAAACAGGCGAAAATGCAGAAGTCCGCAGAAACCACAGGAATCCATGCATGGTAACGGAATTATTGATTTACAACATAATGAAGTCTGTATAAATAATGAGAATCCATGCATGGTAATGGAATTATGGGTTTAAAACAGAATGAAGTCTGAAGAAAGCACTGAAATTCATGCATGGTAATTGAATTATGGGTTTATAACAGAACGATGTTTGAATAAAGCATGGGAATCCATGCATGGTGATGGAATTATGTGCTTACAACAGAATGAAGTCTGCATAAAGCATGGGAATCCATGCACAGTAATGGAATTTTGTGTTTACAACAGAATGAAGTCTGAAGAAAGCACAGGAATCCATGCATGGTAATGGAATTATGGGCTTACAACAGAACGAAGTCTGCAGAAAGCATGGGAATCCATGCATGGTAATGCAATTATGGGTTTACAACAGAACGAAGTCCGCAGAAACCACGGAAATCCATGCATAGTAATGGAATTATGGTCTTACAAAAGAATGAAGTCTGCATAAAGCACGGGAATCCATGCATGGTAGTGGAATTTTGGGCTTACAACATAATGAAGTTTGCAGAAAGCACTGGAATCCATGCATGGTAATGGAATTATAGGCTTACAACAGAATGAATCTAGAGAAAGCATTGGAATCCATGCATGGTAATGGAATTATGGGTTTACAACAGAATGAATCTTCAGAAAGCACGGGAATCCATGCATTGTAATGGAATTATTTGTTTACAGCAGAATGAAGTCCGCAGAAAGCCTGGGAATCCATGCATGGTAATGCAATTATGGGTTTACAACAGAATGAATCTGCAGAAAGCACTGGGAATCCATGCATCGTAATGGAATTATGGGTTTACAACAGAATGAAGTCTGCAGAAAGCACAGGAATCCATGCATGGTAATGGAATTATGGGTTTACAACAGAATGAAGTCTGCATAAAGCATGGGAATCCATGCATGGTAATGGAATTATGGGTTTACAACAGAATGAAGTCTGCAGAAAGCATGGGAATCCATGCATGGTAATGGAATTATTTGTTTTCAACAGTATAAACTGTGCAGAAAGCATGGGAACCCATGCATGGTAATGGAATTATGGGTTTACAACAGAATGAAGTCTGCAGAAAGCATGGGAATCCATGCATGGTAATGGAATTATGGGCTTACAACAGAATGAAGTCTGCAGAAAGCACAGGAATCCATGCATGGTAATGGAATTATGGGTTTACAACAGAATGAATCTGCAGAAAGCACAGGAATCCATGCATGGTAATGGAATTATGGGCTTACAACAGAATGAAGTCTGCAGAAAGCATGGGAATCCATGCATGGTAATGGAATTATGGGCTTACAACAGAATGAAGTCTGCAGAAAGCATGGGAATCCATGCATGGTAATGGAATTATGGGATTACAACAGAATGAAGTCTGCAGAAAGCACGGGAATCCATGCATGGTAATGGAATTATGGGCTTACAACAGAACAAAGTCTGCAGAAAGCATGGGAATCCATACATGGTAATGGAATTATGGGTTTACAACAGAATGAAGTCTGCATAAAGCATGGGAATCCATGCATGGTAATGGAATTATGGGCTTACAACAGAATGAATCTGCAGAAACCACAGGAATCCATGCATGGTAATGGAATTATGGGTTTACAACAGAATGAAGTCTGCAGAAAGCACAGGAATCCATGCATGGTAATGGAATTATGGGCTTACAACAGAATGAAGTCTGCAGAAAGCATGGGAATCCATGCATGGTAATGGAATTATGGGTTTACAACAGAATGAAGTCTGCAGAAAGCATGGGAATCCATGCATGGTAATGGAATTATGGGCTTACAACAGAATGAAGTCTGCAGAAAGCATGGGAATCCATGCATGGTAATGGAATTATGGGTTTACAACAGAATGAAGTCTGCAGAAAGCACAGGAATCCATGCATGGTAATGGAATTATGGGTTTACAACAGAACGAAGTCTGCAGAAAGCATGGGAATCCATACATGGTAATGGAATTATGGGTTTACAGCAGAAAGAAGTCCGCAAAAAGCCTGGGAATCCATGCATGGTAATGGAATTATGGGTTTACAACAGAATGAATCTGCAGAAAGCACGGGAATCCATACATGGTAATGGAATTATGGGTTTACAACAGAATGAAGTCTGCAGTAACCACGGCATTCCATGCATGGTAATAAAATTATGGGCATACAACAGAATGAAGTCTGCAAAAAGCATGGGAATCCATGCATGGTAATGGAATTATGGGTTTACAACAGAATGAAGTCTGCAGAAAGCATGGGAATCCATGCATGGTAATGGAATTATGGGCTTACAACAGAATGAAGTCTGCAGAAAGCATGGGAATCCATGCATGGTAATGGAATTATGGGTTTACAACAGAATGAAATCTGCAGAAAGCACAGGAATCCATGCATGGTAATGGAATTATGGGCTTACAACAGAATGAAGTCTGCAGAAAGCATGGGAATCCATGCATGGTAATGGAATTATGGGTTTACAACAGAATGAAGTCTGCAGAAAGCATGGGAATCCATGCATGGTAATGGAATTATGGGCTTACAACAGAATGAAGTCTGCAGAAAGCATGGGAATCCATGCATGGTAATGGAATTATGGTCTTATAACAGAATGAAGTCTGCAGAAAACACCGGAATCCTTGCATGGTAATGGAATTATGGGTTTACAACAGAATGATGTCAGCAGAAAGCATGGGAATCCATGCATGGTAAAGGAATTATGGTCTTACAACAGAATGAAGTCCGCAGAAAGCCTGGGAATCCATGCATGGTAATGGAATTATGGGTTTACAACAGAATGAAGTCTGCAGAAAGCATGGGAATCCATGCATGGTAATGGAATTATGGGTTTACAACAGAATGAATCTGCAGAAAGCATGGGAATCCATGCATGGTAATGGAATTATGGGTTTACAACAGAATGAAGTCTGCAGAAAGCACGGGAATCCATGCATGGTAATGGAATTATGGGCTTACAACAGAATGAAGTCTGCATAAAGCATGGGAATCCATGCATGGTAATGGAATTATGGGTTTACAACAGAACAAAGTCTGCAGAAAGCATGGGAATCCATACATGGTAATGGAATTATGGGCTTACAACAGAATGAAGTCTGCATAAAGCACGGGAATCCATGCATGGTAATGGAATTATGGGTTTACAACAGAATGAATCTGCAGAAAGCACAGGAATCCATGCATGGTAATGGAATTATGGGCTTACAACAGAATGAAGTCTGCAGAAAGCATGGGAATCCATGCATGGTAATGGAATTATGGGCTTACAACAGAATGAAGTCTGCAGAAAGCATGGGACTCCATGCATGGTAATGGAATTATGGGATTACCACAGAATGAAGTCTGCAGAAAGTACGGGAATCCATGCATGGTAATGGAATTATGGGCTTACAACAGAACGAAGTCTTCAGAAAGCATGGGAATCCATACATGGTAATGGAATTATGGGTTTACAACAGAATGAAGTCTGCATAAAGCATGAGAATCCATACATGGTAATGGAATTATGGGCTTACAACAGAATGAAGTCTGCATAATACACGGGAATCCATGCATGGTAGTGGAAATATGGGCTTACAACAGAATGAAGTCTGAAGAAAGCAAAGGAATCCATGCATGGTAATGGATTTATGGGCTTACAACAGAATGAAGTCTGCAAAAAACATGGGAATCCATGCATGATAATGGAGTTATGGGTTTACAACAGAATGAAGTCTGCAGAAAGCATGGGAATCCATGCATGGTAATGGAATTATGGGCTTACAACAGAATAAATCTGCAGAAAGACTGGGAATCCATACATGGTAATGTCATTATGGGTTTACAACAGAATGAAGTCTGCAGAAAGCATGGGAATCCATGCATGGTAATGGAATTATGGGTTTACAACAGAATGAAGTCTGCAGAAAGCACGGGAATCCATGCATGGTAGTGGAATTATGGGCTTACAACAGAATGAAGTCTGCATAAAGCATGGGAATCTATGCGTGGTAATGGAATTATGGGTTTACAACAGAACAAAATCTGCAGAAAGCATGGGAATCCATACATGGTAATGGAATTATGGCCTTACAACAGAATGAAGTCTGCATAAAGCACAGGAATGCAAGGATGGTAGTGGAATTATGGGCTTATAACAGAATGAATCTGCAGAAACCACAGGAATCCATGCATGGTAATGGAATTATGTGTTTACAACAGAAGGAATTTGCAAGAAGCACAGGAATCCATGCATGGTAATGGAATTATGGGCTTACAACAGAATGAAGTCTGCAGAAAGCATGGGAATTAATGCATGGTAATGGAATTATGGGATTACAACTGAATGAAGTCCGCAGAAAGTACTGGAATCCATGCATGGTAATGGAATTATGGGATTACAACAGAACAAAGTCCGCAGATACCACGGGAATTCATACATGGTAATGGAATTATGGGCTTACAACAGAATGAAGTCTGCATAAAGCATGGGAATCCATGCATGGTAATGGAATTATGGGTTTACAACAGAATGAAGTCTGCAGAAAGCATGGGAATCCATACATGGTAATGGAATTATGGGTTTACAACAGAATGAAGTCTGCAGAAAGCATGGGAATCCATGCATGGTAATGGAATTATGGGTTTACAACAGAATGAAGTCTGCAGAAAGCACGGGAATCCATGCATGGTAATGGAATTATGGGCTTACAACAGAATGAAGTCTGCAGAAAGCATGGGAATCCATGCATGGTAATGGAATTATGGGCTTACAACAGAATGAAGTTTGCAGAAAGCACTGGGAATCCATGCATGGTAATGGAATTATGGGCTTACAACAGAATGAAGTCTGCAGAAAGCATGGGAATCCATGCATGGTAATGGAATTATGGGTTTACAACAGAATGAAGTCTGCAGAAAGCACAGGAATCCATGCATGGTAATGGAATTATTGATTTACAACAGAATGAAGTCTGTATAAAGCATGGGAATCCATGCGTGGTAATGGAATTATGGGTTTACAACAGAATGAAGTCTGCAGAAAGCACTGGAATCCATGAATGGTAATTGAATTATGGGTTTACAACAGAATGAAGTCTGCATAAAGCATGGGAATCCATGCATGGTAATGGAATTATGGGCTTACAACAGAATGAAGTCTGCAGAAAGCATGGGAATCCATGCATGGTAATGGAATTATGGGTTTACAACAGAATGAAGTCTGCAGAAAGCATGGGAATCCATGCATGGTAATGCAATTATGGGTTTACAACAGAACGAAGTCCGCAGAAACCAAGGAAATCCATGCATGGTAATGGAATTATTTGTTTACAGCAGAATGAAGTCCGCAAAAAGCCGGGGAATCCATGCTTGTTAATGGAATTATGGGTTTACAACAGAATGAATCTGCCGAAAGCACTGGGAATCCATGCATCGTAATGGAATTATGGGTTTACAACAGAATGAATCTGCAGAAACCACAGGAATCCATGCATCATAGTGGAATTATGGGCTTACAACAGAATGAATCTGCTGAAAGAACTGGGAATCCATGCATCATATTGGAATTATGGTTTTACAACAGAATGAATCTGCAAAAATCACAGGAATCCATGCATGGTAATGGAATTATGGGCTTACAACAGAATGAAGTCTGCAGAAAGCATGGGAATCCATACATGGTAATGGAATTATGGGTTTACAACAGAATGAAGTCTGCAGAAAGCACTGGAATCCATGCATGGTAATGGAATTATGGGATTACAACAGAATGAAGTCTGCAGAAAGCACGGGAATCCATGCATGGTAATGGAATTATGGGTTTACAACAGAATGAAGTCTGCATAAAGCATGGGAATCCATACATGGTAATGGAATTATGGGTTTACAACAGAATGAAGTCTGCATAAAGCACGGGAATCCATGCATGGTAGTGGAATTATGGGCTTACAACAGAATGATTCTGCAGAAACCAGAGGAATCCATGGATGGTAATGGAATTATGGGCTTACAACAGAATGAAGTCTGCATAAAGCATGGGAATCCATGCATGGTAATGGAATTATGGGCTTACAACAGAATGAAGTCTGCAGAAAGCATGGGAATCCATACATGGTAATGGAATTATGGTCTTACAACAGAATGAAGTCTGCATAAAGCACTGGAATCCATGCATGGTAATGGAATTATGGGTTTACAACAGAATGAAGTCTGCAGAAAGCATGGGAATCCATGCATGGTAATGGAATTATGGGCTTACAACAAAATGAATCTACAGGATGCACGGGAATCCATGCATGGTAATGGAATTATGGGTTTACAACAGAATGAAGTCTGCAGAAAGCATGGGAATCCATGCATGGTAAAGGAATTATGGGTTTACAACAGAATGAAGTCCGCAGAAAGCCTGGGAATCCATGCATGGTAATGGAATTATGGGTTTACAACAGAATGAAGTCTGCAGAAAGCATGGGAATCCATGCATGGTAATGGAATTATGGGTTTACAACAGAATGAAGTCTGCAGAAAGCATGGGAATCCATGCATGGTAATGGAATTATGGGTTTACAACAGAATGAATTCTGCAGAAAGCGTGTAAATCCATGCATGGTAATGGAATTATGGGTTTTACAACAGAATGAATCTACAGAAAGCACTGGGAATCCATGCATGGTAATGGAATTATGGGCTTACAACAGAATGAAGTCTGCAGAAAGCACGGGAATCCATGCATGGTAATGGAATTATGGGCTTACAACAGAATGAAGTCTGCATAAAGCATGGGAATGCAAGGATGGTAGTGGAAGTATGGGCTTACAACAGAATGAATCTGCAGAAACCACAGGAATCCATGCATGGTAATGGAATTATGTGTTTACAACAGAAGGAATTTGCAAGAAGCACAGGAATCCATGCATGGTAATGGAATTATGGGCTTACAACAGAATGAAGTCTGCAGAAAGCATGGGAATCAATGCATGGTAATGGAATTATGTGCTTACAACAGAATGAAGTCTGCAGAAAGCACTGGAATTCATGCATGGTAATGGAATTATGGGTTTACAACAGAATGAAGTCCGCAGAAAGCCTGGGAATCCATGCATGCTAATGGAATGATGGGCTTACAACAGAATGAAGTCTGCAGAAAGCCTGGGAATCCATGCATGGTAATGGAATTATGGGTTTACAACAGAATGAAGTCTGCAGAAAGCATGGGAATCCATGCATGGTAATGGAATTATGGGTTTACAACAGAATGAAGTCTGCAGAAAGCACGGGAATCCATGCATGGTAATGGAATTATGGGCTTACAACAGAATGAAGTCTGCATAAAGCACGGGAATCCATGCATGGTAGTGGAATTATGGGCTTACAACAGAATGAATCTGCAGAAACCACAGGAATCCATGCATGGTAATGAAATTATGTGTTTACAACAGAATGAATCTGCAGGAAGCAAGGAATCCATCCATGGTAATGGAATTATGGGTTTACAACAGAATGAAGTCTGCAGAAAGCACTGGAATCCATGCATGGTAATGGAATTATGGGCTTACAACAGAATGAATCTAGAGAAAGCACTGGAATCCATGCATGGTAATTGAATTATGGGTTTACAACAGAATGAATCTGCAGAAAGCACGGGAATCCATGCATTGTAATGGAATTATTTGTTTACAGCAGAATGAAGTCCGCAGAAAGCCTGGGAATCCATGCATGGTAATGCAATTATGGGTTTACAACAGAATGAATCTGCAGAAAGCACTGGGAATCCATGAATCGTAATGGAATTATGGGTTTATAACAGAATGAATCTGCAGAAAGCACAGGAATCCAGGCATCATAATGGAATTATGGGTTTACAACAGAATGAAGTCTTCATAAAGCATGGAAATCCATACATAGTAATGCAATTATGGATTTACAACAGAATGAAGTCTGCAGAAAGCAAGGGAATCCATGCATGGTAATGGAATTATGGGTTTACAACAGAAGTCTGCAGAAAGCATGGGAATCTATGCATGGTAATGGAATTATGGGTTTACAACAGAACAAAGTCTGCAAAAAGCATGGGAATCCATACATGATAATGAAATTATGGAATTACAACAGAATGAAGTCTGCAGAAACCACAGGAATCCATGCATGGTAATGGAATTATGAGTTTACAACAGAATGAATCTGCAGGAAGCACAGGAATCCATGCATGGTAATGGAATTATGGGCTTACAACAGAATGAAGTCTGCAGAAAGCATGGGAATCCATGCATGGTAATGGAATTATGGGCTTACAACAGAATGAAGTCTGCAGAAAGCATGGGAATCCATACATGGTAATGGAATTATGGGCTTACAACAGAATGAAGTCTGCATAAAGCATGGGAATCCATGCATGATAATGGAATTATGGGTTTATAACAAAACAAAGTCTTCATAATTCATGGGAATCCATACATGGTAATGGAATTATGGGTTTACAACAGAATGAAGTCTGCATAAAGCACGGGAATCCATGCATGGTAGTGGAATTATGGGCTTACAACAGAATGATTCTGCAGAAACCATAGGAATCCATGCATGGTAATGGAAGTATGGGTTTACAACAGAATGAATCTGCAGGAAGCACAGAAATCCATGCATAGTAATGGAATTATGGGCTTACAACAGAATGAAGTCTGCAGAAAGCATGGGAATAAAAGCATGGTAATGGAATTATGGGTTTACAGCAGAATGAAGTCTGCAGAAAGAATGGGAATCCATGCATGGGAAAGGAATTATGGGCTTACAGCAGAATGAAGTCCGCAGAAAGCATGGGAATCCATGCATGCTAATGGAATTATGGTGTTACAACAGAATGAAGTCTGCAGAAAACACAGGAATCCATGCATGGTAATGGAATTATGGGTTTACAACAGAATGAAGTCTGCAGAAAGCATGGGAATCCATGCATGGTAAAGGAATTATGGTCTTACAACAGAATGAAGTCCGCAAAAAGCCTGGGAATCCATGCATGGTAATGGAATTACGGGTTTACAACAGAATGAATCTACAGGATGCACGGGAATCCATGCATGGTAATGGAATTATGGGTTTACAACAGAATGAAGTCTGCAGAAAGCACGGGAATCCATGCATGGTAGTGGAATTATGGCCTTACAACAGAATGAAGTCTGCAGAAAGCATGGGAATAAAAGCATGGTAATGGAATTATGGGTTTACAGCAGAATGAAGTCTGCAGAAAGAATGGGAATCCATGCATGGGAAAGGAATTATGGGCTTACAGCAGAATGAAGTCCGCAGAAAGCATGGGAATCCATGCATGCTAATGGAATTATGGTGTTACAACAGAATGAAGTCTGCAGAAAACACGGGAATCCATGCATGGTAATGGAATTATGGCCTTACAACAGAATGAAGTCTGCAGAAAGCATGGGAATAAAAGCATGGTAATGGAATTATGGGTTTACAGCAGAATGAAGTCTGCAGAAAGAATGGGAATCCATGCATGGGAAAGGAATTATGGGCTTACAGCAGAATGAAGTCCGCAGAAAGCATGGGAATCCATGCATGCTAATGGAATTATGGTGTTACAACAGAATGAAGTCTGCAGAAAACACGGGAATCCATGCATGGTAATGGAATTATGGGTTTACAACAGAATGAAGTCTGCAGAAAGCATGGGAATCCATGCATGGTAAAGGAATTATGGTCTTACAACAGAATGAAGTCCGCAAAAAGCCTGGGAATCCATGCATGGTAAGGAATTATGGGTTTACAACAGAATGAAGTCTGCAGAAAGCATGGGAATCCATGCATGGTAATGGAATTACGGGTTTACAACAGAATGAATCTACAGGATGCACGGGAATCCATGCATGGTAATGGAGTTATGGGTTTACAACAGAATGAAGTCTGCAGAAAGCACGGGAATCCATGCATGGTAGTGGAATTATGGCCTTACAACAGAATGAAGTCTGCATAAAGCATGGGAATCTATGCGTGGTAATGGAATTATGGGTTTAAAACAGAACAAAATCTGCAGAAAGCATGCGAATCCATACATGGTAATGGAGTTATAGCCTTACAACAGAATGAAGTCTGCATAAACCACAGGAATCCATGCATGGTAATGGAATTATGAGTTTACAACAGAATGAATCTGCAGGAAGCACAGGAATCCATGCATGGTAGTGGAATTATGGGCTTGCAAACGAATGAAGTCTGCAGTAACCATGGGAATCCATGCATGGTAATGGAATTATCGGCTTACAACAGAGGGAAGTCTGCAGAAAGCACGGGAATCCATACATGGTAATGGAATTATGGGATTACAACAGAACGAAGTCCACAGATAACACAGGAATCCATGCATGGTAATGGAATTATGGGCTTACAACAAAACAAAGTCTTCATAATGCATGGGAATCCATACATGGTAATGGATTTATGGGTTTACAACAGAATGAAGTCTGCATAAAGCATGAGAATCCATGCATGGTAGTTGAATTATGGGCTTACAACAGAATGATTCTGCAGAAACCATAGGAATCCATGCATGGTAATGGAAGTATGGGTTTACAACAGAATGAATCTGCAGGAAGCAGAGGAATCCATGCATGGTAATGGAATTATGGGCTTACAACAGAATGAAGTCTGCAGAAAGCATGGGAATAAAAGCATGGTAATGGAATTATGGGTTTACAGCAGAATGAAGTCTGCAGAAAGCATGGGAATCCATGCATGGTAAAGGAATTATGGTCTTACAACAGAATGAAGTCCGCAGAAAGCCTGGGAATCCATGCATGGTAAGGAATTATGGGTTTACAACAGAATGAAGTCTGCAGAAAGCACGGGAATCCATGCATGGTAATGGAATTAAGGGTTTACAACAGAATGAAGTCTGCAGAAAGCACGGGAATCCATGCATGGTAGTGGAATTATGGCCTTACAACAGAATGAAGTCTGCATAAAGCATGGGAATCTATGCGTGGTAATGGAATTATGGGTTTAAAACAGAACAAAATCTGCAGAAAGCATGCGAATCCATACATGGTAATGGAGTTATAGCCTTACAACAGAATGAAGTCTGCATAAAGCATGGGAATGCATGCATGGTAGTGGAATTATGGGCTTACAACAGAATGAATCTGCAGAAACCACAGGAATCCATGCATGGTAATGGAATTATGTGTTTACAACAGAATGAATCTGCAGGAAGCACAGGAATACATGCATGGTAATGGAATTATGGGCTTACAACAGAATGAAGTCCTCAGAAAGCACTGGAATCCATGCATGGTAATGCAATTATGGGTTTACAACAGAATGAAGTCCTCAGAAAGCACTGGAATCCATACATGGTAATGGAATTATGGGATTACAACATAAAGAAGTCTGCAGATACCACGGGAATCCATGCATGGTAATGGAATTATGGGCTTACAACAGAATGAAGTCTGCATAAAGCATTGGAATCCATGCATGGTAATGGAATTATGGGTTTACAACAGAACGAATTCTGAAGAATGCATGGGAATCCATACATGGTAATGGAATTATGGGTTTACAACAGAACAAAGTCTGCAGAAAGCATGGCAGTCTATGCATGGTAATGGAATTATGGGTTTACAGCAGAATGAAGTCTGCAGAAACCACGGGAATCAATGCATGGAAGTCGAATTATGGGCGTACAACAGAATGAAGTCTGCAGAAAGCACGGGAATCCATGCATGATAATGTAATTATCGGCTTACAACAGAATGAAGTCCGCAAAAAGCACTGGGAATCCATGCATGGTAATGGAATTATGGGCTTACAACAGAATGAAGTCTGTAGAAAGCATGGGAATCCATGCATGGTAATGGAATTATGGGTTTACAACAGAAGAAAGTCCGCAGAAACCATAGGAATCCATGCATGGTAATGGAATTATTGATTTACAACAGAATGAAGTCTGTATAAAGCATGAGAATCCATGAGTGGTAATGGAATTTTGGGTTTAAAACAGAATGAAGTCTGAAGAAAGCACTGAAATTCATGCATGGTAATTGAATTATGGGTTTATAACAGAACGAAGTTTGCATAAAGCACGGGAATCCATGCATTTTGATGGAATTATGTGCTTACAACAGAATGAAGTCTGCCTAAAGCATGGGAATCCATGCATGGTAATGGAATTTTGGGTTTAAAACAGAACGAAGTCTGCAGAAAGCATGGGAATCCATGCATGGTAACGCAATTATGGGTTTTCAACAGAACGAAGTCCACAGAAACCACGAAAATCCATGCATGGTAATGGAATTATTGGTTTACAACAGAATGAATCTGCAGAAAGCCTGGGAATCCATGCATGGTAATGCAATTATGGGTTTACAACAGAATGAATCTGCAGAAAGCACTGGGAATCCATGCATCGTAATGGAATTATGGGTTTACAACAGAATGAATCTGCAGAAACCACAGGAATCCATGCATCATAATGGAATTATGGGTTTACAACAGAATGAATCTGCATAAAGTATGGAAATCCATACATGGTAATGGAATTATGGGTTTACAACAGAATGAAGTCTGCAGAAAGCACTGGAATCCATACATGGTAATGGAATTATGGGCATACAACAGAATGAAGTCTGCAGAAAGCATGGGAATCCATGCATGGTAATGGAGTTATGGGTTTACAACAAAATGATGTCCGCAGAAAGCACTGGAATCCATGCATGGTAATGGAATTATGGCATTACAACAGAACGAAGTCCACAGATACCACGGGAATCCATGCATAGTAATGGAATTATGGGTTTACAACAAAACGAAGTCTTCATAATGCATGGGAATCCATACATGGTAATGGAATTATGGGTTTACAACAGAATGAAGTCTGCATAAAGCACAGGAATCCATGCATGGTAGTGGAATTATGGGCTTACATCAGAAAGATTCTGCAGAAACCACAGGAATCCATGCATGGTAATGGAATTATGGGCTTACAACAGAATGAAGTCTGCATAAAGCATGGGAATCCATGCATGCGAATGGAATTATGGTCTTGCAACAGAATGAAGTCCGCAGAAAGCCTGGGAATCCATGCATGGTAATGGAATCGTGGTCTTACAACAGAATGAAGTCTGCAGAAAACACGGGAATCCATGCATGGTAATGGAATTATGGGTTTACAACAGAATGAAGTCTGCAGAAAGCACGGGAATCCTTGCATGGTAATGGAATTGTGGGCTTACAACAGAATGAATCTACAGGATGCACGGGAATCCATGCATGGTAATGGAATTATGGGTTTACAACAGAATGAAGTCTGCAGAAAGCATGGGAATCCATGCATGGTAATGGAATTATGGGTTTACAACAGAATGAAGTCTGCAGAAAGCCTGGGAATCCATGCATGGTAATGGAATTATGGGTTTACAACAGAATGAAGTCTGTCGAAAGCACGTGAATCCATGCATAGTAATGGAATTATGGGTTTACAACAGAATGAAGTCTGCAGAAAGCATGGGAATCCACGCATGGTAATGGAATTATGGGTTTACAACAGAATGAATTCTGCAGAAAGCGTGGTAATCCAGGCATGTTAATGGAATTACGGGTTTACAACAGAATGAATCTGCAGGATTCATGGGAATCCATGCATTGTAATGGAATTATGGGTTTACAACAGAATGAAGTCTGCAGAAAGCACGGGAATCCTTGCATGGTAGTGGAATTATGGGCTTACAACAGAATGAAGTCTGCATAAAGCACGGGAATGCATGCATGGTAGTGGAATTATTGGCTTACAACAGAATGAATCTGCAGAAACCACAGGAATCCATGCATGGTAATGAAATTATGTGTTTACAACAGAATGAATCTGCAGGAAGCAAGGAATCCATCCATGGTAATGGAATTATGGGCTTACAACAGAATTGAGTTTGCAGAAAGCATGGGAATCCATGCATGGTAAAGGAATTATGGGCTTACAACAGAATGAAGTCTGCAGAAAGCACTGGAATCCATGCATAGTAATGCAATTTTGGGTTTACAACAGAATGAAGTCCGCAGAAAGCCTGGGAATCCATGCATGGTAAAGGAATTATGGGCTTACAACAGAATGAAGTCCGCAGAAAGCCTGGGAATCCATGCATGGTAATGGAATTATGGGTTTACAACAGAATGAATCTGCAGGATTCATGGGAATCCATGCATTGTAATGGAATTATGGGTTTACAACAGAATGAAGTCTGCAGAAAGCACGGGAATCCTTGCATGGTAGTGGAATTATGGGCTTACAACAGAATGAAGTCTGCATAAAGCACGGGAATGCATGCATGGTAGTGGAATTATTGGCTTACAACAGAATGAATCTGCAGAAACCACAGGAATCCATGCATGGTAATGAAATTATGTGTTTACAACAGAATGAATCTGCAGGAAGCAAGGAATCCATCCATGGTAATGGAATTATGGGCTTACAACAGAATTAAGTTTGCAGAAAGCATGGGAATCCATGCATGGTAAAGGAATTATGGGCTTACAACAGAATGAAGTCTGCAGAAAGCACTGGAATCCATGCATAGTAATGCAATTTTGGGTTTACAACAGAATGAAGTCCGCAGAAAGCCTGGGAATCCATGCATGGTAAAGGAATTATGGGCTTACAACAGAATGAAGTCCGCAGAAAGCCTGGGAATCCATGCATGGTAATGGAATTATGGGTTTACAACAGAATGAATTCTGCAGAAAGCGTGGTAATCCAGGCATGTTAATGGAATTACGGGTTTACAACAGAATGAATCTGCAGGATTCACGGGAATCCATGCATTGTAATGGAATTATGGGTTTACAACAGAATGAAGTCTGCAGAAAGCACGGGAATCCATGCATGGTAATGAAATTATGTGTTTACAACAGAATGAATCTGCAGGAAGCAAGGAATCCATCCATGGTAATGGAATTATGGGCTTACAACAGAATGAAGTCTGCAGAAAGCCTTGAAATTCATGCATGGTAATGGAATTATGGGCTTACAACAGAATGAAGTCTGCAGAAAGCACTGGAATCCATGCATAGTAATGCAATTTTGGGTTTACAACAGAATGAAGTCCGCAGAAAGCCTGGGAATCCATGCATGGTAATGTAATTATGGGTTTACAACAGAATGAACTCTGCAGAAACATGGGAATCAATGCATGGTAATGGAATTATGGGTTTACAGCATAATGACATCTGCAGAAAAAACAGCACTGCTGGCATTAGTTGATTAACATTTCTGTCTCATAATACTTGTCTCTTAGTTCTTTTATAGATGTCGTTTTATGGAGTTTGTGCTCTTCTCTGTGATCATTTGGTGTCGCAATGAAGTCTCCTGTTTCCACAAACAAGTACACATGCACACACACACACACACACACACACACACACACACACACACACACACACACACACACACACACACACACACACACACACACACACACACACATACATGCATATATACATAAAGCAGGAATATTGGTAAGGGTTAAAATTATTCATAGCAGGGCTTCAGGCTTTAATGGAAAACTGGATTTTTTTACCACAATTAAGTCTAAAAACACACTCATACTAGGCAGTCCAGAAACATGGTAAGAAGGTTTATTAAAATCTTTATATATTATAGCACATATTCAAGTTTCAAATTGCCCCAATAGTGTGTGTTTGTGTTTGTGTTTGTGTTTGTGCGTGTGTGTGTGTGTGTGTGTGTGTGTGTGTGTGTGTGTGTGTGTGTGTGTGTGTGTGTGTGTGTGTGTATGTGTGTCTGTGTTGTCTGGTTGTATGATGGATAGCCTATACATACCACATGTGATTTCCTGCATTTTTCCTACTGCCTGGTATGATAGGCTTCATGTCCCTGTGACAGTAAACTGGATTAACTGTCAATAACTGCATCAATGAAGCATTTTTCTTGTCACATTTTCCACAAAACAGAATCTAATATGTGTGCCGACAACCTGAATTTTTTGGTATAAGCAGAGATGCACTTAAATGGCTTGATGTATTAATTGTGCCAGGGCTCTTCTTCAGAGGAATTAAAGCAAACATAAGGGAATAAACAACTGGGAAAAATAACCAAGCTCGCAAAAAGCACAGAAAATTTGCCATACATCCATCTGGTTTAAATGATAGGGTTACCTTATAGGTTCATAGGTTCATATGTATGTACTAGGCTATCAGCCCAAGGGCCCAAGTAAGCCTAGCCAACAGAGTTCCCTAGCTTATGCCACGCAAGAGAGTTATTTTCTTGTGCCCCTGTCGAGCAGAGCCAGAGAAGTGATCCCCGGGGTGTATTTCCTATTTCCCATCCACTTATCAAGATTTTTCTTGAAGAGTGCTAATGAAGGACTTTGCTTGACATAGATGAGTAGCTTGTTCCAGAGTATGGGAAGTCTCTGGGACAGGAATCTATCCCTCCAGCATGTCCTGTTTATTGTGGTGACAAGGTTTAGGTCCCTAGAGCATGTAGCTCGGAGGGATTGGGATTTCTTTAGGTGTAGCATGTCCAGCAGCTCAGGGTTTGACATAACTTTATATGTTAGGCAGAGATCACCTCAGAGTAGGTGATATGCTATGGAGTAAAGCTGGAGGTTTTTGAGATGGTCAGTGTAAGGCATCTGTTTGAGGCCAGTAATCCTCTTTGTGAGGTACTTCTGTGGCCTTTCCAGATGCTGCAGATGTCTTGTCAGGTACATTCCAAAAGGAGCATTGTTCTCTATAATTTGTCTAATGAGCTTTGAGTAGAGGGGAACAATGACCTCTTTATTCCTAGATGAGAACCCTTTTGTGATGAATGCCACGTAGAAGGATTTCCTGACTACTGTGGTGATATGACTATCAAAGGAGAGACTACTGTCCACCTGGGTCCCCAGGTCTCTCATCACACATTTAACATTAAGTAGACTGCCACCTATGTGGTAGTTCATGGGTAAAGAGTTTTTACCAAAGTGGATGACAATGCACTTTTTGGCATTGAGCTTGAGGCCATGGCTCTGGCACCAGGCATCTGTCTCAGTGAGGCCCTTGTGTAGGATGTCCACATCATTTGGGGACTCAGCTATGGTTCCTAGTTTGCAGTCATCTGCAAACTTCATTAGCCAAAGGTCTTCTGTGTTAGCCTATACTTCAGAGAAGTAGATACCAAACAGAAGAGGTCGACTTGTCACTGGTTTGAAGTCAGATTTGGAGTCTGCAACTTTTACAGTGTGGGTTCTGTCAATGAGCCAATTGGCAACCCATCTTGTGACATAGGGATTTATACCTAGTTTAGTGAGTTTAGTTACAATTCCAGAATGGGGGATGGTGTTGAAAGCCTTGGCGAGGTCAAGATAGGCTGTGTGAACCATCTTACCCTCATCAACAGCTTTGGTGACTGCCTCAAAGAAGTCGATCAAGTTCAGGAGGCATGATCTGCCTTTCACAAACCCGAACTGGGTGGGGTCCAGAGTTTGGAGGTTACCAATGTCTTTGTTTATGAGTTCCATGATGATACATTCCATGGCCTTACAGACCAGGCTTGTCAGGGTAATAGGGGAATAGTTCCCGGGATCAGTGGTGGCTCCCCCTTTGTGGAGTGGGATAACTGTTGCTGTGCACCATTCAGTGGGCACAAAGCCTGATGTGAGACTATGATTGAACATGGTGCTTAGGTGGGGAGCCAGTTTGTTCTGAAGTTCATGTAAAATGCAGCCTGGGATGTTGTCTGGTCCCATGGATGCTGCGTTTTTGGCTTTAGAGAGTGCAACTTTTACCTGCATAGTTGTGATTACAGGGACTTTGCATTCTTCCTTAAATAAATTATTACAAGTTAAGTCTACCAACATTTGAATAATTTTTAACAAGCTATGTAGGATTATTTTATGAGATACAGGAATTTGTGTGTAACCATTTCTTTATGTAGTTTTATATATTTCTAATGTATATTGATTAACATATATTTTATATTGTATTACAACTTATAGTCAGAATGATGTATTTCAATTCTGTATCTAATTATTTAATTTTTCTCTCTCTCTCTGTCTCTACATATATAGAGAGACAGATATCTGCTTTTAACTTTTATTAATTTAGTGGTTTAAAGTAGTAACTATATGTCTTTATTCTAATTTACGTTCATTTGACAAATTGTTTCGGATTTGATGGTTTTAGTCTTGTCATTTGTATTGGTTTTTATGTTTAGGCGTGCTTTTTGGCGTAGCGATTATCTGAAAAAGTCCCAGAATACTACTGGGACAGAAGCACTTATACATTAGACATTTCCTGCTTTGGTTCACCCTTGGTTTTGTTTTTTAAACATAAGGGAATTATGAAGCCCTTTTCTTGACATCTAGTTAGGCCCATAATAACGTGTCTCAAGTGTGTCTAGTCTAAACATATTTTCAGTACAACCAGAGGTGTGTCTTCAAGGGAGCAAGAATAGTTCTAGTCCTTGGTATTCTTCATTTTTTACAGTCAGTTATTCATCTAACTTATTAGACATTCAAGAGTTCTGTGCAAAATGTCACTTTAGCAAACTTGAGAGAAATATCAAAATAAAATAAGCTTGTGTGGTTGAGGCTCCCCTTGATGAGTGATTATAGAGCTTTACAGACGTCTAATACTAGTCACGCCCTTATTTAACTGTATAATTCCCCTGAGTCAAATGCTCTTTTGCAGGAGCAGTGAAGGGAGAAACATTCCACATTGCAAACTGCTGGACAATTATGCTTAAGGAATATTAGGGAATCGGGATACTAGGAGAAAATCCATGTGGATACAAAAAGAGTGTTCAAGTTCCATGCAAACATTATCAAGATGCTAAGACTTGAACCCCAAACTCCAGGATCCTAAGACTTCAACCCCAAACTCTACTGCTAAGGTCTTAAAGCAGTCATTGCTACAACTGCAGGAGAAAGCGTCCATGTTTCTCATCACATCCCTCCATGTGCATACTGTTGTAGTCCCATAACCTTGACAAGCAACTGCCCCATAATGCTGTACTTGTTACATTGTGGATAAAAGCTACTGGGGATTTTTACACCCAGACAATGGCATTGGCAGATTGCACAAATTTATAATGAAACATTCACATTGTAAAGATTTCCATCTTAATAATCTAGAAATAAAAAGTGACACAAAAGGATGGCATATTAAAATAATTTCATGATTTATTGATCAAAAAGCAGATCAGTTGCAAAGGCAGGTTTGTTGTGCAGGCTATTAGAATACCTGGATAATTTTTTTCTTTTCTTTTCTAGATTTATCTGTGTTTGCTTTTCTGATTAGTTTTGAATGCCAGTAAGCTGCAGGATTTATGCCTGTGAGCTTAAAGAAACAAGTGTTCCTTATCTGTATTCTAATTCAGTGCTTCTCTGCTTCCCTGATGTGTTTCAGTTTTGGCACCTGCAGTAACCTTTTATGACATACGCTTACTCATAGCCTAACTTCTGACCCTACCAGATCTCTTCCACACTCTTCATGAAAGTTGCTTGGCCTCTCTTCTTATGAGTATGCCAGTAGAAAGTATATAAATGAAGAATACATTTCTCTTATAAAAATTTTTAAATGTTTATAACACAGTACTGTCTCTTTTATAAATGTGAATCTGACAGCACTTTATGGCACAACTCCTCTGGTGCTGTCATGAGATGCTCTATTCCTTAGATTAAAACAAAATGACCTCACAGGAAGTCCTGTGATTGATACTGGTAACGTATGTGACTCACAATGTACTTCTTGGAAAACTGTTACTGTATTAGAAACTCCACCAGACCCTTCCTGCCACAGTATGATAACACAAATGAGAACAGGAAATCGGAATGGTGAGTGTAAGGCATTACATGTACAGTTCTCATTATGCAAAATAAAGATAGAACTGAAATCCTGTAACTAACTAGCAGTTGGTAAACTAAGCCTATATGCAAGAAAAAAGCATACTTTTTCATAACCTGATATGTTGCCACAGTATGAGATGACTTACAGGCTGCAACAGCATATTTTGTTTTGGGAGGATACAGAATAAACAAACCTGCTATTGATTATTCTAACACATCAAAAAAAAAAACAATGATTAGTAACCCAAGTATAGTACCTGCATCCTGACAGATGGCCTGACTTTACATAACCAAACTTTGCAATGCGAATGAAATACTGTTGACTGTTAATTTACCAGTTTTCTTCCTGCCCAAGATGTCTCTGTTCCTTAAGAGGACAGCCACTTGTCCATCTTTATGCAGAACCACTCTTAAATCAATTTTCCTGTATTTGAAACTCACTGATATTAGCAACAACAGAAACAACTCAAATCTTACAAAAATGAGGTTTTTATTCTGCAAAAAAGTGAAATCTAATCGCATAAACTGCTTTTGGGTATGGTTTCTCCTGCAAAATCTTATATTTCCACGATAACATGTCCAGCTGTGGACACAAGAAAAGGTAATGCCCTACTTGTCCATGTGAATGTCCATAGTTGTCCAGCCTCACATGACCTGCCTTTAACTTTGTTTGCATTATGGGTATTCATGCTTGTGCTAAGAGTCAAATCTCTGATGAATATGACCATGAACTCAGATAATACAATGACGTGCTGATTGAATTGAACCAAATATGCACGCAGTGCATGTGTGTCTGTGTGTGTGTGTGTGTGTGTGTGTGTGTGTGTGTGTGTGTGTGTGTGTTTTCTGTCTGTCTGTCTCTGTCATTTGCACCCTTATGGCACTTTGTTGATGTTTTGTCTTTTTATTTAATCTGGTTATGTTTGATGCTGTGCTTCTTTGAAGAAAGTGGCACCCTAATGAGGGGAAGTGATTGTGTCTGAGAGACACTGTAATCCTTACAAACAAAACTGATTGATACTTTGCAGCTCTGAACACAGACATTATAGGTACTGTTAGGACATCTTCATTAATAGTGCTTTTTCCAGCCTTTGTTTGCAAGAATGAAATAGATACTTATTTTCTAGGACTTAGAATCATGTGACCCTTTCATTCTATCATGACCCTTTCATTCTATCATGTGACCCTTTCATTCTATCATGACCCTTTCATTCTATCATGTGACCCTTTCATTCTATCATGACCCTTTCATTCTATCTCCAGGAATTTCCCTTTGGCTGTATGAGTCTGACACTGTTGGTCGGCCGTCTCCAGAGGTACATGGGGGAAGAGTGAGCATTTTCCATTCTGTACAAGTTGAGAGGCTTCACTTAGTCAAGGAGTGCATTAAGGACATCTGTGATCTCAGGATGACATGTAGAAGAAGGATCTTGTCTGGAAAGTTATCTAGATGTCACTAGAGTTTTAGAAAACTCATCGGTGTACAAGTGCAGGTATCATGCCCTAACTTTGGGGTCTGAAGGCTCCAAGGACAAATGCAGTACTACCTCTGATGCTACTTAAGGCATGCAGACTGTCTCCATTTCCTACTGTGTCTCCATTAAAACTTGAGGTATTTTTTGGAATGACATTTCAGATTAACTCTCAGTGACTGCATATTGTATTTTGTGCCTATTTACCATCATATGTATTGCAGTGACACTTTTATAGGCTGCACTTAAGTATTGCATCATATCTCTTGGCATATTTCCTGAACTTACCAGTGGTATACACACACACACACACACACACACACACACACACACACACACACACACACACACACACACACACACACAAACACTCACGTTCTTGGGGCAATTTGAAACTTGAAAAAATGCCATAACATATGGAGCTTTTAATAAACCTTCTTATCATGGCTCTGGACCCTAGTGTGAGTGTGTGTGTTTTTAAAGAAGCAGTGAATAAATCAGTATGAGAGTTTACTGGTAATGGCACAGTTTACTGGTAATGGTACATTTCCATCAGAACTGTGATACTACTAGTGGCTGTCATCTTTAGTAGGACACTTACGTTTATACCTGTGTGACACCCATGCACTGACTCAGTAATCAAGGAGCCTCAATCCTCACCACTAACACCAGTGAGGGGTGTCCACATTGGGAAGGCTAACAAATACATACACACAGTAAAGTACAATTTTCCTTAAGAGCACACAGAGATCACAGTCAGTCTGGGACTGGTTTCTCCCTTTCTCTCCAGATCCCGAATAAGACTCCCCACTGGCACAGCTGTAGAGTATGGCCCTTAGCCAGGGTCTCAAGCCAAGTCCTCCTAGCACTCTCTCTGACCAACCAGTGCTTCATGTCCATGCCCAAGTAGCTGACACACACACTTTGAGATATGAGTTATATACAAACACACAGACACTCCTGGGGAAGGCTGGCACAGGTTCTCCAGCTATGCCTCCTTCTCTCCAGACTATAAGGTAGAAATCACTGCCACCAGGACCCCAAGTTATCAGCTACACTAAGGCCCTTCCCAAAGGGTGACCAATTTCACTGTGTAATGTTACTGATATCCAAATAGTAAGTGTGACTGAGCAGCAAGACTATTGGAGTGACTTAGTACAGTATCACTAAATACATGCAAGTACTCTAGAGCTTAAATTATCTCTATACAAAACAGCCACAGTTGAAAGGTTTAAAAATATTTAATAATAAATAAAAACACAAGATAAATCTTCTCAATTCAACACAGTGCTAGTCAAGAGTTCAGACACAGGACAATGCTTAAAATAATACTGTAGAATAGTCTGACATAAATATAGAAAACCGCTAGACTAAATCTGATTAAATTCCTAACTCTAAGAGCAATCACAGTTCTAAATAAACTTAACATAGAGCAAAGACAGAGCACTGGTGAGGGATGTTCTTCAGACAAAATCCAAAATGCTCTGATTCTCTGTCTCTGAGAAAGTCTTAAAAATAATATGTTACTGCAGACTCATTTTAGATGATATCATTCTTCTCTGGTTCCCAGGCTAACAGAAACTCAGAGTTTTAACATTTCTTTGTTCTTGCACCTGGCCAGGAAACTACAGCAATAAATGACATTATATAAGTAAAATCTAGCAATTAACACTTGTCTCAAAACATTAGAAGGAATGTCTTAGCCTAAACATCTTGTCTCTGAGCTCTGAGATCAGTCATATAATGCTTGACTTGTCAGCGTTCTTCTAGCAGAGTGCACTGTGGTTACATTTTTGAAGTTCAACATTTAACACAGTTTTCTTACATTTGTGAACAAGCCTGTGAATTACATTAATATAATTTTACAATGACATAGAATTATTTACAAAATTCTATCTAGCTAGACTGGCAGCTTGACATATCTTCCTCCCAGAGAACTCAAGCTAGTTTTTTAAGTGACCCTTGAGAAATGTTGCTTGAGAGGGTTAGGTCTGAGTGTACCTTATCCAATTCCCTGTCTTGAGAGCCCATCTGCGTTGACATTGCTAATCCACTGCAGTGCTGCACTGACATATCATATGCTTGCAACCCTAGGCTCCATCTTAGCAACTTAGCATTTTGCTGGCTAGCTCAATGTAACCATGTTAGGACATTGTGATTTGTAATTACAGTTAATTTTCTTCCATACAGATAAGGCTGAAGTTTCTGCAGTGCCCACACTATGGCTTGACATTCCTTTTCTACAGCTGCATAGCATTCCTCCCTGGGTTGGAGCTTATGACTGAGATAAACCACTGGGTGATCTTCCCCTCTGAACTCTGCTCAACAGTGACACAGAAAAATAACTTTCTTGGGAGGCGTAAGCCAGGGCACCTTGTTGGCTAGGCTTACATAGGCTCTCGGGCTGATAGCCTCTTACCTACCTATGAATCTATGAGCAGTAAATAGCATGGTAACCTGGTGGTATTTTAGTACAATGGGCACTAATCAGCATGATGACTCAGAGTTAAGGCTTCTGCCTTATAGTCCCAGGGCCTGCACTCACTGTTTGTATGGCCAGGGCCTGCACACACTGTTTGTATGGCCAGGGCCTGCATTCACTGTTTGTGTGGAATCTACATACTCTTGCAGTGTGTACATAGGGGTTTTCAGGCACTATGCTTTCTAAGCATTTCCCCAACACATGCTGCTTAAGTGACTATTCTAAGTTTCCATACAGACACAATATTTCCTCTTACCTTTGTGACATAAGTCATATCAGTTCAGCGACTTAGTTAGCATAAACATTTTACCACATACTTGTTGTGGTGGTCTTACCTTCATTGACACATTCGCAAGATTTGCAGAACCTTAGGAAACTCCACTTTACACAGTAAATGATAACACTGTCTCCATCTATATTCTGCAGAGGCACAAGTATTCTATATGATAACTCCCAGACTGCACCACTGCTAATGCTTTTGTTGGCAAGAGATATGGTACTCTGTAATTTTACCATGAGATAGTAAAGATAGCCCATGTGTGTTGTTCAAAGTGTGACTGTTCTGCATTGTCAGGTGTTATAATTGCTGATATACACAACAGGTAAATTTTCTATTCCTAAATAACAAACAGAGACAATAGTGCTGTCCTGCGCAGTTTGTAATTAGAGCTGCTATTTATTAATTTACTTCTGTTTGATAACAAGGTTGGTGGACTAGTGTGAAGACCCTTTACAGCTGTGACCCAGGCCCAAGTGTGCAACATGAAAAGCAACACTAAAGTAGTGCCGTTACACATAAACAATGATTAAATACACATTAATCCATTTCATGAAATGAAATAACTGTACTGAAACACAAAGAAGAAGAAACAGTGTAAGACAAGTCAGGCAGTAGATCACCCATATGAAATGTACAACGTTTCAGAAAAGGGCTAACTAAAAGCAGGATTGTTATCCGTTATCCTTAAAACATTTACGTGCATAGACATTGTGGAGTTGATCAGAGAGTTTGGTTTTGAAGTCAGCAAAGGTTTCTATGTTCCTTAAACTAAGGGGAAATACATGCCATGAGGCAAATCCAAGTCTTGAAAATGCTGTTTCTTCCATAACCATTATAAAGGGTGGCCTGTGTGCAGAGAAGGGTGGATAGGCTGGGAATTTCTTAGGGAGTAGGTTGGTTCTCTGATGGGGAAGAGTCTTTTAAGAGTGGTGCAATATTCTTTATTTAATATTTTAAATATGAGAGAGCCAAGTAAAGAGGTGTCTTTTTCAGTTACTGGGAACCAGTTTAATTTGTGTAGAAGAGGATGAGTTTGGAAATCATCCAGAAGTGTCTGAAGGCTTTTTATGTTGTGCAAAGAATGAAGGGTCAAGAAAGATAAGCAACATTCCAGCTTAAGAACTAACTTATTGACCATTGCTAAATTAGCAGGTGGACATAGACAATGTGTTGTTCTATAGTAGAAGAACTAACTTATTAACCATTGCTAAACTAGCAGGTGGACATAGACAATGTGTTGTTCTATAGTAGAAGAACTAACTTATTGACCATTGCTAAACTAGCAGGTGGACATAGACAATGTGTTGTTCTATAGTAGAAGAACTAACTTATTGACCATTGCTAAACTAGCAGGTGGACATAGACAATGTGTTGTTCTATAGTAGAAGAACTAACTTAGTGACCATTGCTAAACTAGCAGATGGACATAGACAATGTGTTGTTCTATAGTAGAAGAACTAACTTATTGACCATTGCTAAACTAGCAGGTGGACATAGACAATGTGCTGTTCTATAGTAGAAGAACTAACTTATTGACCATTGCTAAACTAGCAGGTGGACATAGACAATGTGTTGTTCTATAGTAGAAGAACTAACTTATTGACCATTGCTAAACTAGCAGGTGGACATAGACAATGTGTTGTTCTATAGTAGAAGAACTAACTTATTGACCATTGCTAAACTAGCAGGTGGACATAGACAATGTGTTGTTCTATAGTAGAAGAACTAACTTATTGACCATTGCTAAACTAGCAGGTGGACATAGACAATGTGTTGTTCTATAGTAGAAGAACTAACTTATTGACCATTGCTAAACTAGCAGGCGGACATAGACAATGTGTTGTTCTATAGTAGAAGAACTAACTTATTGACCATTGCTAAACTAGCAGGTGGACATAGACAATGTGTTATTCTATAGTATAGCCTCAGTTAGAACAGAAAGTTATTAACAATGTCCTCTGTTAGGGTAGTGAAGGTAAGGAAAGAGCCAAGGGTAAGACCTAAATATTTGTATTCAGTAACTAAGGGTATGATGTTATTTTGGTTGCCTGTTAGTGTCATTATAGGGAGTTGTGGGTATTTGATAGGGGACAGAAACATCATAACATTATTTTTTATGACATCATTTTTATGATTAATCAAGAGTTTTTTATAATATATAATATAAGGTTATAATATCTTAAGACTAGATAGAGTAGGCAGGAAGGGAGGTGGGGTCGCAATTCTCTTTAAAAACACGTGCATCGTCCAACCTCCACAAACCCTCTACCTAAATTTCATAACACGGAAATGTTAGCCTCAGTCTTATACTTAAACAACAAAAAAAGAATCAGCATACTTTGTTACCACATCCCTCCAGGAAATAACTCTCCCATAATTGACTAATCCACTACTCAGTTATTACCAACTAATCGTTGCCTATAACATCCTGAAATATCCTGGTAAAACCCCAGCACTAAGCTTCTCAATCATTACAAAGTTAATCGCCCTCTCTGTTCTGTTAACAAATCACTACTCTTTATCTCAAGGGCTAACAATAATGCAGGGAAAGCCCTATTCTCCCACACCATAGCTAGAACCTGGAATAGCCCCCCTCTTCTCTGACTTCTGCATCCACTACCATACTGTTCAAAAACTCACTTAAACCACATCTTATGAACACCTGGCTATGTCCATGTATTACATAACATTTATTTTGCTTCTTCATATACCTTCCTTCCGAGTATACATACTGTATATATATGCTACAGTACCACAACTCTAATTTCTTTATCTCTAGCATGATATTTCCCTTGGTAACCATAGTAACCATATTTTTTATTACTTCATATATTGTTGATACTCTGTCTGTTTTACATTTCTGTCTGAGTTTTTTGTCTGATTGTTATGTAAATGTGGAGCTTTTCTCCCCAGGCCTCCGCTGTAAATGGATCTGGTCCAGTCGGACTATCCCAGTAAACAAATGCAAAATAAATAAATAAAATTTTTTACCCAATGCCCAATTGCACACATGGGAGATGAAGATGAAACTTTGCAGCTGTATTTACAGCCTGATGAGACAGGAGTTTGACTCAGTCAGGAGAATGTCATTAGCATAAAATATGACATTTAGGGATGGAAAGTCATCATAGCTCTCAACCTCTTAGCATAAAAAATCTCGACGAACCAAAAATAATGGGGGGACAAAGCCCCAGAAGTAGGACACATTTTAAATATTGTTCTTATCAACTTAGAAAGTTGTTTAAATAAAAGGTCTCATATTACCATATATTTTCTGAAGGATATAAAGTCAGAGACTCAAGTGCCTGTCATTATATAGTGAATTGAGTCCTCACTAATTTGCCACAAAAATCCAGAAAATCAGAAATTTTTATGAGGAACAGGTCAAAAATGAGTCGAAAATCTGGACATTTTAAAAGTATGAAGGTCATCTGGGAAGTCATTGAGGAATAAAGAAAAAAGTAGGGGGTCCAAAACAATGCTTTGTAAGACCCCTGTGTTAAGTGTGCCAATGGTTGAGGGAGATGGTTATTAGAATGAACTTGAAATTCCCTTTTCTCTAGATAACTCTGGAACCAGTTAAGAGCATCTGGCAGATGAGAAGTCTGTTATGTTTGTTGAGTAACAATCTGTGGTTAATAGTTTCTAATGCCCTCATCATATATACAAAAAATGCCATCAGTCATTTGGCCCTCATTGATCTACTTTAGGGAGGCATGCAGGTGTTCTCTAGTGCCACACCCAAAAGTATTGCCCTTATTATTAACAAAGGAAGAGAGAGAGAGAGAGATGTCTTTATGCTTCATGCAGCAATATAGCTTCTGTGGTAATCCACAGAGCCATCATTTCCTATACCAACACCTAGTACTATGGTTTCTTTATGGGTGCATAGAGAGCTGGCATTTCTAGAGTGTGTAATAATTATTTATACATTTATGTATTCATTCATTTAATACCAAATAAATATGTGATGTACACAATCACAGTCATACAGATGGCTGTAATTGATGGGTATGTTTGTGTGTGTGTGTGTGTGTGTGTGTGTGTGTGTGTGTGTGTGTGTGTGTGTGTGTGTGTGTGTGTGTGTGTGCATGTGTGTGTGCATATGTGTGCGTGCATGTGTGTGTGTGTGTGTGTGTGTGTGTGTGTGGCTGTGTGTGTGTGTATGTGCGTGTGTTTGTGCATGTGTGCATGTATTTCTGTATGCATGCACACATACAGAGGGGTTTCAGCGTGTTGCACTACATGTTTCTGACAGCAGCAAGATGAAATATATGTGGCTATTATTTATGTATTTTCCATTCATATTACCCCAGTCAGACATCTGAAGTGTAAATAGCCATATGTTTTGCTGTAATTGGTGTATACATCTGTGTAACTGTGTGTGAGTGTGTGTGTGTGTGTGTGTGTGTGTGTGTGTGTGTGTGTGTGTGTGTGTGTGCACACTCAGACACACAAGGAAGGGTTGCAGTGGGTTGCACTGTATGATTATGACAGCAGCAAGCTGAATTATATGTAACTACTTTTATGTATTTAGTCATATACTTGATGCTAGACATGTGTAAATTGCACAGCCTTACAGTTTGTTGCAATTGGTGTGTGTGTGTGTGTGTGTGTGTGTGTGTGTGTGTGTGTGTGTGTGTGTGTGTGTGTGTGTGTGTGTGTGTGTGCGTGTGTGTTTTGTGTGTGTGTGTGTGTGTGTGTGTGTGTGTGTGTGTGTGTGTGTGTGTGTGTGTGTGTCTGAGTGTCCACATTCTGGGGGTTGCAATGGGTTACATACTGTATGGCTGTGCTAGCAGCAAGATGAAATATACATGGCCATTAGTTAAGGATTCATTTGATCCCAATCAGACATTTGTGTATCTGTGCGAAGCAAGTTGAAGTACTTAAATGTGACTACCATTTGTGTGAAACAGAGCTGAAATACATTACTCTGACCATTAGCTTTTTTAATGACAGTCGGACGTTTAAAGTATATATAGTCATCAAAGTGACAATAATTGATGGGTGTGGAGCTGTTTGTGGATGATCATTACTGATGCTGATGCCGATGCTGATGTAATTTTCTCATATTGTTGCAGGACTAGTATGCATTGTTTGAAGTAACTTAGAATAATAGAATTGATATAGTTGGTGGTGTTGTGTGCGTTTGTGTGTATTGAGGGTTAAAATAAGTTATTAAGGGCAATTATTATTATTATATAAAGATCCCACAGGACCTATTGAAAAAAAGCATGGGACATTTCCTGATGCCCCAGCCAAACTTCCCCTAGTAGAATAAATACCACTTTAGTTCTCCCTTGAAAAGAGGCTACTAGCCTGGTGGGACCAACCCAGTTATCAAATTACAAAATAAATATATTTTCAGTCTCATCTCTGACGTGTACACAGTCAACACATTTGATATTAATTGTGAGGAATGAGAACTGTCTGTAAATGAAGGTGACTGGCAAAGGTATTGTTTGCCAAATTTAAACAGTCATTATCCTGGATTTGCAGGATTAATGTATACTTGTGTGATGCAAGTTGTAGTACTTAAACTTTGATACCATTTATGTGAAATTAACTTGAAATACTTTACTGTGACCATTATTTTACTACAACTGGGCAACTAAGGTATATGCAGTCAAAGTAGTTATAAGTTCTTAGAATGGAGGTTGTCTGTTGATGAACGTCACTGCTGCTACTGTCATTTGCTCAAGTTATATGGTCATTAATCTCACTTTAGAGGAATAATGCATGTTTGTGTAAACTAAGTTGGAATACTTTAGTGCGTGCACTAGTTATGTGAAACAAACTTGAAATATATTACTGTTTTCATTATTTTTTATTATAGTCAAGCATATGAGATGTACACAGTCAACAAGATGGCTATTACTGATGTGTATGGAGCTCTTTGCTGATAGCCATGATTGACACTGAAGACATATGCTCATGGTGTTGCAGAACTAGTATTCATTTCTGTGAAGCAACTTGGAATATATTAGCATGAATACTGTTTGTGTGAAAAAAGTTGAAATGTATTACTGTGGCTACCATGTTTTTATCTCTATCAGACATCTGCAGTATACACAGTCAATAAAGTGGCTATAATTGCTGGGCATGCAGGTTCTTTGTGGATGACCCCTTACTGATACTGTCATTTGCTCATATTGTTACAGGATTAATATTCATTTCTCTGAAGCAACTTGGAATACTTTACTGTGGATACTGTTTCTGTGAAGCAAAGTTGAAATGTATTACTGTGACCATTGCATTATTATCATAATGAGGCATCTGGCATTTGTAATGGTAACATATTTAAAATTAATTGCTGGATACAAAATCTACTGGTCAATACAAGTGACTTACCCTGCTGTCATTTGCAGAAAATAAGCAGGCATTATTCTTGATACACCACAAATCAGCAAATCAGGGGCAAAAACTAATAACCAAGAGTAGCCTGCAGACACAGGATGGTAAAAACAGGATCTCCACAGCTTCAGATGTATGAAAATGTGACAACCATTTATTAATGAAATTTAAAACAGATTAAGTGCTTTTGTCCTCAAAATGTGAGGGACTTCATCAGAATCTAAAGTCTTATAAACCACTCCTCTTATATATACACAAGCACATAAAAACATTTGTAAGTCAGCTGTTTCCTGTCTACCTAATTAACAAATTAACATATAAATTAAATTGAATTAAAGTAAACAAACTAAACTATGCTATTTTATTGCGATCAAGTACTGTTACGTTAAATAATGGGAACTGATTGCAAAGATTTTATACTATTTCAATAGTTTGTTTAATTTAATTTAAAAAGCAGGTGACCACTGCAACCAGCTGTTTAACAAGTTAGCAAAGTAACAGCATGAATAATCAATGATGGAAATTTAAACAAAAAACATTAATCTAAGCACTTTCATCCCTCTACATATATTGGGACTTCATCAGAGGATTATTTTAACCTAATTTTGTTTTGCAAGCAACACAAGTCTGTATTTTTTCATCATGGCTGAACAATTCATGTGGCATTTCTTCTTGTTTGAGGTTTGGGCAGTATACATATTCATAATTTCCTGTACAATCATGCTAAATTTTCATCCCTATTAGACTCAACTCCTTTTTCCATAATCACTATCTGATTTTACTTAATACTGTTACTAAAATTCATTTATCATTAAACATAACTCCATTTCTTCTTTCATTTCATATAACCCATAAACAAAATAACTTTTTTATCTATTCTTTTAACATATTCTTCACATCTATTCTTTTAATCCATATTTAATCATATCCATGTTTATTTTATCCACTTAATTTATATCTTAAAAAAATCTTTTTCATGTAGTATTCACCATAACTTTTTTACTCCTTTACATTTCAAAAACACATGTTCTGTCATTTCTTCTTTTTGACAGTGTAAATATATTCTATCACTTTTCTTTTTATATGGCTTATTTCCTTTTACTGGAATTTGTCTCTTACCAGCCTCTACAAAAAATCTTGAATTCTACTTTCTGTTTATACCATTTGCTTGTTATTTGTATAGCTTTAATTTTTTGTCTGTTAGATTTCCCCATGGTTTTACATAGTAATGTTTTATCATTACATTCTTATACCATATTTTTTCTATTTATTTCTATATCATTAATTTTTATTTTCTACAAAAATATTTTTCTTGGTAACATTTTGTTTCTTCATTTATACACTCTTTTTCTTTTTTTACTCTTTTTACCATACTCCAAAATGTATCAACTTTAATGTATATGTCCCTGCTCCAAGCCTGACTAAATCTTATGCATACTGGTGTACCAATACTATGTCTGTAAGTGGTACTCAAATATCTTTATTAAGCCAGTTTAGAAGATTGTTAGACTGTATGAATTTAACGGTACTATAAAATGTGTTATAAATGTATAAATTTAAGTAGACTGTAAAATATGTTATATTTGTATAATGTTATGATTACTCCTGTTCTATATGACATTGCAATAATTGTATATGTACCTTTGGAGCTTTTCTCCCCGGGCCTCCGCTGAAAATGGACATGTGCCAGTCGGACTATCCCGGTCAAAAAATGTAAAATAAATAAAATACAGCTTTACTTCTAATCTCTCATCTTTTTCATTTATCCCCTTTAACACTTTATACAAATTTAATGCAGTAGCATATACCACTGGGTTAATTAACCTTAAACCTCCTTCTCTTTTATTTACATACAAAACTCCTCTGTTTTACTGGGTTTAATCTAGAATTCAATATAAATAAAACATTATCTGCAGTAATTCTTTTTCAAATGCAGTTGGAAACATAAATACACTTGCTAAATATGCTATTTTCCCCATCAGTACTGAAGTTATCAAATAAGCCTTTTTTCTGAATGATAATTTATATGTTCTCCAGAAAATAAAAGTTTGCTTTATTTCTTCTATTATTTTTCCCACTGAATTCTACTTATCCCCAAATTTCATATCTAACACAAAAATTGCAATCACTGTGAAATATATAACCCCAGTTTTTACTACATCACCTAAACAATTATTTTCTCTTTATTTAAAGGCATTTCTATCATCTCATAATTTAACTCATAGCATAACTCATTTGTGTAAATTATTACTTCTTTTATCCAAGTTTTTTTTTTTCAATTATTATAATGTTATATGCATATGTTAACAGAACTAGAATTCATAACCTTTCAGGTGTTATATATGCACCTCATTCATTTTGTAATTTATTTCACATACTGTCACATTCATAACTAATGCAAAGCATATACAACTCATTGGACACCCATGTCTTACATCAGTCTTCATATGTACCTCTTGGCTTAATCAGCCATTTACAAGTATTTTACTTTATTATTACTATACACTGACATACATAGTTTCCTAACCTTCTCACTTATATTCTAGTCTTTCATTATTAACCATGAGATTTCATGTCCACTTGTGTCAAATATCTTACTAAGGTCTTCTTTCATGATTTTGCCACTTCTTATCTGTTCATAATATCATCCACAATGTCTCTATGACTAATAATTTTTGACAACCATTTTCCTTTATACTATATATGCTATCTTCCATAATATTTCCATTTTAGTTTCAAATCCCTTTTGTATTATTTTCATAAAGATGTTGTAATCATTATTATTCAATACTATTGGTCTCCATTTTTTAATTCTCTACTATATTCCTTCATCCATATGAATTTAAGTATTCCACTACATAATTATTTATACATAAAACCTTCATTGAACCATTCATTCAAAACTTTTAAAAAATATTTTTTGCCAATGTCTTAATGTTTTTATATTTCTTACTCTATTCGATCTGGGCCTGCAGCCAAATATATATTTACCTGTCCTGATACTTACTCTAGTTCATTTAAAGAATTTTCTAATGCCTCGTTCTCTTTTTCTAACTGTTTTACTTTGCATGTTTTTTCCTTACATTCTTTTGTGATTAAATATTTCTTGTACATACACTATGGTATTATACTATATATATATATATATATATATATATATATATATATATATATATATATATATTATATATATATATATATATATATATATATATATATATAAATATTTCTTGTACATACACTATTGTATTATACTATATATATATAGTTTTATATATATATATATATATATATATATATATATATATATATATATATATATATATATATATATATATATATATATATATATATATATATAAATTTTTCTTGTACATACACTATTGTATTATACTATATATATATTGTATATATATATATATATATATATATATATATAAAAATATTTCATGTACATACACTATTGTATTATACTATATATATATATATATATATATATATATATATATATATATATATATATATA